>NC_091454.1:63739101-64073268 GCF_027789765.1 Dendropsophus ebraccatus | reverse complement strand
TGGACAGTGACTGGGAATAGTCACTGTGCGGGAACCAGGCCACGGTTCAAATGAAGACCGCGGCACCCGCATCCCTGCCCAGGCATCATTTGCATGATTTGCAATTTATTCGATTTAAGTTTTCACTTATTTTATACATCTTTCATTTATGATACTAAATTAACAAGGTTACACTGAAACAAAAACAGGGTTTTACATATATATATATATATATATATATATATATATATATATATATATGAGACATGACAGCAATTACTGAAATCTGTGAAATGAAATCCTCTGTGTGAGCTGCAATTTTCTAAGCAATCAGTTTTTACAAGGCGCCTAACCCAGCATCGTTTGGCTTAGAGGCCCTAATGGACTCTTTTGGAGGATATCCCACTGTTTTATTAATGTCTGGGCAGGATCATTTCCATAATAAATTTTCCATTTTAATTTCATAGGGTTGCCAAGTCTCCTCTTCTTATTGTATATCACTGCTTTTAACCATGACCCAAGAACTGGAATTACAATATTTCAAAGGCGACTGTATAGTGGTGTCATTTCTCATATTTTCATTTCCATATTTTCTGCTAGATTCACCTAAAAGCTAGTACAGTTCATCATTTGTTGCTGCGGCAATAATCATAGCACAAAAATTATTATATATATTTTGATGTTATATATACTCAAACACATCTATCTATCTATCTATCTTGTGTGTGGTTTTTCTGTCAGGGAAAGCCAATACACTTACGCGAGTGAGAACTGTTCATTTGTTAACACTTATTAAAAGTAACCTCCTTTTAATCCTATATCATGCTCAGAGCTTACAAGTCAATGCATTGTTAAGCTGCAGCTAAAGGTGTAGCTGAAGCTAAGCAATACCCTCTTGACATGAGCTTTGAGCATTATGTAGATTTGACAGATTCCTTTTAAGGAACATGTAAAACATGATTGTACAAAGTCCCTTAGAACTGCAGTCTTAGGGCACTATTACACACACAGATTTATCAGAAAGATTCTTGAAGCCAAAGAAAGGAATGGATTTGAAAAGAGGAGAAATCTCAGTCTTTCCTTTATGACCTGTTCTGTTTATAGTCTGTTCCTGGCTTTGACTTCAATGATCTGTCATATAAATCTCTGTAATAGAGCCTTTACCTTCCAGTGGTTCTGCTAATACAAATGGCCTAAGGTCTAGCATAATATGATATACAGGCAAAAGTCCTGACTTGGCCTGTCAGTAAGCTGAAATAGAAAGATAAGACCCTGCCCTCTAGGGCTAAGAATCTACAATGGAAGGGGCAGGGAGATAGTAGGTGAGGGTAGAAGTTTTTTTATATAGCAATATAAGCAGGCTTATTGTAGATTGTAGAGTTCTCTGAAGAGAGGACTTTCAGGTTGCTTTTAAAGTTTCCAAGGGTGGATGGAAATCTGACAGAGGGTACCAAGCTCCAGAGTATGAGGGATATATGAAAGAAATTTTGGAAAAGGTTGAGCGAGGAGAAGAAAAGTGGTCAGCAAAGACGGAGGTCTTCTGAAGATTGGAGATTACATGAAGACTAGATGGGAGATGTATGGTGAGGACAGCTTGCTATGTCACAAATAAAATTTGAAAACATGTTAAAAATTTTAACTGAATCTTCTGGGAAATAGGTGGCCAGTGAAGGGAAGAGTTGAGGGTGGATTTGAGTTGTGTAATAGTGTTGGAAAGCCATGGAGAGGGATGTTGCAGTAGTCCTGGTGGGAAATAGTATGAGCATGCACAAGCATTTTTATCAAGTTAAAATTGGGAAAGAAAATCATTTTTGAGGTAAAGAAGAGAAGAAGTGATAGGCTTGGATGGGTGGGTTGAAAGGCAGGGCAGAATGAAAGTCATTGTCATTAATAGGTACAGTAGGGGAGGTGAGTTAGATGGGGGAAAGATGATGAATTCTGGAAGGAGACGAAGAATGATATAGCTGACAACTGATTCTGGAATCCTAGACAACAGGGGTGCTATCTGGACCACATGGGTATATTTTAGTGTCATTTGCCTAAATTGATCCCTTATTTATAAAACAAACAACAAACTATCAGTTTTCTTGAAAACACTGTAGCGTTTGGCCATGTTCTAACTAGAATAGACCTCTAGATACCCAGATTGTCATAGAGAGAATTCTTTCTTTCTAGCTGTGTGCATAGAGCTGAATCCTTTTAAAAACATGATGTAATGTAAGTTTTTTGGACATCAAAGTACTTGGTACTCCAAACAAGTGCTACAGCCTGTTCCTTACCGCCTGAAGATCAGGTGATACTGTAACATAATAGCCTATGCTTCAGCTCTAGTCTACCATGATCAGCAGTTCATTAATACAAGGTTTTAAATGAAATATCTACGGATGACCCCACAGTAACCAGCCGATATATTTTATCCTTGTCATTGACCACAGACCAAGCAGCTAATAAATAACTCACCAGAGGTTGACTAGAAAGGGATGCTCCAGACCTTGCATGATCTGCAGCTCTTTAAACACGTTCCTCACTTCATTGCGCTCCACACATTTCTGTTTGTTCATGTATTTCATGGCATACATTTTCTTGGTATCATTTTTCTGAACAATGCAGACCTGTTAGAGAAGGTAGTGTTACTGTACAGATTTTGTAGATTTTCAGGGGTATTTTTACGTTAATGATTGATTTCTGGAGCTGAATGAATGGATGCATTACTGCTTGGCACATTTGCATTCTGTTAATATGCTGTAAATAGCAGTAACTCAGCCTCAACTAGAAAGAAAATGCAAGAGCTATTTAACATGCCGTCCACACAGTCACTTTAGTCTCCATTTCTCTGCACATGTTGGCTATTCTGAATAGGTCTCTCTGTATGTGGTCTTCCTAAGATATATTTGTAAACCTATATGCAAATAGTTAAAGTATCCACTATATCTGTTCTAATAACTACAGTTTGATTTAGTTTCATTTCCCACACTTTTTACTATAAGCAACCTCTAATGTCTCCCCATCACAAGAAATCCCTTCTCCACGGGTTGAGATCACCTTACTGATCCTACTGTAAAATTATTTCACCGACTAGTCACCAAAATACACAGAACATATGTTTGTGCTGTGAAATACAATAGTCGTGAGAAATAACTGTAAGCTCTCACAGGCAGGGTTCTCTCTCCCTATGTATCCTTCTGTCATTCACTTTATTCATGTTGTTTCCTTTTTTCTTATGTTACATTCTGTATGTTAACCCTGTATCATATGTACAGTGGTCTGGAATGGGCGCTTTAAGAAGAAATAATAATAAACATTAAGATCCGTGAGACTAAGTTGTAGTTTTGGAAAACTATACTACATAATTTTAGTCAGTGATTTTCCGTGTTTGTGTGTTTTTATGTTTTTTTTAGGCAAAATTAGGAGTGGATCCAATATATTAGAGTGGTGCAAAACTTTCCTTAAACCTATTTCTCTTTGAGGGTATATTCACACGGACGGGCTCGCAGCGAGATTCTCGCTGCGAGCCTGGCAGGTCCTGGCAGTTCCCATACACTACATACTTGCTGCGGTCTAAACGACCGCAGCGAGTATGTAGTTATACCGCCCTTAACCCCTTCTGCTCCCCCGCTGTGTATATACTTTACCTGTCCGGCGTCCTGCTCTCCCGCCCGGCCAATCAGTGGCTGCGGCTGGGCAACACACTGATTGGCCGGACGGGAGAGCAGGACGCCGGACCCGTGCAGCGAGGACAGGTAAAGTATATACACAGCGGGGGAGCAGAAGGGGTTAAGGGTGGTATAATTACATACTCGCTGCGGTCGTTTAGACCGCAGCAAGTATGTAGTGTATGGGAACTGCCAGGACCTGCCGGGCTCGCAGCGAGAATCTCGCTGCGAGCCCGCCCGTGTGAATATACCCTGAAGGTTTCACTACTGGTTTTGACTTGCAAATACTGAAGCAATAGGCAGACCAAAATACACTGGTGTAAAAATGGTATCTAATGTAAGGGCTGTTCAGTATTTTACAAGAAACTTACAGTAAATCAGACAGGCACTGTTATCTCTAAATGCACAGCGTACATATTCAGCTGGGCTAAATGTGCCAAATAAAGTCAAATTATACTAACAATGGTTAAATAAAGTACCTGGACTCAGCAATAATAATAATAATAATAATAATATCATGGATTAGACTACTACTATTACTAGCCAATCCCTCACAGCTGCCACTATCCTTCTCATCAGACAGGAAATGCCACTCAGCCACTGGATAAGGCGGGACACTCCAGCAGCCAGTGATTGGCTGGGCAGTGGATATTTGTCAAGTTAGGACTAGGATATAAAGATCAGGGGGAACTGTGTGAGTGTCAGGACGGTGGTACGGTATTGCGCAGGTCGATCATGTCCTTATGTGTTTGTTTATTTTTTGTTAAGCCCAACTTGACCTTTAGAGAAATATACTTTTTATTGCATAGAGCCAAATACAGTGGTACCTCGGTTTAAGAGTAACTTGGATTAAGAATGTTTTGCAAGAAGAGCTCACAGTTTTCAAAATTGTAACTTGGTTCAAGAGCATTGCTTTGGTTTAAGAGCTCCCTGTACTGGGTGGGAGGGGGAGTGGGGGAGGGGCATGGTCTGCAAAGCGGGGTCTACAGCCCTGTACTCTGACCCAGGAAGTCTCCCTCACCTTCCAAATCATGGCAGATCCACTTCAAGCTGGGGCTTGTATCTGGGGAGCGAACTGTGGAGGTAATCTCTTCGTAGCTGTAACCCCTCTCTCCCCAGAGTGCATTTATGTGCCCGCAAATGCCCTGCTCATTCATCCATGCTCCCTGCAGTCTCTGTCAGGCCTTGTTTTTCCCATCCTCTCCATTCCTGCTATATTGTGCCTGCACTCACTCTCAGCTATACACAGCCTGCATTCAGACTCAGCTATACACACTGCTGCTATAAACTGCCTGAATTTACACTCAGCTATACACACTGCCACTATAAAGTACCTGCACTCACACTCAGCCATTCACACTGCTGTATATATGTTTCTGTTACTGTTCTCCTGCACAGCTCTGTGAATCTCACTTCTTGATTGGTCCATGCTGAACACACACCACTTCCCCATTGCTTTCATGTGATCACACAGATCTCTGACAGATCTTCTCTACTTTAGCCTGTTGTACTACAGGATCTGCATCTCCATCCTGTATCTACAAACTGCGACTGTTTTTCAGGTTTATGCACTTACTATACATTATATTCACATGCTGCTTGCTATACTGTGCAGTAACTTATAATATCACATTAAGTGTTTGTTTCATTTGTTTTACCTGTTATTAAGAATAAAAAAATCATTATTTTTGGGGTGTGAAACCAATTTTCTGCATTTCAGTGATTTCTTATGGGAAAATTTGCTTTGGTATAAGAGTGATTTGGATTACAAGCACGATCCCGGAACAAATTATGCTCGTAATCCAAGGCACCACTGTATTGACACATGCTTCTTTTTTTTATTTCTGTAGTTTTTAGTTTTTGCACATTATTATAGGGGCAGCTGTAGTGCTTAGGGACATAGGAAACGTGCGTAATTGCGCAAGGGGGTGGGAAAGAGGGGGAGCTGTGACAATCACCTATTGTGAATGCTCTGATCCCACCTTCTCTATATCCTGATGTCATCTTTTATTCTAGTCGCATGTAACAAGGGGTCTGCAAAGCGATCTCTACAGAACAGAAAGTATCAGCTTTTTAAAGGGTTGTCCAGGGAGCAGAATGCTTTAGCTGTCTTTTGCTCCCCGGACAACCCCTTTAATAAGCTTATTGGCCAGAATAAAAACTGCAACAATTCAGGATTATTTTAGAATACATGTAGTAATATGAAAAATGAGAAAAGCAAATCACAACAATCATTAAAAAAAACATCTCATTGTCACATGTCAGATGTTTATATAGGTGAGGGCCCAGGTGCTGAGACCTTTTTTCAGGGGCAGTGACAGGGTTCAAAAAATAATGCTATGTGCATCTATTCACAGCTTTAGAGTCCTGCTTCATCTCCTTCAAATAGATGTTCCACATTTTTTCAAATACTGTATTTGTTCCCTGGGGCTTTTTGAATGAATGAATAAGAAATAACTATTGTGGCATTGTCCCCAGTGATTGTAACTGTGCACTAGGAGATGGAGCAGTGGGGACAACAGCACCTCTGTTAAGATATTTAGGTGCCAAATTCAAAATGGAAGTGATTTTATAGAATTACTATTGTGCACATTGCACAATCTTCATTAATCCTAATAGAACGATTGATCTAAAATGGAACCTTTACACACATTACATACAGTTACTATACAAGGATTGTAATAAGAATGTTAGTAAATCAACTCACCTTTCCAAAGCTGCCTTTCCCAATAGCTCTTAAAATTTCAAAATGATTGAAGTTTACTGAAAGTATAAAAAAAAAAATATAAGTATTTATACAATGAATGCGAAAACAGTTCTGAAGGTATAGAAATCTAGAACAGATACTGCTGCCTGCTATGTCATCTGTCAAAGGACTCTTCTAGATTTTTTTTTTTCAAACATTTTCCCTTAATATACCATTCAATAGGGAGGAATCATTTATACATGATCCTTATTCATCTGGCCTTGATAAGAGAATTGAGAATGACAGATGTTAATTTGCCCGTTTTCAACAACTGCATGTGTCCCACTTCTGTCACACACGACAGCAAGGTTGGACTGTTTCGACAGAGTACCGAAAGGATCCTGCGGAGGCAGGGGTGGATTAACTTTACCATAGGCCCCGGGCATGTTCACCATAGTACAGTATAGATAATGTCATGATGTCCTTATTTGTGCAAAATTGCCATAAAAAACTGAGATTTTTTGCAAATCATGGCGGAAGTGTAGCCAGGAGACAGTACACCATTGAAAATATAAGTCTTTTTGGGTGGTCATGGGCCCCCCAGGAGCTCAGGGCCCCGGGCTGCCGCCCGGAACGCCCCTATTATGATCCACTACTGTGCGGAGGGTGAACGCTCTGGCACAATAATAGGTCCAAAAAGTTTAGTAGAAGACAACCTTTAGAATAATTTTGAAGCATTATGAAGCTATTTGACCTTCTGTAATTGAAGATATTACAACTGAATAGATGTCAGTTTGGCCATTAAATACTATCCCCTGATGGGCCCAATGAACCTCAGTCTTTTCTAAAAACCCAAGGAAGTCTAATTAAATGCTGCACAACGGCCTCATGGATTCAGTGTGAAAGCAAGTCAGATGCTGCTATTATTTATTTCAAGGCCTGGTAAAACCATGTAGTGTCCACCTGACCATCAAACACATATTTTTCTTTTTATCTTTAACACCTTGCTTAACCCAAGCATATGACCCACTGTACCGTTCATCTGGAACATCAGAGAATGATTATATTACATTACATAAACATCAGAGGATCAACTACACAAAAGAATTGAGATCAATGTCGAAAAAATATATAGATGGATAGATACATAGATAGAGAGAGAGATAGATAGATAGATGTCAGGTACAAAGTATTACATACACTATACAGGAAAGAAAATCATATCTTTAGTACCTCTTTGTTATATATTAGTGATACAACCAGAAAGGAAGCAATTTTTAACAATGTAAAAGGAAAAAAAATCCCAGCAAAAAGAAGTACAAAATGCAGAACACAACTGTATTTTTGCTGTCCGTTTAAAGGGGTACTCTTCCCCAGTAATTGAAATACATTACAAAGTTATATAACTTTGTAATATGCTCCAATCACCTATCTGTCCCCCTTCCCTATCTTTTCCCCCTCAACCCCACACCAGGAAGTGCAGCAAACATATTCTTATCTAATGACCGTTGACCCCAGGCTTTTCTGTGGCAGCCATTTTGTGACAATGACATCATCAAGAGGGAGGCGGGTCTAAGCCCTGTTAGGCCAGCCTCCCTTTGTCAGATGACTCAGGTTGCTCAGCTCTGATTGGCTGAACAAGATGTAAGCCATCTTACAATTTACAGAGTCAGTTAGACATCACAGGAGACAAAGTGCATCATGGGAAAGCCTAAACCAGGAAGCAAAGAAAAAATGAAGACACCAACTGGAGCTTCAGGGACCTGCAAACAGCGAGAAATTCAGACAGACTCCGGAGGGGTGGTAAATGTAAAAACTATGTTTGATTTTGATGTTTTTTTTTCATCAGCGCCGGAAACGGATCCGTTTAATAGACAAGACGGATTAAAAAAATTATGCATTTGTGTGCATCAATTTGGATAAACTTCCAATATAGAAAAAGGAACAAAACAGATCAGTTTCTTTTAGCATACACAATAATGTAGTCAACCAGGTTTTAGTGTCAGCTAGAAAAAAAAAAAAGGATGCGTTTTGATCAGTTTTTTTGTAATGGAAGTCAGTAGAAAAACAGATCCAAATGAAGGCACACAAATGCATCGGTTTTTTAATCAGGTTTTTTGCAAAAAACGAATAGAAAAAACGGATGCAACTGTGTGCATCCGTTTTCCCATTGGCTTCCATTATATATATATATATATATATATATATATATATATATATATACAGATTCCATTATTAAAAAAGCAAATGAAACGGATTGCAAAAACATAGTATGAACCCAACCTTAAACTGACAGCAAAAACGCAGTATGAACCTAGCCAAAGGCAGCAACAGTTATATAAAGCATCCCAAAAAGTACATGCATACAAAATGACTTGTCTGTAGTTTTACATATAACAAATATGCCTTATTTACAAAAAAAGAGCAACATTCTAAAGGATTAAAGGGAGTTTATTGAACAAAATCATACACTCGTCATACACTCATCTAATTTGCTGATGGTTGCAGTTGGTATCTGATCAAATGTAAGCCTTTCTTTATCTGCTGTCACACCTGGCAATATATATCAGTTTTGGGCCACTCAACCCCGGGTGCCGGGGAAAAGCTGGATCCATACCTGGCAAACTGGGAGAAGTTTCCCAGGATTGGATTCAGCTTTTCCTGAAATCCTGGGAGGAGTGGAAGGGAGCGGAGCAGCACTGACAGCACGGCCATTTCATGAGCCCAACGCAGATCAAACAAAGCGATTTGTTTTGTTTAAATCTGACTTCTCTCATCTCTAGTTTGAACTACTGTCCCTTCCTTCTCTTGGATATACCTTGTACGGGTGCTAACACACACACAACCAACGGATGCGCAGCGTGTTTATCTCAGTAAATACACCGGAAACTCGCAGGTTGCCTTAATGCGATTTTTGTGCCTGAAATTCGCACGTGCCTATGTAGAAAATCAGTTGAGAATCCGCAGCGAGTTTACTTTCCCATAGAAAACAATGGACACCAATATCGCTGGGTATTATATTGCGAGAATCTCACAGAGATAAATACGCTGCGCATCTGTCGTGTGTGTTAGTACCCTAACTTATTATCTCTGTAGTTATTTAAACAGCTTCCTGTCTATGCATTAGGTCTTGCATATTTGCCTGCCAGTGTTTCCATGGCATAATTCCTTTGAGAAACCACCTGCTGCAACCTTCTCTGTACTGCATCATACTGTATATGTTTTTTTAGGGGTGTTATACCATGTGAGTTCCGTTCTGTACTGTGTTGAAGGCTAGAGTCTGTAATTGTGGCCATTATTTTTTGTTTGTACACATTTTTGTATGGTTTTGCTTTTGATTTTAATTGCTCATTTTGTTCAATAAAAGTAGCTTTATTCCAGTGCCGGAGGCCGGGAGATTGGCGGCAACTAGTCATCTGGACGGGGAGCCACCCATGACTAGTCACTGCCTGATGACTGACAGGCAGAGAGACGCGTTAGTAGCTGTGGCAATTATCTACAAAACCAAGCTGAGGTCAGCAAAAGAAAAAAAAAGGAAAGGGACACTGACTGGCTGAGTGGGCAATAGCTGGGTCGTGATGTTGCAGCTGGAAGAGCGGGATACACGACGTACCCAGATTCCAGCAGAAAATGACATCCAGAGGCCATAAGCAGGGCTCTAGCAGAACTATGGAGGCACAGGGACAGGTGAGTTTACTTTTTTATTTTCCCACACCCCTCTGCCTTCCTCCCTTCTTTGAATTTCGTGAGACTTCTTTAAGCTGCTAGGTGCTATTGTGTGCACTGAATGATGGCCACAGGAAATCAGGTGCTGTATGATGGGGTTCAGCATATCATACATTTGGCCACAAGGACAATGTATACTGCACAGTAACACAAAAATAGTACACCATGTAGTTTTTTTTTTCAGCCAGCTTTCTAAGAATTGAAAGCTATATAAAATATGAAGGTTTTTTTACTGCATATACAGAGCTAGAAAAGAAACACACTAACCCGAAAATATTCTAGGAAACGATCACCCTGCAGTGCAGAATCTGAAGGCAGCAATGCAATTAAATAAAAGCCAAAAAAAAAAATAGTAGAAGGCGAAAATGCAAAATGCTGTAGGGCAGCGTCAAGATCAATGGCGTACTGGTTGAAATTAGCTTCAGATGGTCAAGGACAAATTAGATATGACAAACTCTTGCATGACTTGTCCTGGCTGACAAATTCAAGCATGATAAATTTTTATTAACATCTCCAGGGTGGAAACATGTAGCAAACATCTACCAAAGTAGACCGGTAAATCAATGCAGTCTTGTGCTTCCAGAGATGTGTGCCATTATCTTGACATATTTATTAAAGGCAGCTTAAAGTTGAAACCTTTTAGAGATAATTCAACATAAACAATATGTGCACTTGCATTTTACAGTATTAGGCTATGTTCCCACACAGTATTTTTGGTCAGTATTTTGGTCAGTATTTTGCAACAAAAACCGGGAGTGGATTGAAAACACAGAAAAGCTATGTTCACACAATGTTGAAATTGAGTGGATGGGCCGCCATTTAATCTCAAATAATTGCAGTTTTTTTGTAATAACAGTCGTTATTTGATATTAAAGGGGAACTCCAGGTAGAGGTAAAAAAAAGAAACCTGCTGCAGAAGCATATAGCATTGCTTACCTGTCTAACACAGTTTTGAAACTACCAAAAATTCATTTGCTTTGGGAGGGTTTTGCTCTGTATTGTGTGGCTGTACTTCCTGGTTGAGCAGTTGTACACAGTACTACAGGTTCCAGAATGCAATGCTTTCCCTCAGCTGTTCATCACAGTGCTCCACCCTGCCCATTCCTTGCCCAAATCTGTTGCAGAACATCTAGGCTGTGTTCACACATTGCAGTTTCATTGTGTTACTGAATTGATTGCAGTACTTTATGATTTTATTGTGTTCCCACCAACACAGCACACTGTTACTACCTGTAACACCACACAGCACACTGTATTCTCTACCTCTAACACCACACAGCACATTTTATTGTCTACCTGTAACACCACACAGCACGCTGTATTCTCTACCTGTAACACCACACAGCACACTGTTACTACCTGTAACACCACACAGCACACTGTATTCTCTATCTGTAACCCCACCCAGCACATTTTATTGTCTACCTGTAACACCACACAGCACATTTTATTGTCTACATGTAACACCACACAGCACACTGTTACTACCTATAATGCTGATATTAAAATAAAGTAAAGAACTTTTTGAATTTTATTTAAAAAATGTTTTCTTTTCTTCTCCACACACGTGTTATGATCAAGCATCTTCTGTCATTGACCTTGAGCCCCACAATAAGGACTTTATCCGATATTATCTTACATGGGATATACTGTTTATGCCTTGTTTTTTTGTCCAGGTGGGATGGACAGTGTCGTCTCTGATCTTCTGTGACGTTTAGCATCATTTAATTGTGTTACTGCTTTATTTTTGTGCAAACGCTGCAGTACTGCAATGAAACTTCAACATTTGTGAACACAGCCCTAATTTCACTGCAGACTTTCGCACAATCAGTGAAGTTGAAGCACCTGCTTCTGGCCGGTCAGAGATGGTGGAATCACTCAGGGGATTGGGGGATCCAGCCATGCCTTCTGTGACATCACGCCCTGCCCCCTGTCTGCATCATCAGCCTATGCTCAGCAAGCACACACAATGTGAGACAGAGGCATGGAATCTCTGTTTCCTGAGGAGGGAGAGCAGTGGGAGCAGGAGACAAAGTGAAATGGCACAGAGGCCATTTTTCTTTACTTCCAGTAAGTCAATCATCTCTTTACACTGTAAATCAACAGTATAAGGGAATATAAGGAAAACTTGTAATTTATCTTATTAGAGAAAAAGTCCTCTTGTACACTGGCAAATTAAATTGTCACTAACTTTAATAGCTTCAAATGGTGTCAGAAAGTTATATAGATTTGTAAATTGCTTCTATTTAAAAAAAAAAAAAACAAAAACTCAATTATTCCAGTACCTATCACCTTCTATATGTCATGCAGGAAGAGGCGTCTTCTTTCTAATCTGACACAATGCTCTCTGCTGCCACCTCTGTCCATCACAGGAACTGTTCAGAGCAGTAGCAAATCCCCATAGAAAATCTCTTATACTTTGGCAAGAGGTGGCAGCAATATGACAGATAGCTTCACAGTATGGAGGGAAAGGATAACATGGCATTTTCATAGAAAAAAAAGTATTATATTATTCCACAGGAGATAAAACAATATAGAACTTTATTTCACAAGGGTAAAACTTGGAAATAATAAGAATGTTAAAAAATGCAAAATCTTCAGCAAGACCTCCTTCTATCAAGCCATATATACAGCAGGGCTTCCCAAACTTTTTCTACTGGGTCCACACTTTAAAGGGGTATTCCCCCCAAGAGCTAAAAAATGAAATGCCTCCAAACCTAGCTAGTCTTACTCACGAAGTCTCCCTGAGAATTTTGAGCCATCTCCCATTTTTCTAGCTGCTTCCGTTCCTGAGTTACAAGTTTTTCTAAAAGATGGTCTATATCCAAGATAGGAAACTACATTTCCCATCATGCAATGCTTATGCCTGATGATGATAATGATGATGATGTACCAGAGTTGAGAAGGTGATGGCCATGTAGCAGAGCTGAGATGTAATGGGGATGTAGCAGAGCTGAGATAGTGAGAACGATGTAGCAGAGCTGAGATGTGAAGGGGATGTAGCAGAGCTGAGATAGGGAAAACGATGTAGCAGAGCTGAGATACTGAGAACGATGTAGCAGAGCTGAAATAGTGAGAACGATGTAGCAGAGCTGAGATAGTGAGAACGATGTAGCAGAGCTGAGATGTAATGGGGATGTAGCAGAGCTGAGATAGTGAGAACGATGTAGCAGAGCTGAGATGTGATGAGGATGTAGCAGAACTGAGATAGTGAGAACGATATAGCAGAGCTGAGATAGTGAGAATGATGTAGCAGAGCTGAGATGTGATGAGGATGTAGCAGAACTGAGATAGTGAGAACGATGTAGCAGAGCTGAGATAGTGAGAACGATGTAGCAGAGCTGAGATAGTGAGAACGATGTAGCAGAGCTGAGATAGTGAGAACGATGTAGCAGAGCTGAGATGTGATGGGGATATAGCAGAGCTGAGATAGTGAGAACGATGTAGCAGAGCTGAGATGTGATGGGGATGTAGCAGAGCTGAGATATTGAGAACGATGTAGCAGAGCTGAGATAGGGAAAATGATGTAGCAGAGCTGAGATAGTGAGAAGGATGTAGCAGAGCTGAGATAGTGAGAACGATGTAGCAGAGCTGAGATGTGATGGGGATATAGCAGAGCTGAGATAGTGAGAACGATGTAGCAGAGCTGAGATAGTGAGAACGATGTAGCAGAGCTGAGATAGTGAGAACGATGTAGCAGAGCTGAGATAGGGAAAATGATGTAGCAGAGCTGAGATAGTGAGAACGATGTAGCAGAGCTGAGATGTAATGAGGATGTAGCAGAGCTGAGATAGGGAAAACGATGTAGCAGAGCTGAGATGTGATGGGGATGTAGCAGAGCTGAGATAGTGAAAACGATGTAGCAGAGCTGAGATAGTGAGAACGATGTAGCAGAGCTGAGATAGTGAGAACGATGTAGCAGAGCTGAGATAGTGAGAACGATGTAGCAGAGCTGAGATAGTGAGAACGATGTAGCAGAGCTGAGATAGTGAGAATGATGTTGCAGAGCTGAGATGTTCAGGGGTGAGAAGGCTGCAGGCGAGAGGGCTGCGGGCGGCCGCGGATGAGACGGCTGCGGGCGGCTGCGGATAAGACGGCTGCGGGCGGCCGCAGGTGAGAGGGCTGCGGGCGGCCGCAGGTGAGAGGGCTGCGGGCGGTCGCAGGTGAGAGGGCTGCGGGCGTCGAGGGGTGAGCAGGCTGCAGGCTGCGAGCGGGGGTAAATGCACAGCCTGATGGAGAGGGGAGGAGTGAAGGGGTTGTGCACACAGTGTGGGGGGAGGGAAATGCATGATATGGGTGTTCTCTGTGGGGGGCGCCGCTACACAGTTGCACTTATCGGAGGCTGCCAGCGGCCACCGGGAGATGGAGGGCACAGACTGTGGGTACGCTCAGGGTGGGGAGGTTACATAGAGCTGGTGACCTCCAGGGCGAGGGGCACACAGTGGGCGGTGCTGCTGTCAGAGAGGCAGACAGCTGCAGTGTCTCACTGTCCTCCCTCACTTCAGTGGACTGGGTTAGAAGCGCTAACCCAGCCCATTGAAGAGATGGAGGACACGTGATGCCGTCTCGGAGGGTGCGGGCCAGGAGCAGGGAGCGGTGTCGGAGTGGACTGAGAGCTGATGATTCTATGCAATCCGTGGGGGTGGGGGCACCTAGATAACAGCCGAACTGTGCAGAATCTGTAATAAATTTATATTGGAAAGCTACGGGTGGGCAATGTATTAATGCAAAAATAATTTTGGGGGGAATACTCCTTTAATTATTAAAGTGACACCTGACCTCACCAGACAGACAATGGAGTTGCCTGGGCCGCACCATCTACGGTGGAAGTCTGACAGGGCTGTGAACTCAGGCAAAGCAGTGCACTGTCAATTCTTGAATGAACTGTATATATAGAGCCAAGGGCAGGATAAGATCCTGTCCTGAGGAATCAGAAAAGCTCTTTCAATGGCATCCTTAGGAGGAAATCCTAAACTCTCCATTTACAGGTACCAATTTACATATACTGCACACGGTATACAGTTGTGATAAATATACTATAATAAAGTTGATGGGTAAATACAAAATGTAACAAATGTCCAAATATACTGAAAATTATGTGAAAAGAGGAACAAAATAGAGTTAATATAATTTTTTATTAAAATAAATATGCCATGTCATGTTAAGCAACAATAATCATCATCATTAAAAGAAATAGAAAGAAAATTGTGGCAATTGGATTTCTCACTTACTTTTCACTGTCAATTTGGTTCTAACGAATGGGCTTTTTCCAGCAGGGGTTATTGTACAGCAATGTCACTGCAATTTTACTGACGAGTAGGTCAAGATTTACTAAGAAAACATTCACAGAAATTTTGTGCATCCGAGACTCTGCAGGTACCCAGGAGATTGCATTCCTTCTCTGCGCCATGATTATGGAGCTTGACTAACAGCTCCGATTAAACACCTCAGATTTCAAGCACCATTAATTTCTTCTATGCTTTGAAAGCTCATGAGGAGGAGATGTGACATTGAGGAAACAAGCCTTGTAAACTCAACCTAACAGATTTACTGACAAAATATTCTTTGTAGAAGAAAAAGAAACAAATAAAAAGTTTAAAGAAGTTGTCCGGAAAAAAAATTATACTTAGCCATGGTGCCGGGGCTGCGGGGGACATGACAGTGATATATACTTACCTGTCCCACTCCCCACCTGCTGACGGGTCCCAGGCCCCCCACTTTGCATTGTTGCATCTGTGTTTTTAAAACATCTAATGGTGTGCCGCTCTCAACGGAAATGGCTGCTCGTAATAGAGTCTATACTGGTTGGCCATTTCCTATGGGAACAGTGGCTGTTATGAATTTTTTAAAGTTTTCTTCTCACAATAGATTTCCTGCTAAGAAATCTGGATGAATTTACATGAGGTCTTATTACTGTGTTACTGTATTTGGCACTGTATACCAGTATCATTTATGCCCTATTCAGTAGTATTATTTGATCTATGAAAAAGCTGAGGGCACTGAGTACCATAAACGCCACGATCGCTATAGATCGCAGTGTTTAAGGGGTTAATGACAAGCAGCTGCGGGATCGCACACATCAAACCCCTCTCACCTCAGGAATGTATATATACATTCCTACTGCATGGGGTATGTACTGTAGGAACGTATATCTACATATTGCTGATGTGAAGGGGTAACCTTTTTCGAACAAAATGGTTTTATTGTCTATCATTATTGTAATGACAATTCACGCATGTAACAGTATTTTACCTGGGGCTTGTGGGAATAATGACGCCTGATGAAGCGCGCATGTGTGCAAAACAGCTGCTACGTTCCATGCTGTTGAGTGCATGGCATCCCTGCCTGTAATGAAATGTCCTGCTGTTTTTTAAAGTGAGTGCCCTCAGCTTTTTTCTTTATCAATATTGCTGTTTGTTCAAGACTACTATGCACACGGTGCACCTCCAAGGCAATCACTGTCAGTCCAATTCCTGCCAATCATTCCTAGCCGTACTTAGGAGAAGTGCCGGTGCTCTTCCTTACAATAGATTATTTGATCTATGTATGGTGATATTATTTGATGATGTACAGCTAAACTAACTGAACACCATTATGCATTTGCAAGTTGCACTGTGATTTGAAACCACAAACTGAACATAAACATTGCTAAAAGGTGTAATAATTGCCATCATAAGGGGTCTTAGGTTGCGTTCACACCTACAGGATCCGCAGCGTATTTTCTGCTGCGGATCCGCAGCAGATCTGCAGCAGATCCACAGCAGATTTGATGGTGCAGATTTGATGCTGTGTTCAGTTATTTAAATGAAATCTGCTGCGGATCTGCTGCGGATCCGCTGCGGATCCGCAGCAGAAAATACGCTGCGGATCCGGTAAGTGTGAAGGTACCCTTATAGTAATTCCTTCTCTTACGCACCCTCACAAACTTATCAATCTCACCACCAGGAAAACACAAAGTAATGCAAAAGTAGGTCCTTAACCCTTAGCATAAACTAATAACTTTAAGGCCTATACTAGATACAGTATTAGGGTGCGTTCACACCTACAGGATCTGCAGCAGATCTGCGGCAGATTTGCTGCTGTGTTCAGTTATTTAAATGAAATCTGCTGCAGAAAATCAGCTGCAGATCCTGTAGGTGTGAACGCACCATTAAAGGACAACTCCGGCGGGACCCCCCCCCCCCCCAAAAAAAAAAAACACAGACACACACAGACACCATACTCACCATCCCTCCGGTAACGATCGCCACTCCATTCGCCCGCCGCCCGCCTCACCGCCACCTGCGTCCGCCGTCCAGCGATGTCTCTTGCTTCCGGGTCCATGAGAGAGAAAACGCTGCCAGCGCGCTTGCGCATCGGCAGCCTTTTCATTGGCTGGAGCACATCACATGGCTTCCAGCAAGCTCAGCCAATCAAGGCTGAGCAAGCTGGAAGCCATGTGATGCGCTCCAGCCAATGAAAAGGCTGCTGGTGCGCATGTGCACCAGCAGCCTTTTCTCTCCCATTCACTCTCAATGAAGACGCCGAAGAGGAAGAAGACCCGGACCGCCCCCCAGCTCTGACATCACCCGACACCAGAGAAGAGGACCGTGACTACCGTAATAGGTAATGTATATATTCTTTAACTTCCGGGGTGGGGGGTCGGGGGTCGGAAAGTGGGGGAAGGGGGCCAGACCGGGTATTTAACCACATTACAAAGTTATATAACTTTGTAATGTGTGTTAAATAAGCCAAAAAAAAATTTCGCCGGAGTTGTCCTTTAAGCAATTTAGCTATATAGTGAAAATGAATTTGCCTAATTCATTTAACAGCAGCAATGCAGTGATTATGTTATAACATAATTATAGAAAATTGTCTAAAATAATATTTAAGGTACTCCAAACCCAATAGTAAAATGAAATGTTTTAACATTTAAACATAGGCCTCTCTTTTCATTATAAAATAGAGGCCTATATGATTTTTTTTTCCTATGAAAAAACTGCTGTTTTTTAAGCTGTTTACACTGTATGGCTATGAGAGATGTATACTTAGAGCTGTCTAAACTCGTCTATGACTGAAGAAGAAGCAATGGTAAAGCATTCCCTATAATTATCATGTTATTATTCTTGGTTTTGTCACTTACATTTCCATGATCTGGAGTTTCCAGCCAGGTTAACCTAAAAATAATACAGCACATATGCCCTTTGGTATCTAAATAGACATAAAATTAGATGAATGTAGAATCCTTCCCCTCTACAAAACCTGTTTAATAACCAAAACCTCTCACCGGGTCAATCTTAGGTCAATCTAAGCTAACACATTTCCATTGTTTTCAAGCTTATCAAAGACATAACAGTGAGATCTTTTGAAGAGCTGTGAAACCAAAATAACATCCCTAACATCCCTCCATCTTATGATAGGAGGTGCCGGATGGGTCCAGTGATATGCTATGGTCTTACAGGCTTGATACATCACGCACTGTATGCCCAGTTGGGTATAGTCTTCTAGATTCAGCTCCTCAAGAATGCCAAGAATAAAGTATTTCAGGGTTAATGTTATAGTAATTGCAAAAACCTTTTGTCACCCCCTTTTCTGACATCTCTACACAAGTGTAAAGGGTAAAATTAGCGTTTTTCATACCTTATTTTATATCATAAGTCATGGTGCTTGTTTAAGTAAAAAGTCATCTTTTATCAACTGCAGATTGTGTTAAGTGGGCGGGGCCTCACAGCAATAGTGCCACTTAGCCCCACCCACAAAGCCACGGTCGACCTAGAGGGGGTGGGGCCTAGATCTTTAGGCCAGCCTGTTCCAATGGCTGATGAGGGGGCGGGGCCAACTGTGGCATTGTGGGTGGGACTAAGTGGTGCTAATGACGCAAGGCCCCGCCCACTTAACATAATCTGCAGTTGATAAAAGATGACTTTTTACTTGAACAAGCACCATGACGTATGATATAAACCGCTAAATTTACCCATTACACCTGTGTAGAGATGTCAGAATGCACAAAAGGGGGTGACAGTGTCACTTTAAATCAAATCCGACACTTCCCTTCATTACTGCTCTAACTGCCCACAAGCCCAGGACATATGAATTATGTTAGCATCTGACAACTTACACCAAGGGCATTGTGATTCCTGTCTCAGCCTATTCTATACAGTAAGGCGGGTGTTCTGTACACCTATGTATCAAATATAACTTAGATAGACACTGTGCTGAACACATTGACAAGACAGGTGTAAAACTAAGGGCCCTATTCCACCGGACAATTATCGTTCACATAATCGTTAACGATTAACGATCTCAAACAACCGCTATTGCGAAATACCTGAAAAAGTTCACTCATTTCCATGGAACGATAATCGTTACTTATGATCGTATTTGCGATAGTTTTTTCTTCGCTATTTCTTTGCTATTGCGTTCGAATCTACTGCAAACGACCGAACGACGTCTTATTCAATGCGAACGATTTGCGAACGCTTCGTGATCGAGCAACGATAAAAATAGGTCCAGGTCTTATAAAGCGATCAACGATTTCCCGTTCGGTCGTTAATTGTTAACTGCTATTCAAACGAACGATTATTGTTGAGATTCGAACGATTTAACAATAATCTGAACGATAATCGTTCGGTGGAATAGGGCCCTAAGGACTGCTTCCCACTGGGAATCCTCAAGTTCCCCAAAATCCTGTGACCACTTCGCTTTTATCCCTAATGGTTTTTCCACTATTTGCGCATCTAACAGTTAAGTATAAGCATGTAAGATGTCATCGTGCAATGAACATTTAGTACCCATCTTCAGTAGCAGTGGAAGGGAGTAAAGAGATAGTGGTGTTCTGGATGATTGTGTTGGAAGGTACTGGTAATAGGTAATGGTAATGGTAATGGTAATAGGTAAGGTAATAGTATCAGTAAGATCATATGTATCCCTGATCTGCTCAAATGGAATGACAGCTCCATCCTTCCACACCTGATTCAAGTGAATACCCTTCTATGATAACTGACAGGTTGCCCAGGCTTTTCCCACCCTATTGAACCTATGCATCCACATGTATGGAGAAGTGAGTACAATGTACCACACTTGGTGGGCATGCCCTGCCAATGGATCATATTATAGATGTGTGAAGAAATTGATTCTGGTCAAAACAAACCCTCAAGTCTACTTTTCTTCCCATAGAATGGCTAAGTGCTTCAATATCAACATATCTCGATAAAACACATGAACTATTGTCACTCTTACTTTCCAAATCTGTCTAATTTTGCTGTACATTGGAAGTGACCCTCAGTTCTTTCCAGAAACCTCCAAACACATGATTGTAATTGTAGTGGACAAAGTGCCGCAATATAAATCTATCTGGCCCCAATTTCATGGCTTCTTTACTTAGCACTGAATCTCTGCTCTGTTGAGAGGATAAGTCAATCCAATATGAAAAATCTTTGTCTGACTGTTCTTACTTTATTAAAGTGACACTGTCACCTTCTTTTTGCATTCTGACATCTCTACACAGGTGTAAAGGGTAAATTTTGCGTTTTTCATACCTTATTTCATATCATACGTCATGGTGTTTGTTCAAGTAAAAAGTGTCCTTTTATCAACTGCAGATTGTATCAAGTGGGCGTGGCCTCGCAGCATTAGCGCCACTTAGCCCCGCCCATGACACCACAGTTGGCCCCGCCCCCTCGCCGTCCATTGGAACAGGCTGGCCCCTTTACGTCGGCCAACCAATGGATGTCAAGGGGTGGGGCCAACTGTGCCGTTGTGGGCGGGGCTAAGTGGCGCTAATGTTGCTAGGCCACGCCCACTTAATACAATCTGCAGTTGATAAAAGGACACTTTTTACTTGAACAAACACCATGACGTATGATATGAAATAAGGTATGAATAACGCTAAATTTACCCTTTACACCTGTGTAGAGATGTCAGAATGCACAAAGGGGGTGACAGTGTCACTTTAAGTGCCCATGACCTACTTTCAGGTCCTTTTGTTGATAGTTTGCTGCAATATATATGTTTTCCCATTTGTGTCAACCATTGTTAATGTGTATTATCTCTACTCGTTGCTTTCTGTCTTCCCATTTTTCCTCCTAAATATCTTGAGCTTAAAGTAGATATATTTTCTCTAGATTTTACTTCTGTGCAACAGGGGAAATAAAGTAAAAAAATGGGAAAAAAACACTGTGTTCTCCTAAGACAGTATGGCTATAAAAAATACAGTACTGTCTTTTTCCATAAGGCTAAGTTTTTGCAATCCGTTTTTGCAATGTTTTTTTTTTTTTTTTTTTTTTACAAAAAACAGATGCTTTGTGTGCATCCGTTTGATCCACTTTTCCATTGACTTCCATTATAAAAAAAAGGATCAAAACGGATCTGCTTTTTCTTTAACGAACAAAAAAATTAGGTTGACTCCATTTTGATCCGTTTTCTTTTATAATAAAAGTCAACAGAATAAATGGATCAAAACAGATCCATTTTTTTCATCCGTTTTTTGAAAAAATGGATGAAAACAACGAATTTTAAAAACGTAGTGTGAACCGAACCTAACCTATCCTAACCTAACAACAATAATTCACATAATTGTATTTCTCTCCCATGTTTGTAAATATTGGGGGATGAAAACAAAAACAAGAGCTGGGTTCACACTGACGTTTTTCTCTCCACCACAGTTCTGTGTAGCTTTTCCTTTCTTAAACAATATAAACGGAATCTGTTGTATCCGTCCAACACCCCATTCATTTCTATGTATTTTTATTGTGCTCCGTTTGTCATATTTGAGCTCCATTTGCATGTATTCCGTCAGGGTTCCATTTTTGTGAACGGAAAGAAAAATCCTGCATGCAGCTTTTTTTCTCCGTTTGAAAAAACGGAACCAGAACGGAAAGTGCACTTCTGTTTTTTGTTTTTTTTTACATTATAGTCAATGAGGACGGATCTAAACTAAAGTTATTTCCGTTCACATCCGTTTGCAAGTTAACAGTTTTCAGCAGTTATTTCACAGAGCATGCGCAGAAGTGAGAAACCAAAGAAAAAAAATAAACTGTTATGAAAACGGATGCTGACTGATGCAAACTGATGGACAAAATTCAGTTTTTTAAAGCCAAAATGCAAATGAACAATGAAAAAAAGAGAACATCTTGCAATCGGTTTGCATCAGTCAGTTTTTTTCTTATTCATTCAATTAATATGGATGGACCCGTTAGCTAATAAAAAAAAACGTTAGTGTAAACACTAGCAATACCCAAAAATCTGACCTTCCTCCAATCTTTTGGGAAGTTAAGCTATCATCTAATTCCTAATACCTAGGCATGCTGGATAACTAGCAATTGGGAAACAAGAACTCAGAGGGGACGATAATTTTCAGATTGTCATCTTTTTTATTGCAGTAATTTCATTGGAAATATTTCTAGGCAGGCGTTTACTGAAGCGTTGTTCTGCTTTATAAAGCATAGCATACAATAGCGGCACAATGACAGGTATTCTACACTTAACTTCTGTAGGTATATTTAGAAACATTTTTTCCTGATCTCGAGCACCACATTAGTTATGTTGATTACAGCTCTGCAGATTGTGTAATCAATCCGACATGCAATCAGCACATTAATACAGCTGCTGATGTACCACAATGGTGCTGACAATTTAATGGCCAGTCAAGCTACCAAAGAGAATTCAGATTTAAAGGGACACTGCGTTTTAGTGGTACTTTATACCCTTATAATAGTGATATATGTTCATATAAAGAAATTACAGCAGTGCAAAATACATTTCAATAAATAATTGTTAGATTAAATAGGGATAGTAAAATCCTTACAGACAGAAAATCGAAAAAACTATCTGCCCCATAATCACTGATTGCTTCTGGATATATAGACATGCTGTATGTGTTTATGAAGAATAGCAGCATTGTTTTTTATAAACTGCACTTTCATTTAAAGAAAATCTTTTAAAGGGAAATTATCAGCAGGTTAGAAGAATCTAACCTGTTGATATCTGCTTATTGTGCTAATTAGGCATTTTGGAGCCCTTGTGAGAGGACTACCACTCCCATTGCAGTTATCCAGTCTGCTCCACTGACATTCAGAAGGGGAGGGCTGGCCAGTTGCAGATTCGTGCACTGGGGAAGATAGTCCCATCCTCAGTGGACCAAAATGCCTAATTACCATAAAGATGGATGAAGGTGAGAAACATACCTTCATCCTCAGTGCCTCTGACACAATAGGGTCATATCAGCAGGATTCTTCTAATATGCTGCTAGTTTCCCTTTAAAAAGTCAGAAAAGTCAAAGCTATATAAAAAGTAGGAAAAAAAAAAAAAAAGATTCAGGAGAGAAACTTCAAATTTGAGTTAAAATAAAACAATGTGTACAGATGGGAAAAAGCCTGATATATTTTTATATATGTATATATTCTGCATGGAAATGCCCCTTGAACAGAGCTTTTTACCACCCTATTCATGAAGAAATATTTAATGCTACTGAATACATCATATGCAACAAGTGAACAAAGAATTGATAACTAATAGAAGGTTATGATTAAGAAGCATGACAATGTCTATGAAGAAGTTTTACCTTGTACCTGGGGCTGCAATTACAAAGCACACAAACAAAAAATGTAGCGGGGGAGGGGGGGGGGGTAATCTAAAGCCCTGATCTGAGCCTGAACCCCTATTTCTGCCTCCTGGAACCCCATCTGATATGGGCAACCCCAACTATGTAGGTGATCTCTTCTATACTAACATGACAGGGAGAAGGTGAACTAAAAGAAATAGTAGACAAAGTCGACAAGTTGGTTCTGTACGTGGAGGTCACATATCAGCAGAATCAGCAGTCAGAACATAAGCTGGCAAATATTCAAGGGACAAAAGCCTGGTGATCACAATGTACTGAATCAGTAAATAGAGGGTTAACAGGGTACAGTCCAAAGTCCAAGCCATGAGATCAATCACAATGCAGAATCAGCAGATAAAGGAAAATTCTGGAAACCAGGCAGAGGGTCAGGAGGTCAAATAGGATATCAAATAGTGATCAAAACACTAGTGAATTTTTTTTTTATTAAAAACAATCAGAGGCACCTATCATAGGCAGGAGCCTGATTTAAATAGTCCGGGAAATACAAGCATGGGACACTGAGACTAACCATCCCCACTAGCAAGAAGGTTCGTAGCCTTGGTGGCTCTACAACAGTGGGAGCAGTAGAAGTTATTGGTGGCACTGGTGCCCAAAGAGGTAAAAATAAATTGTTAGTTGTTTAATCAATGGATAGTAAAACAGCTTTGTATTTGTTAGAGGTTACCCCAAATACACATTATACACGTCTAATTGGTAGCACTCAACATGAGTTAGTGCCACCCATCATTGAAGAAGTGGTCATACATGGCGATCCTCCAGTAAAATTAAAGAGTTTTACAGAAGCTTAATAGAGAGCGAATAAAACTTTAACTTTTTGTTTTGAGGATAACCAAATAACTGAAAATATCATAGGTAATACAATAGAAATAATTGGTTAGGCACTGCCCTACAAATATTTGCTCATCAACTGAATTGTGTTAGTAAGTCGATAAAGTTTAATTAAAAATTTAAACACATAACCTCTGAAAAGTTTTTAATATATTATTTGGTGTCAACAAAAAAATTCAATTCAGCACCGCAGTAGCAGGACTTGGCTGGATGATGTATGACCCCAATGCAGCTCTACAAGTTATGCGCTTTAAGTCATATATTACTTTTTGTGCTAGGGCTGAATCAGGAAAACTGTAAAAGAATTTTAATAATACAGATTGATTAGACTGCAGTGCCAAAATATAAGAGCCAGGACATTCATACTTCATGCAAAATGCTTGTCAAGATATGCTTTTTAATTAAGATAACTGATCAGAAATACAGGAAATGGGAATCATTGACTCTGTGGTAAAGACACCTTGTGCCATAATGCGAAAGCCATAAAAAAGTCACTAATTATTACAATGACATTTCTCAAAATAGTAAATTGCGGGAAGACGATGGACCACCAATGGTGATATCTCCAGAGAGTTCAATCACAATGCATTTTTAGAAGAACGCAACCATATTTGTGCCTTAAAAACAGCTACTTGTTTAAATAACAATATAAAAAAGGAACACATTTTTTTTTTATTACAAGTGGCACCTTACAGTGAAGAAACTTAGATGGGTAATTCCCCTCCCCCTTCCCTCAAACCTGTCAGGCTGTCATACTAATCACAGCCCGAAAAATGTAATCGTTTTTCAAAACATGTTGGGTAATAAGGAGGTCCATTTCTTGACTGATCAGCTCAAGGAAAGGTCAGGTTACATACTTCCTATAAAAGTCTATGGAGAAGGGAGAGGATGAGAGGGTAACTGGAGATAGAAGCATACATAGAGAGATACAAAGACAAGGATGAAGCTTGTAGTAAGTTTTGTATCCCATCTCAATGCTTAATGTATACCTTACACTGCTTTGTACAGCTTTATAATGTCCTTTATCCTCCATCATCGTGTGTGTATGTGGTGTATGGGGAGCATGATAGCACACTGTCTGAACCCACAAGCTCAGGGACAAGTTTAAAAGTGGAGATTACCCTTCACATTTGAAGGATGCTACATGTATCCCAAGTGTATGTGATACACTATATAGTTACATACTGTATATCTGACACTGACCAGTATCAGATGGTTTTCAAATCAGTTCAAGTGAATGTGCCACTTCCCTACATAAATGTTTTCTTTTACATTACCTGGTTGGCATCGGTGTGTAGATCCCGGTGGCACCATCCATTCTCCATACTGCTGCTCAGTTCATCTGCTATCTGCACCAGTTTTGTGATATGCAAACCGGGCCGCTTGGTGCACTGCAGACGGGCCCGACACCCCCAGCGCACCAATATCTCGTTTCCTCAGTGACATGCCTCCTTCAGAATCCAGTCTGGCCGCATCATCGAGGGGATACCAGTGTACTGGGGGCACTGGGCCCACCTGCAGTGCACCGAGCATCCTTATTTGCATATCATGAAACTGGTGGGAATCAGGCATAAATTTGAAAAATGGATGGTGCCACTGGGATCTACTCGCCAATGCCGACCAGGTCATGTAAAAAAAAAAAAATCCTATGTAGGGAAGTGATACATTTACTTAAAAAGTTACTAATTATACTAGCTAAAGATGTATCATGAGGGCACTCCTTTGGCATATACTGTATTTGGCTAATAATACCCTATAGTCACATTGGTGTGTACAATGGAAAGTACTCCTTATTTGTACACCACATATATCCCAGATAACATTGTAACATGGTTAATAAGGTTGGGGAAAAAAAGGCAAAGTCCATCAAGTTCAACCTACAGAAACCCTATAGTGTTGATCCAGAGGAAGGCAAAATGCCAGATGCCAATTGCCCCATAAAAAGGTACAGTCATAGTTTGCCTGCACTTGGCCATCTAAAATAAATATTTGGTTATCTATGTAGTGCTATCCCTGTCTGAGTTATAATTTCACTGGCTAATCAGAATCTTTCCGGAGAACGTGTCTACAGGCTGTACATTGAGTACTGTACTGAGACGTTATTAGTATTTTATGTTTCACAAGATTATAATTTAGCCATTTATGCTGTGACTTTTACCAGTATACAATTAACCATCTATTGTGTGTGTAATTACACCTTGCTGGGCTCCAGTGTCCTGAGGTCTTTTCTAAAGTAGACAACAAAAACATGTTGATGGTGGAAAGTTACACTAAGCAAATGTCATCATACCTAGCTGGAAGAGCTTTCCTTTTTAAATGTCAATACAAAATTGCTGTCTGGGAGCAGGAACTGCAGCTAATGTAGTACAATAAAATGTGGGTTATGTATGGGAAAAAAAAGAAAACTTTTTGAAAAAATCCCAAATTATTTCCTTATCTCCCATCTTTAGCACAGAACAGATTCACACAACATATTAAAGGGGCAGTCTGGGAAAAAAAATACCTTTTCCCATATCCACAGGATAAAGGAAAAGTAGGAAATTGCGGGGGGTCCGACCCCTGAACCCCCTGGCGATCTTTTATATCAGACCCCGCCGACTCTGCTTTGAATAGAGTTTGGGGTCAGCACGTGACCCACGGCTCTATTCATTCCTATGCAGCGTTCACACATACAGGGTCCGCAGCAGATTTAATGGCACAGATTTGAAGTTAGAGATTCAAAGCAAATCAAATATGTGCCATTAAATCAGCTGTGGATTTGCTGCGGATCTGTTGCGGATCCTGTACGTGTGAACGCACCCTTAAAGCTATGTTCTCATTACAGAAAGGAGCTGCAAATAATGATTATAAACATTTTTTGTGGCCATCATTGTCAATAGACTGACGCCTTTTCCCACTAAAATCCCATAGTGGGAACATAGCATGAAATTGGGATTGGATTCACCAATTTGGAATTTAGTGCTCTATCCTAGCCAGCTTGTCTCAACTGGTTGCTTTCCTTTATTTGGCACAAGTTATGTTTACCACAAGCATTATGCCTGCAGAACTGCCTTTAGGACAAACTACGTGAAGGAAGCCATTTATTTTAAATATGTAAAGAGGCATTCTGGCAAATAATTTGACAGAGTGCCATGTTGACCCAGCAGTAAGGGTCAGCATGGCACTCTGCTGCCACAAATTGATATTTTGGGTACTGTAGGGCTGCGCAAGCCCTAGTTCTGATACATATGGCTAATACTGTTGTATGCAGTGGTAGCAATACTGAGAACTGTCTGTTCTCATGCATTTTAGGATTAGAATCAGGATTACAGCTGGGGAAGCTGTCTGCGTCATGAGCACAGCATCTGAAGTACAAAGAAGCAGAACGAGCAGTGACTGACAGTTATACCCCCTTGCTCTGCTTCAGTGTGCCATGGCTGCTGTGCTCCTGACACAGGCTGCTTCCTTAGGTCCAATATGTATTCTAATGCTAACACACATTAGAACAGGTTCTAGGGAAGGCTGAGTATTGCTAACGCTACATGTAGCAACACTAAGGATATGTAACTCTGTCAGGGCTTGTGCATCTCTGCAGTTCCCAACACAGCCATTGGTGGCAGAAGAGGTGTCAGTCAGTGTAAACCTGCAAAAAGTTATAAAATCTATTTTTATTCCCCAGAATACCCCTTTAGGGCTGGCTTCATACTGTGTTGAGCAGCATTAATTTAATGTATGCACTGAGACAGGTCGCAGTGTGTGTAAAATAGATTTAGACTCCCATTACCTGAAAGAAGCCCAAAGCATGTCATTTTGGCCTATATTTAGGTGGTATCCTTATACTATAAAAAGTGCTCAGATATGCGCTTCTCAAACAGTCTCCTCTATAGCAAGTCTAGGGAGCTAGCCTTTTGCACTGAGCCATGGAGAGAGGCGCTTAGCTGAGATCAGGCAATCACTAGGGGTCTGAACACTCAAACCCTGATCAAAATTTTTTACATGTCTCTAGGTGGCCATATACAAAGAGACATCACACAGATATACACAGACAGTAGTCGGATGAATGCATTTTCTCTCTTAACAGCCCCCACAGACATGCACACTGAGGCTGGGTTCACACTACGTATATTTCAGTCAGTATATTTCAGTCAGTATTGCAACCAAAACCAGGAGTGGATTAAAAACACAGAAAGGATCTGTTCACACAATGTTGAAATTGAGTGGATGGCCGCCATATAATGGCAAATATTTGCTGTTATTTTAGAACAACGGCTGTTATATTGAAATAATGGCCGTTATTTACTGTTATATGGCGGCCATCCACTCAATTTTAACATTGTGTGAACAGAGCGTTTCTGTGTTTTTAATCCACTCCTGGTTTTGGTTGCAATACTGACTGAAATATACTAAGTGTGAACCCAGCCTAATGGTGCGTTTACACAGGCAGATTTATCTGACAGATTTTTTAAGCCAAAGCCAGGAATGGATTTAAAAATAGGAGAAATCTCAGTCTTTCCTTTATGACATGTTCTCTGTTTATAGTCTGTTCCTGGTTTTGGCTTAAAAAATCTGACAATTGATAATCTGTCTGTGTAAACGCACCCTTAGTCAAGCATGTGTTGTGAATTAATTAACCGACAAGTTTGAACTACCAATAGTTCTATGCCCATAAGCATCAAGAATAATGCATACTACCTATAAATAAACAATGCTGGACAGTATTCTACATATATCAAAAAGATACTTTCTTGATTACAAACAACAAAAATTTCGTCTTATTTAAAAACATATGTTAAAAAGGGAGCAGAAACCCATACAATACATACATCAGATGGTATACAGGGCAGAAAAAAAGATAATAAATACTGTACTAGCTATATATTAAACCATTGATGGTATATCCATTGACCCACAGAGGTAGGAAAGAGCAAAAAAAGGAAGAATAAATAAATAATAAATGTGGATGATCCAACCAAAATAAACAAAATAAGGAAAATCTGTATAACTGAAACTGCAAGTGCAATCTAAAGTGCAAAGTGCAATACCATGTGTAATGTCAAAACCATACAAGTGTATGATCCAACCTCTGGGTATATAGTATATATACCTGCCCAGTACCACCACTCACCCAACGCTGCGTTTCGCTGTGCAAGCTTTATCAAGGGACCCTTGATAAAGCTTGCACAGCGAAACGCAGCGTTGGGTGAGTGGTGGTACTGGGCAGGTATATATACTATATACCCAGAGGTTGGATCATACACTTGTATGGTTTTGACATTACACATGGTATTGCACTTTGCACTTTAGATTGCACTTGCAGTTTCAGTTATACAGATTTTCCTTATTTTGTTTATTTTGGTTGGATCATCCACATTTATTATTTATTTATTCTTCCTTTTTTTGCTCTTTCCTACCTCTGTGGGTCAATGGATATACCATCAATGGTTTAATATATAGCTAGTACAGTATTTATTATCTTTTTTTCTGCCCTGTATACCATCTGATGTATGTATTGTATGGGTTTCTGCTCCCTTTTTAACATATGTTTTTAAATAAGACGAAATTTTTGTTGTTTGTAATCAATAAAGTATCTTTTTGATATATGTAGAATACTGTCCAGCATTGTTTATTTATAGGTAGTATGTGTTGTGAATTGCAATAGGCTGCTAGCAAAATATGGCAATGGCTTATCTCCTTTAAAAACAAAGAATCAGTCATGTTTAAATCCAATTTCCCTGAAAACATTTAAAGGGGAACTGTCAGTAAGTTAGAATTTGCAGGGTGAAATCAGCTGCGGATCACACGTGAAACTGGCCTAACAAAATATTTCAGAAGCATGCATCACTCATAGGGCCCCAAGTATAGGGCCCCAAGTATATGTTTCATTAATTAATACATTATTTATAGGATACCATTGAATGGAACAGTCTTTAGTGAATGACAGTATAACAGAGGCTGAGAGGACAACCTTTTAACCTCCAACAGGTAATAATGGATGCATGGATTCGCTTAGCATGTACGCTGGAAACATTTTTGACAGCCACACTGAGCAGGCAAAACATACATGTAAGCAGAGTATTACCTACACTGATACATTGTAGCAATCCCTCAGCTATATGAGATATATCTGCTGCTGTTTCCGGCATCAGAATGTTTCTCTTTACTGACAACAAGCACAACTGAATATACCTGACCTCTACTCCAACAACATAGCACAATGCTATAGAACAACTCTATGAACTACGTAGAACTGTTCTGAATAAATAAAAGCAGGAGTTGTTTTGTTAGAACAGCTTTGATATGTGAGACCCAAAATATTATAGAAAACTCTATAGTTGTTAACGGGTAAATAAAACAAGGGAAAGCCTAAGGCAAAATAGTCATAGTGTAACACTTGAAGATAAAAGCAGGGCCACAACAAGGTCATGTAGCATCGGAAGTCATTTATATGACTTAACACACCATAAACGGCAGCCAGATGTATCTCGCAGCAGAGCGGGAATAGTCCTAATCCTATTTGCACAGCACTTCAGGTACTTATGACAGGCTATAGGATACTTCAGCAAAGTCTAGATCTCTTTCCTTAGGAATACTCTAATGAAAATGGAGGCTTCTAATCTAATAATTCATTTAATTTACAGATTTACTGGTGATCGCCACTCTTACTAAAGTTCATCTGTTAGGATTGGGACAGGGAGACACAAGGACAGGTGAGCCCTGAAGCTGGCACCCACCCCGCTGTCCCTACCTTCTTGGCTCAGATGATCTAAAATAGCAAACGGACAACTGGACGGCAGTCCCTAGGCTGGCTGAGTGAAACACAGAACAATACAAGACAGACAAAACACAATAAGGAGAAGTCAGAAGTCCAAGTCAAATACCAAACGGGCAGCACAGTACAAAATCGTGTCCAAAGGGGTAGTCAAAGGGTTAAGAGCAGAAGTCAGGTAACCAGGAATCAAATACAGACTAAAGGCTAGGTCAAGTAACTCTAGGGTGAACCAGGTACTATCGCAGGCGAGGAATGAGAGCTCAGGGCTGATACTTATGGAGCCTGGAGTCCCAGCCCCAGACTTGATTGGGGCTGAGGCTCCAGGTCCTGCCCAGATACAGACATCTAACTGGTGAGTCAGCTGTCAGTCAATAATTAGTGAACACACACAACACCTAAGTTGATCAGCCAGGGGAGTGAAACCCTGGCCTCTGCTACAACACAGAACAGCAGAGCAGAGTTAGTGAAAAACATATTGCTGCTATGGACGCCGAGCCGAATGCCCGGCCCGAGTCCTAACATCATCTACTTTTGGTGGGGGAGAGACCAGGTCTGTTTTACTACATTTAAGATTTATGATACAGAACTTATACCTCAACAAACATTTTTTTTTTTTTTTTTAAATCCCTTACCGCTATACACACTGAAATGACAAAAATATTAACAGAAAAGTCAAGACTGTGACAAGCCCTTAAAGGGAAACTAGAAGAATGTAACCTGCTGATGTGTCCCTATAGTGCACGGGGTGCTGAGGATGACAGATTTTTTTTTACTTTCATCTTTGGTGCAGTTTCCGCAATATTAGCAGTTTATTCCATATGCTAATGAGGGGTTTTGGTGCACTTGGGGGTGGGCCTACTGCCCCTAGTGCACCAAAAGCCTCATTAGAATATTAAAGAGGATGTACCACCCGATACATCCTCTTTAACCTGAACCCCGGATCGATCGACGCCGACACGGGGAAGCCGGCTCCATTCATTCTAAGTGAGCCGCGTCATACAGGGGAGGGAATTCCCTCCCACTGGGGGCGGGCCGGCCGACCTCCAGTGCTTCAGCACCGGCCGGTACCGCTGAATTGAACGGCGCCGTGCTCGGGAACCGGGCGGCGGTCCGAAAAACCCGATCGATCCGTGGGTTTAGGTTAAAGAGGATGTACAGGGTGGTAAATCCTCTTTAAATAAACTGCTAATGTCACGGAAATGTGAAGAAACTTACCTCCATCTTCAGTGCCCTGTGCACTATAGTGACATATAAGCAGGTAAGATTCTTCCAACCTGCTGGGAGTTTCCCTTTAAACATTAGACACATGGTACACTTGTTTTAATACCAAAGACGTGAGAGACGCCATTTTAATGCTTTTCTAAAATGGCAATTAGAGTACGTTCACACATGCACTGTTTTGGATGCAAAAAATTTGCTGATTTTCCTCATCCAAAGCAGCTTTGCTCCCTGGTCAAAACCACACTTCCACTGACACCAATGGGTGTGGATTAATCATTTATTTTACTTATGGTTTAAATATGGTTGTAGGTTATAGCTTTTGGTTTAAAGCATTTTCTCAATATACAGCCCCGTATTCTCCAGCTCCAGCTTTTCCAAATACATAAGCCTGCTGAATATATTGTGCCTCAAAACCCCAAAGTTCAGTCTTGAATCTATTGTTTTAATGTTCATTTTTCAGTACTTAAAAAAGAACTATAAAAGGCTTAAAGGGACACTTCAGAAAATACTTCAGGTTTTAATTAACTGTTGTCAGAAAGTTATACAGATTTGTAAAAGACTAACATTTCAAAATCAGCTGCTGTAGCCCTGCAGGAAGCAGGGTGCTCTGTCCAGTCTGACACAGTCCTCTCTCTGCCACCTCTGTCCCCGTCAGGAACTGTTTAGAGCAGGAAAGGTTTTCTAGGGGGATTTGCTACTGCTCTGGACAGTTCCTGACATGGACAGAGGTAGCAGCAGAGAGAACTGTGTCAGACTGGATAGAAAACATCACCTCATGCAGCAGCTGATAATTACTGAAAGGCTTTATTTTATTTTTTTTCTAGGAAGGGGAGAAGTAACTTACAAATTTGTATAGATTTGAGAACAATTTTTTCCAGTGTACCCCATTACATAAGATTAAAGCTTTATGAAACAAATACAGTCATTGACCTTAACATATACAGTATATATATATATATATATATATATATATATATATATGTGATTTCCTTCAAACATTATATATATATATATATATATATATATATATATATATATATATATATATATACTCTGAAACAAAATGGCACCCAGTTAGCAAGACTTTGAATATCCTCTAATTGTATTCTACCATCTACTCCCCCAACGTTAAGTCAAATGAGTAATATGCCCTATGGCTATGTTCCCACTACGTCATAAAAAGATGTCTGGTATTACCTTGATTTAATAGGTTTCACTGCAATGCATTGAAGTCAATGGAATGGCGGACTTCCAATACACACAATGTATTAAATAATGGACATTCTCTGCGCGGACGTCAAAATAAAAATCATGTCAATTTGTTTTACACATCTATTGCAAACAGCGGACGTTATTTTTTAGTTGTTCACACACAGCTCTTCTGTTTTAACATACGGTCTTTACTATTATATTGAATAGACTTTTCAATTAAAGACACAAAGGCAAATTAGGAACCCAAACTAGAATAATGTACCAACATCTGTCATTGCACTGGTGACCAAACAGCAAAGTGACAGACGTAATTTTTTTCTTTTCAAAAACGGAGAGGAAAATATGTAGTGGGGACATTGCCTATATATAAGGCAGTCTATAAAGCTATTGAAGCACAGAGATAGATAATTCAGGAAGTAGACACAAAAAGCTCACCAAACTCACTCCAAATTATGAAAACAAGAAACTATCTGAATATACTGGTGATAATAGTCAAACTGTTTTAGATACAAGTGTAATTCAGCCATTCATCCCTTACCTTCCTCATTGTCATCACACACAGGGGTTTTGCTTGAGTTGTTGGCTCCCATCATCACTTGTGCAAGGCTCCAAGTCCAGTAGTTACATCCTCATGAGATCCACAGTGCTGGCTGCTCTCATATACCTAGCAGGAAAACCTGTGACTTGTCTTGTTCATCCTGCATAAAAATGAAACACTCATTAGCAAAATAGGGATCCAGCATCTGTATAGTGTATATGTTCTCCTAATGTTTGCCTAGGTTTCCTCCAAATGTCTTGGTTCCAACCTACACTTGAAAAACTTTTTGGGTATGCATGTCTGAAACAGGAAAGTGTACATATACTGTAACATTGGTATATTAAAGGGGTTATTCGGTGTTACTAAAACATAGCCACTTTCTTCTAGAGACAGCACCACTCTTGTCTGCAGTTCAGGTGTGGATTGCAATTAAGGTCCATTAACTTCAATGGAACTAATATGAAAATTCCCACCCAAAATGTCCATGTTTTTGTAGCGCTGGAAAACCCTTTTAATAATATCTTTTATGGTCACCCATTATAACAATGATATATGTCAAATGTTTCAATTATTAAACTTATGAGTTTAAACACAAATCAGAGACTGAAGCACAGAACATGTCTGGCATGGAGGCTTAGTATGATGCCTCCACTCACATAACATATGCCCAGAAACATTCCCCCATACACAAAATAATTTTGTGCAGCTCTGTATAAAACTGGATCTCTATAGCCCCATACAAAAGGTACAGTAACTGTAATAAGCATGTGCATGGACCCTAATGGCTATGCAAAAATAGTTTTGCATCAAATCATTACTTTTCTGACTATTAGTGCCTGGATCTGAAACGCAGTCTTAGGGCCCTATTCCACCAGACGATTATCGTTTGCATAATCGTTAACGATTAACGATCTCAAACAACTGCTATTGCGAAAGACCTGAAAACGTTCACTAATTTCCATGGAACGATAATCGTTTCTTATGATCGTAATTGCGATTGTTTTTCTTTGCTATTTATTCCCTATTGCGTTCGTATCTATTGCGAACGACCGCACTTATTCAATGCGAACGATTTGCGAACGTTTTGCGAACGAGCAACGATAAAAATAGGTCCAGGTCTTATAAAGCGATCAACGATTTCTCGTTCGGTTGTTAATCGTTAACTGCATTTCAACCAAACAATTATTGTTTAGATTAGAACGATTTAACGATAATCTGAACGATAATCGTCCGGTGGAATAGGGCCCTTAGTTTGGCAGAGAACTATACGGTTAGTACATTGAAGCCAATATAACTAGGCATAAATAGGCATTATATAGAGACAGCAGGCTAGATTTCTGTTCTCTAGGAGATCCAGAGGTGGGATAGGTCATTGAAAAATTTGAGCAATTAAATCTATACAGGACTAGTTTTTGATCACAAACGACCCCCATCCTGGCTCCATTATGACTGTAACCCATTATGCTAATTTGGACATGGCCTTGCTAGGCTACTGAGATGGATCCTTGGTCCAGCTTCAATCCAGTGGAAATATTTGGGGTTCAGAAGGTAAGAGATGTGGTAACGTCTGTTCTTTTTTTTGTCTTCCTCTCGATCATCATTTGACAGTAAAACAATGAACTATGGAGGCTTGTATCTTTTTAACCTTTCTATATTGGTTTACGCCTATATTTCAAAACAAAGTAGACCTTTAGACCATATACACATGGCACTAGGGCAGTACAAAGATTCCTTCAGTGCCTTTTTATTACAAAGTGCACATTCAAATATTTGCCCCTCAATGTAAGCCATGTTCATGGCAGGTGCCCTTTCCAGTGGCTCTCTGTTATGGTTACATATACATACCACACAAGCAAAAAGTCCAATATAATACAAAATAATATAAATATATCTCTAAATATAGATACTATATAAAATCCAAAAACAAAGTACAAAAGTTGGTTCATCATATTGTCAGGCACTTTTTATTTAAAGAGACTCTGTCACCTTCAACTCTCCCTCCTCGAAACCGTAAACTAAAGTCATCTGTAAAGGATGCTGTAGTTTGTAGCTTTCTACTCCTTTGTATTACACTGTAGTAAGTCTACAAACTGGGCATGCTGATGCATAGAGAGGGCAACTTAACTCAATAATATAACGGAGAATACTACTTAAACTCCATCATTTGTGGCCTATAGCAAAGGAACGCAAAGATAAAAACTGCACATGTAGAATCAGCATTGTATACTCTACTATGTATAATCCACTAATAACTTTAGCAGGTGTTTGGAGGTGACAGAGTCCCTTTAAGGAGACAAAGAAAAAAAACAATGGTACTACATATAAAATATCACATATTACCCATGCATTTGGATAAAAAGACAAAATAAATGACACACCTAGCTCACATTTTCTTTATACTTGTATTAACAATATCCAGATAGATGGTAACACATCCCAATCTAATGTAACCCCTGATTATATTGCAGATACCTATTATATCACAGATTACCATCAACCATACAGAGATAATTTAATTTCACAGGCCAAATACAGGCACAGCTAAAATCATTGTATGCTCCACTGGATACTGTATTATGGAGGCATTCTCCTTTCTCTGCAATGTGTTGCTGTACAGAGGCACCAAATAACAGTATCTAGAGAGCCTGTGATCCAGCAGTATAGAGAGTCGTAGGTTGTAAAGGAATAAGAAAATGCAACCCATTGTTTAAATGCATTTCTTGATCATCATATTACATGAGTTTCCTAAAATTGCCTACTATAGTGGAGAGTTGGGGTATTTTTCTTGACATTTAACACTTCATAATAACTTGTGGCCTAAACTTTACTTCCTACTTAGTAAACATATTGCAAGCTACAAAGCCTGATGTGTAGAAATAACATAATGTATAGACACGGCAGAGTTGTATTTGGCACAATTCATAGTAATATCACACTGCAGTAAAACCTACTGCATTGTCTTCCTACTGGTCTACACCAGGAACCTTTGCAGTGCAACTGTTGCTGGACACTTGCGGAATAGGAATACACTATATGCACATCTAGGAAACTTTTCAATGAACAGTTATCATGTTATGGAAAAGCTTAAAAAGTTATCCGAGAACTGCAGGACAGTACTAATAAAACTGTAGCCCTGGCATTCTGATGATTCACAATGTGGCGAGTTCATGAGTGCCATATGTGCATAGGGGTATATAGTAGCTATAGTTATTTACAATTAGCAAGACACTGGGATATAACAATATCACACTAATGTATCACAGAAAACTGCAAGAAAAAATAGACTTTCTCTGATATTGTATGAAGCTCATTCAGTGGAGAAAAACATTAATGCTGTATGGAGTATCGGTATAATACAGTGAAGGGTTAAAATGCTGATAGGGATAGATGCTCAATAACCATAACAATAGTAATAACATTAGTATAACAATGAATCATTATTGGTAATAACAATGTAGACACTTATTAAAGTGCTGAAGTCAGGGGGAATAGAAGTAACCCTAAGAGGAGCTCACACTTAGAGCAGCACTGGCAGGCACAGCAGGCAGTCTTACCTTGCTTCTTGGTTAGGATGAAAAAGAATTGTGGCTGGAAGACAAGTGACTCCTAAGAAGATGCTGGAGGAGGCAACAGAGGGACACTGGATGCCAGTCATACAGGCTGCTCCTTCTCATCAGCACAAGTTCACTACAAAGGGAAGTCCCTGGGATGTTACTTTGCTTACAGCTGGCTGAAAGCTTTGGTGCCCTCTAGAGGACACTAAGGAAAAATATATTGTAGAATAAAAAATACAGTGGTACCTCAGTTCTCAAAGGCAGTTTGAGAAAGGAACAGTGTCTTCCCATAGGAACTAATGTAAATGGGTTTATTGGTTCCAGCACCCACCAATAATAACCTACAGTACCCATATATTACATTGAAAAGAGCCCAGTTTAATCACTACACGGCATTACAGAACAGCACTATATACTGTATAGTACATTACAGAACAGCACTATATACTGTACAGGACATTACAGAGCAGCACTATATACTGTACAGTACATTACAGAACAGCTCTATACTGTACAGTACATTACAGAACAGCACTATATACTGTACAGGACATTACAGAACAGCACTATATACTGTACAGGACATTACAGAACAACACTATATTGTACAGGACATTACAGAGCAGCACTATATACTGTACAGTACATTACAGAGCAGCACTATATACTGTACAGGACATTACAGAGCAGCACTATACTGTACAGGACATTACAGAGCAGCACTATATACTGTACAGTACATTACAGAGCAGCACTATATACTGTACAGGACATTACAGAGCAGCACTATACTGTACAGGACATTACAGAGCAGCACTATATACTGTACAGGACATTAAAGAGCAGCACTATATACTGTACAGGACATTACAGAGCAGCACTATACTGTACAGTACATTACAGAACAGCACTATACTGTACAATACATTACAGAACAGCACTATACTGTACAGTACATTACAGAGCAGCACTATATACTGTACAGGACATTACAGAACAGCACTATATACTGTACAGGACATTACAGAGCAGCACTATATACTGTACAGTACATTACAGAACAGCACTATACAGTACATTACAGAGCAGCACCATACTGTACAGTACAGGACAGAACAGCACTATACTGTACAGTACATTACAGAACAGCACTATACTGTACAGTACATTACAGAGCAGCACTATACTGTACAGGACATTACAGAGCAGCACTATATACTGTACAGTACATTACAGAACAGCACTATACTGTACAGTACATTACAGAACAGCACTATATACTGTACAGTACATTACAGAGCAGCACTATATACTGTACAGTACATTACAGAACAGCACTATACTGTACAGTACATTACAGAACAGCACTATATACTGTACAGTACATTACAGAGCAGCACTATATACTGTACAGTACATTACAGAACAGCACTATACTGTACAGGACATTATAGAGCAGCACTATATACTGTACAGTACATTACAGAACAGCACTATATACTGTACAGGACATTACAGAGCAGCACTATACTGTACAGGACATTACAGAGCAGCACTATATACTGTACAATACATTACAGAGCAGCACTATACTGTACAGTACATTACAGAACAGCACTATATACTGTACAGTACATTACAGAGCAGCACTATACAGTACAGGACATCACAGAACAGCACTATATACTGTACAGGACATTACAGAACAGCAGTATATACTGTACAGTACATTACAGAGCAGCACTATACTGTACAATATATTACAGAACAGCACTATATACTGTACAGGACATTACAGAGCAGCACTATATACTGTACAGTACATTACAGAACAGCGCTATATACTGTACAGGACATTATAGAGCAGCACTATACTGTACAGGACATTACAAAACAGCACTATACTGTACAGTACATTACAGAACAGCACTATACTGTACAGTACATTACAGAACAGCAGTATATACTGTACAGTACATTACAGAGCAGCACTATACTGTACAATATATTACAGAACAGCACTATACTGTACAGTACATTACAGAACAGCACTATATACTGTACAGGACATTACAGAACAGCGCTATACTGTACAGTACATTACAGAACAGCACTATATACTGTACAGGACATTACAGAGCAGCACTATACTGTACAGTACATTACAGAACAGCACTATACTGTACAGGACATTACAGAGCAGCATTATATACTGTACAGGACATTACAGAACAGCACTATATACTGTACAGGACATTACAGAGCAGTACTATATACTGTACAGTACATTACAGAACAGCACTATACTGTACAGGACATTACAGAGCAGCACTATATACTGTACAGTACATTACAGAACAGCACTATACAGTACATTACAGAGCAGCACCATACTGTACAGTACAGGACAGAACAGCACTATATACTGTACAGTACATTACAGAGCAGCACTATATACTGTACAGTACATTACAGAACAGCACTATATACTGTACAGGACATTACAGAACAGCACTATATACTGTACAGGACATTACAGAGCAGCACTATACTGTACAGTACATTACAGAACAGCACTATATACTGTACAGGACATTACAGAACAGCACTATACTGTACAGTACATTACAGAGCAGCACTATATACTGTACAGGACATTACAGAACAGCACTATACTGTACAGGACATTACAGAGCAGCACTATACTGTACAGGACATTACAGGACAGCACTATACTGTACATTATAGAGCAGCACTGTACTGTACAGGACATTACAGGACAGCACTATACTGTACAGTACATTACAGAACAGTACTATATACTGTACAGTACATTACAGAGCAGCACTATACTGTACAATATATTACAGAACAGCACTATACAGTACAGGAGATTACAGAACAGCACTATACTGTACAGTACATTACAGAGCAGCACTATATACTGTACAGGACATTACAGAACAGCACTATATACTGTACAGTACATTACAGAGCAGCACTATATACTGTACAGGACATTACAGAACAGCACTATATACTGTACAGGACATTACAGAGCAGCACTATATACTGTACAGGACATTACAGGACAGCACTATATACTGTACAGGACATTACAGAACAGCACTATACTGTACGGGACATTACAGAACAGCACTATACTGTACATTATAGAGCAGCACTATATACTGTACAGGACATTACAGAACAGCACTATATACTGTACAGTACATTACAGAACAGCACTATACTGTACAATATATTACAGAACAGCACTATACTGTACAGTACATTACAGAACAGCAGTATATACTGTACAGTACATTACAGAGCAGCACTATACTGTACAATATATTACAGAACAGCACTATACTGTACAGTACATTACAGAACAGCACTATATACTGTACAGGACATTACAGAACAGCGCTATACTGTACAGTACATTACAGAACAGCACTATATACTGTACAGGACATTACAGAGCAGCACTATACTGTACAGTACATTACAGAACAGCACTATACTGTACAGGACATTACAGAGCAGCACTATATACTGTACAGGACATTACAGAACAGCACTATATACTGTACAGGACATTACAGAGCAGTACTATATACTGTACAGTACATTACAGAACAGCACTATACTGTACAGGACATTACAGAGCAGAACTATATACTGTACAGTACATTACAGAACAGCACTATACAGTACATTACAGAGCAGCACCATACTGTACAGTACAGGACAGAACAGCACTATATACTGTACAGTACATTACAGAACAGCACTATACTGTACAGTACATTACAGAACAGCACTATATACTGTACAGTACATTACAGAACAGCACTATACTGTACAGGACATTACAGAGCAGCACTATATACTGTACAGTACATTACAGAACAGCACTATATACTGTACAGGACATTACAGAACAGCACTATATACTGTACAGGACATTACAGAGCAGCACTATACTGTACAGTACATTACAGAACAGCACTATATACTGTACAGGACATTACAGAACAGCACTATACTGTACAGTACATTACAGAGCAGCACTATATACTGTACAGGACATTACAGAACAGCACTATACTGTACAGGACATTACAGAGCAGCACTATACTGTACAGGACATTACAGGACAGCACTATACTGTACATTATAGAGCAGCACTGTACTGTACAGGACATTACAGGACAGCACTATACTGTACAGTACATTACAGAACAGTACTATATACTGTACAGTACATTACAGAGCAGCACTATACTGTACAATATATTACAGAACAGCACTATACAGTACAGGAGATTACAGAACAGCACTATACTGTACAGTACATTACAGAGCAGCACTATATACTGTACAGGACATTACAGAACAGCACTATATACTGTACAGTACATTACAGAGCAGCACTATATACTGTACAGGACATTACAGAACAGCACTATATACTGTACAGGACATTACAGAGCAGCACTATATACTGTACAGGACATTACAGGACAGCACTATATACTGTACAGGACATTACAGAACAGCACTATACTGTACGGGACATTACAGAACAGCACTATACTGTACATTATAGAGCAGCACTATATACTGTACAGGACATTACAGAACAGCACTATACTGTAAGGGACATTACAGAGCAGCACTATATACTGTACAGTACATTACAGAACAGCACTATACTGTACAGGACATTACAGAACAGCACTATACTGTACAGTACATTACAGAACAGCACTATATACTGTACAGTACATTACAGAGCAGCACTATACTGTACAGTACATTACAGAACAGCACTATATACTGTACAGTACATTACAGAGCAGCACTATACTGTACAATATATTACAGAACAGCACTATACTGTACAGTACATTACAGAACAGCAGTATATACTGTACAGTACATTACAGAGCAGCACTATACTGTACAATATATTACAGAACAGCTCTATATACTGTACAGTACATTACAGAACAACGCTATACTGTACAGTACATTACAGAACAGCACTATACTGTACAGGACATTGCAGAACAGCACTATATACTGTACAGGACATTACAGAACAGCACTATACTGTACAATACATTACAGAACAGCACTATACTGTACAGTACATTACAGAGCAGCACTATACTGTACAGTACATTACAGAGCAGCACTATATACTGTACAGGACATTACAGAACAGCACTATACTGTACAGTACATTACAGAACAGCACTATACTGTACAATATATTACAGAACAGCACTATACTGTACAGTACATTACAGAACAGCAGTATATACTGTACAGTACATTACAGAGCAGCACTATACTGTACAATATATTACAGAACAGCACTATACTGTACAGTACATTACAGAACAGCACTATATACTGTACAGGACATTACAGAACAGCGCTATACTGTACAGTACATTACAGAACAGCACTATATACTGTACAGGACATTACAGAGCAGCACTATACTGTACAGTACATTACAGAACAGCACTATACTGTACAGGACATTACAGAGCAGCACTATATACTGTACAGGACATTACAGAACAGCACTATATACTGTACAGGACATTACAGAGCAGTACTATATACTGTACAGTACATTACAGAACAGCACTATACTGTACAGGACATTACAGAGCAGCACTATATACTGTACAGTACATTACAGAACAGCACTATACAGTACATTACAGAGCAGCACCATACTGTACAGTACAGGACAGAACAGCACTATATACTGTACAGTACATTACAGAACAGCACTATACTGTACAGGACATTACAGAACAGCACTATATACTGTACAGGACATTACAGAACAGCACTATATACTGTACAGTACATTACAGAACAGCACTATATACTGTACAGGACATTACAGAACAGCACTATATACTGTACAGGACATTACAGAACAGCACTATACTGTACAGTACATTACAGAGCAGCACTATACTGTACAGTACATTACAGAACAGCACTATATACTGTACAGTACATTACAGAACAGCACTATACTGTACAGGACATTACAGAGCAGCACTATATACTGTACAGTACATTACAGAACAGCACTATATACTGTACAGGACATTACAGAACAGCACTATATACTGTACAGGACATTACAGAGCAGCACTATACTGTACAGTACATTACAGAACAGCACTATATACTGTACAGGACATTACAGAACAGCACTATACTGTACAGTACATTACAGAGCAGCACTATATACTGTACAGGACATTACAGAACAGCACTATACTGTACAGGACATTACAGAGCAGCACTATACTGTACAGGACATTACAGGACAGCACTATACTGTACATTATAGAGCAGCACTGTACTGTACAGGACATTACAGGACAGCACTATACTGTACAGTACATTACAGAACAGTACTATATACTGTACAGTACATTACAGAGCAGCACTATACTGTACAATATATTACAGAACAGCACTATACAGTACAGGAGATTACAGAACAGCACTATACTGTACAGTACATTACAGAGCAGCACTATATACTGTACAGGACATTACAGAACAGCACTATATACTGTACAGTACATTACAGAGCAGCACTATATACTGTACAGGACATTACAGAACAGCACTATATACTGTACAGGACATTACAGAGCAGCACTATATACTGTACAGGACATTACAGGACAGCACTATATACTGTACAGGACATTACAGAACAGCACTATACTGTACGGGACATTACAGAACAGCACTATACTGTACATTATAGAGCAGCACTATATACTGTACAGGACATTACAGAACAGCACTATACTGTAAGGGACATTACAGAGCAGCACTATATACTGTACAGTACATTACAGAACAGCACTATACTGTACAGGACATTACAGAACAGCACTATACTGTACAGTACATTACAGAACAGCACTATATACTGTACAGTACATTACAGAGCAGCACTATACTGTACAGTACATTACAGAACAGCACTATATACTGTACAGTACATTACAGAGCAGCACTATACTGTACAATATATTACAGAACAGCACTATACTGTACAGTACATTACAGAACAGCAGTATATACTGTACAGTACATTACAGAGCAGCACTATACTGTACAATATATTACAGAACAGCTCTATATACTGTACAGTACATTACAGAACAACGCTATACTGTACAGTACATTACAGAACAGCACTATACTGTACAGGACATTGCAGAACAGCACTATATACTGTACAGGACATTACAGAACAGCACTATACTGTACAATACATTACAGAACAGCACTATACTGTACAGTACATTACAGAGCAGCACTATACTGTACAGTACATTACAGAGCAGCACTATATACTGTACAGGACATTACAGAACAGCACTATACTGTACAGGACATTACAGAGCAGCACTATATACTGTACAGTACATTACAGAACAGCACTATATACTGTACAGGACATTACAGAGCAGCACTATATACTGTACAGTACATTACAGAGCAGCACTATACTGTACAGTACATTACAGAACAGCACTATATACTGTACAGTACATTACAGAGCAGCACTATACTGTACAGGACATTACAGAGCAGCACTATATACTGTACAGGACATTACAGAACAACACTATACAGTACTTTACATTACAGGGCAGCACTATACTGCACAGGACATTACAGAACAGCACTATACTGTACAGGACATTATACACAAGAAACATTCAACAAAACCAGCAATTATAGTACAGTAGTCACCAACTCTTCACTCCTCCTTTACTGTATAGTGCACCCCCACCTCACCACTGTAAAGTATGGGAGATGGTGGTGCACTGACTGTACTACTACTGCACTCCAGCAGTCTTATACAGTACTGTATGTGAAGCCTCACCAGTGCTAAACTCACCAGGTACAACCCACCATCCATGCTCGCAAAAACGTTCAGATACCCAGTACTTCAAGACTGCTTGCCCAAAAAGTGTTTGAAAACCAAGCAAGAGATTGAGAACCAAAGCAAACTTTCCTTGAAAATACAGTTTGAGTTCCAAGCAGTTTGAGAACCGAGGTACCACTGTAGCAGGAAAGTATGTCATGTAGTTGTAAGCATAAGTGTGTCACTATCACTTTAAAAAACATGTCAAAAAATTTTATCAGTCAGGGTCTAGGTCACCTGTGTCAAATTCAGGCCCTCCAGCTTTTACAAAACTACAATTCCCATCATGCTTGGACAGCCAAAGCTACAGCTATGGCTGCCCAGGCATGATGGTATTTGTAGTTTTGTAACAGCTGGAGGGCCTGAGTTTGACACTCCTGGTAGGTGGTCAGTCTAGGTGTTCAGTCATGTGCACAAAGCTGGGAAGAAAGTGCTTGTAGTGTGTTTGCCCTTGCTTGCTCTAGAAATGGCCTGGGTTCACACTACGTTTTTGCAATCCGTTTTTTGCAACAACAAAAAAAATGGATGAAACCCAGATGGAAAAAACGGATGCATGTGTGTGCATCCGTTTTGATCCATTTTTCCATTAAATTCCATTTTAAAAAAAAAAAGGATCCATTTTTTAACACACACAAAAACATAGTCAACCTAATTTTTGTGTCCGTTAAAAAAAACAAAACGGATCCATTTTGATTTTTTTTTTTTTATAATGGAATTCAATGAAAAAACAGATAAAAACGGTTGCACACACATATATCCATTTTTCAATCCGTTTTTCACAAAAAAACGGATTGCAAAAAAAGTAGTGTAAACCCACCCTAGGGTCAGTACACATAGACCTTTACTAATCAGAACTTTTGACATGTACAAAGTTAAATTACAAAGCTAAATCATCTTTAAAGGGGAACTCTGGATAAGAAAAACATTTTCTATTAAAAGTACATTAAAAGTTATATAGATGTCTTTATACAATGTATTACTGTATCTGTACAGTTCTGCCATACTGGTAGCTGACTGAAATCCAGGAAGTGAAGAAAAATGGCCCCCTGTGCCAATTTACATTGTCTCCTGCTCCTGCTGCTATCCCCCTTTTAGGAGACAAATCTTCCATGCTTCTGTCTCACATTGTGTGTGTTTGCTGATGATGCAGACAGGTGGCAGGGCATGATCTCACAGCAGGCGTGGCTGGATCCCCCAATCCCCTGAGTGATTCACCATCTCTGAATGGCCAGAGACAGGTGCAGCACTAATTTTACTGATTGTGATGAGTGGGGGACTGTGATGATCAGCTGAGGGAAAGCATTGCATTCTGGGAACTGCTCAGCCAGGAAGGACAGAAACACAATACAGAACAACCCCCCCAAACAAATGGATTTTTTGGTAGTTTCAAAACTGGCATAGACAGGTAAGTAATGCTACATGCTTCTGCAGAAGTTTCATTTTTTAACCTCTACCTGGAATTCCCCTTTAAGGAACAATTTATACATACAGGATCTCCTGCAGATATTAATGTAACAAATCCATGTAACAATGCCAAAAAAGTTATAGAAAAAATACAGATATGAACAAATGAGAAAATAAGGACATTTGTTCATATCTGTATTTTTTCTATAACTGAGGCCAGTTATATAGAAGCTTTAGCAGGAGCACTATCTCTTTGTTGCTGTCTCTCACTAGAATTGAACCAAAAAAGCCCTCCCACCAGGAACTAAAAGACTTAAAGCGACTCTGTACCAACAATCTGCCCACCCCAAACCGCTTGTACCTTCAGGTAGCTGCTTTTAATCCAAGATCTGTCCTGGGGTCCGTTCGGCAGGTGATGCAGTTATTGTCCTAAAAAAACTACTTTTAAACTGGCAGCCCTGTGTCAAACAGCCGTGGCCTAGAGTATCTGTGCCCTAACCTTGCACAACCCCTCTGTCCCTCCTCCCTGCCCTCCTCATCATTAGGAATGCCCCAAGAACAATTTCTCCTATTCATCAGCTGTGTGAACACTGCACATGGGCTGGATCGTTAAGGCACCTGTGTAGTGTTCACTGCAGAGGAATAGGAAAAATCCTGCCAGTGGCATTCCTAATGAGGAAGAGGGTGGGGAGGAAGGACGGAGGGGTTCTGCAAGGTTAGGGCACAGATACTCTAGGCCACGGCAGTTTGACACAGGGCTGCAAGTTTAAAAGTTGTTTTTTAGGACGATAACTGCATCACCTGCCGAACGGACCTCAGGAAAGATCTTGGATTAAAAGCAGCGCTCGGGATTAACCGGGACTTGGTGGGAAAAGTGCTAGAAAGAAGAAGTTTAAGTGTTTAATAGGTAGAGAAGTGTGAGGCACCTAATGCTGCGTTTACACAAAACGATAATTGGCCCGATCATACAATTAACGATGCCGGAGTAATGTTTTTTTTTTTCATAACGATCAGCGTTTAGCCCGGCCCGCCAGCAGTCCGGCACCCCGCTCGCAGCCCGGCCCCACGGTCAACCGAAGCCCCCTGCACCGCCCCGATCGCCGTCCCGATAGCCACCCCGATAGCCACCCCCACCGCTACCGCCGCTCTGATCGGCACCCCCGCTGCCCCAATCGCCAACCCCGCCGCCGCTCCGATCGCCACCCCCCGCCGCTGCTCCAATCGCCCCTCCGCCCCGGCCGCGAGCATACGTTACCTGCTCCGCGTAGCAGGTCTTCGGAATCCCCGGATCCCCTCTTCAGTGCATTGATTGGCTGAAGAGGTGAGCCGGGAAATTCAAACGGCTCCTCTTCAGCCAATCAGTGCTCCTCTTCTGCACTAATTGGCTGAAGAGGAGCAGTTTGAAATTCCCGGCTCCCCTCTTCAGCCAATCAATGCAAGGCAGCACTGATTGGCTGAAGAGGAGCCGTTAGAAATTCCCGGCTCCCCTCTTCAGCCAATCAATGCAAGGCAGCACTGAGCAGGTAACTTATTCGCCCGATAATCGTTCCGTGTAAACGTAGCATCGCACAGAACAGTGTACATAGTTAACCCTTCAGACCTTCAGCTGTGCAATGAGATTAGGGGAGAGTGAGACACCAAGTGGTGAAAACACAAAACTGCAGCCTTCATTCCGGAGTGTGACGCCTAACAGAGATACCTTACAACAAGTGAAATACAATGAAGTGGCACCCCTGTACTGGGGCACTTCACACTGCTACCCTGTCCACTAGAAATTCTAATGTTGATCCAATAAGCATTTGGCAGAGATTGAAGCACTAAATGCTTTAGATTTAGGCTCCCTGTTCAGGTGTGAGAGGGAATTCTTCTGGAAGTGCCATTGATTGCTTAGTATGTAAAGGGGTTGCCAGAAGAATTCTGTCTCCAGCATGCGCCTGCACAAGGATTTTGACGGCATCTCTTGCTGCCAGTGAAAGATGACAGTTACACTTTACCCCCCCCCCCCCCCCCTTGGTGGCCTGGTTTGGCCTTAATGCTTAGGGGCTATTTTTCAAATCTCGTGGCAAAGCTCCATTGGGGGGGGGGGGGGTATCTACTATGGGCGACTGCATGGGTTTTTTCCACTATAGGGGAATGCATGGGGGGTAAAATGCAACTCAATATTGATTCCTCCTATTCCAGTGTTTCCACAAAAACCCCATATGTGGTGGCAGTGCATCATCTGAAGGCCTAGTGAATTTAGGGGCCTTCTTTTATTTAGGGCTTTTGTTTTAGCAATTATATAAAGTCACAGAAGCCTTGGGGTGCCAAAATATTTTTGCAAGACATTGACATTTTCATCAGTACCTTTCTGGGGGACATGTGACACCCTGATAATTTTTTATTTACATTTTTCATGATAGTATAAATAAAAAACAGTATTTTGCAGCATTTTTTTTTTTACTTTTACTTTTTCATGTCATTTACTTTACATTACATATGACATGTTATTATTGTCAAGTCAGTACGATGACAGTGATATCCATTTTATATAGCTTTTGTTATAGTGTATAACATTTTTACTATAAAAACTGTTTGTGTCTTGCCATGTTGTAAAAGCTGTAATATTTAAATTTTTCCGCCAATGAAGTTATGTGAGAGAATTTTTTTGCAGGATGTGCTGCTATTTTTAGTGGTGTTTGTGTTTTTTTTTACTTCACACTATATATATATATATATATATATATATATATATATATATATATATAAATATATATATATATATACATATATATATATATATATATATATATATATATATTACATTACAACACCTGATCTGTGCTATAATGCATTTCATACACTGTATGAGCTGTCACTGACAGCTCATACAGATCAGGCTGCGGCTTCAATGTCTGCCACAGAATGAAAGCCCTGAGATAGCTAACCCCTGCCAGCTGTTCCCTTGAATAGTAGATGTACTAATTCACAAAAAAATAAATATAAAAAATATATTTTAAGCTTAAAAACAGACCATGGGACCATGTATACTGTACATGGTTCCCTTTGTTGTTGTTTTTTAATTGTTTTTAATTCTGTTTTGGTAGTTTTCCCTGTATAATGATCATGCTAATGAAGACTAGACATTTCTTTTGTATTTTTGGTGTGCCAGTGCCTATCTTTTGCATACTTTCAATCTTCGGCTATTTCTGGCTTCCTGACCACCTGTGGTTGCTTCAAATAGATCAGAAGAGCTAGGAAGCACCCTTGGCTGTAAGAGCTTCCCTATAGACCACAACCAGGGATGAAAGTTTGAAGTTGTAGAATAAATAGATGCGTTTACTGCATTGTGTATTATATTGTAAAAATTTACACTGGGGAGAGATTTATTTAGACTGGTGTATTCGCACACTGGTTTTAAATGGAGCTTCCCCACCGTTCACCCTGCCAGATTTACTAAGAAGCTTACGCTTCTTAGTAGATTAAGCAGGACATGAGCCTACCACAGAGATCTATACCTGCTACAGCGCAGGTATTGATAAATATGCCCCATATCCTATTCCGAAAGTTCCGTTTTAATTTCTATAATAAACCCAGCAAACAGCCTTCCATCTGCTCAGTATGTTTATTTGATGCTGGTGTCCTGCTGCTGCTGATCTGGTGATCTGGTTTATGTTGTTTTGGCATCTTATGAGTCCTGTGAGTTGTTCTGACCCTATGAGCCCTCTGGGTTCTTTTTCTGCGATAGCGGCTTCTTCTGCCTTTCTTCTGAGTAGTAGCCATGATGTCTTGGTGTTACTGCTACACAAGGCTGGAGGTGACTGTCCTGTGGGATGTCAGATGAATGTTATATAGTCAGAGGCTATCATGTCACATACAGCTTTCTCTTTGGTAGCTATGAGGTCACAGGTACTGTATGATGTAAGTGAATGCAGGAAGGAGCTTGTTGGCCTCTGTTTGCAAATATAGTATTGTTAACATAGTAAGTGTCTTGTTGCCTATAGCAACCAATCACAGCTCAGCTTTCATTTTACCAGAGCTCATGGATATTTGAAAGCTGAGCTGTGATTGGTTGCTATGGGCAACAAAGAACAATCCTGTTGGACGATTGATTGATAAAGCTGTGCCAATCTGTGTAACTATGCATGTGACCTCATAGCTACCAAACAAAGAGAAAGCTGTATGTGTCATAATAGCCTTTGACTATATAACATTCATCTGGCATCCCACAGGACAGTCACCTCCAGCCTTGTGTAGCAGTAACACCAAGACATCATGGCTACTACTCAGAAGAAAGGCAGAAGAAGCAGCTATCGCAGAAAAAGAACCCAGAGGGCTCATAGGGTCCGAAAAACTCACAGGACTCATAAGATGCGAAAACAACATAAACCAGGTAAATAGCGCAGGTTCCATCACACCAACTAAATACAGTATAACATCTATTGTAATGATGAGACTTTATGGCGATGATGGCTCTTAGCTTATCCCATGTTATTGTTTCTCCTAGGACACAAGCGTAGACACCGCGCTTCCTACAGGAGGAGACGAGTATAGAGGAATAATGGAGAGTGATCTGCTCCTGGTGACCCTGATAAGAACTTCTCACCTGACCCATCCCCTAGTATCCACAGTGACCTGAGGACATCCTCACCTGTCACCAGATCAGCAGCAGCAGGACACCAGCATCAAATAAACTTACTGAGCAGATGGAAGGCTGTTTGCTGGTTGTTTTTTTATAGGAATCACGGGTGGTTTTAGGTGTGGCGCTGGGCAAAAATTTAAAGTGGTCAAATATGGTACCACAACAAAATTAATTAATTAAATCAGGATTATTAACCCCCCGCCGCCAGAGCGTATACATCACCTTCTCCATGCTCCGGATTGCTTCGGGGGTTCCCCGCCACAGCACACTGTTTGGCTTAGTGTGAAGACGCTGGGAGCCCCAAAGCAAGCCGGATCAGGGAGCAGATGAAGTATGCACTCACGCTGTGGGGGTATTAACGGGGCGGGCTGCTGGCATACTCACAGTAGGAGTAGGAGGTGGGATCTGTGAAGGAGGCCGCAGGGACTGTAGGATAGGGTGACAGCATCGCTGCGGTTGCTGGAGCTGTATATCCAATCCTGCTGTACAGCTCTAGCACCTGCAGCAACGTTATCACCTCTGCCCCAGTCACCCAAACCCAGCTGTCCCTGCGGCTTCCTCCGATGGAGCTCCCCTCCTGTGCGGCCAGGAGTGAAGCTCATGCTCTCGGCCTGCTATAGGGGACAATACCAAACGTCTGTCCTCAAGGTCAGAGAAAACTAGCTATTTATAATATATAGAAGATATATATATAGATATAAGATTAAATGCCTGATTATTAAAACAAAGAGGTTTTTTTTATATATCTTCCATATATTATGTATGGCTAGTTTTCTCTGACCTTGAGGACAGACGTTTGGTATATTGGTTTGTGAATCAAAATAGTAAAACATTAGAAAAGCTGAAAACATGCATATCGCTGTATTCAGACTGACCTATAGAATGAAGATGGCAAGTCAGTTTTACTGTAAAATGCATTACGTAAACACGGAAAGCCCCAAAATTTGCGGAATTGAATTTTTGTCCTAAATTCACTAAATTTATAAATGATATTTTGGAGCTTACGTCTAGGGATGGTCCGAACCTGCCGAGGTTCGGGTTCGTATGAACCCAAACGCTCGGCAGCAGATTCCCGCTGTCTGCCCACTCCGTGGAGCGGGCGGATCCAGCTGGAGTAACGCCTGGAAAACTGGGATACAGCCTATGGCTGTGGCTGTATCCCAGTTTTCCAGGCGGTCCTCCCGCTGGATCCGCCCGCTGCACGGAGCGGGCAGACAGCGGGAATCATTACCGAGGGTTCGGGTTCGTACGAACCCGAACCCAATTCGGTTCGGACCATCCCTACTTACGTCATTTATTTTATGGTAGATTGAAAGGCGGCATTACATAGTACACCTGTTCTTTAAAAAAAACAAGCCCTCACATGGCCCTGTAGATGGAAAAATCAAAGAGTTATAGCTCTTAGAAGGCGAGGAGGAAAAAATGAAAATGGTAAATTAAAAATTGGCGCGGTCCTTAAGGCCATTTTAGGCTCTGACCTTAATGACCCAAATTCACAAAATCATTTGGTTTGGCGAGGTGGTGGGAGTGAGAATGGAATGCAGCTGTGCTTTGCTGAATCAGCACCACTGATCCCAGATGACTCCAGGGACTATACACAGGGGGAGATTTATCAAACTAGTGTAAGGGTACAAACACACAGGCCGCATCCGCAGCGGAATTCTTACTGTAAATTCGCAGCGAAATCCGCTGCAGATCCTTTGCCTGTAGTTTGAATGGGAAGACATACCCGCAGTGGGATTGACATCCCACTACGAGTATGTAAGGAGACTGCCCTGTTAACCCCCCGCCGGCTGAAGCATACTGTACCTGCTCCACGCTCCGGCTTACTTCGAGGGCTCCCAGCATCTGGATGTCCCTCTCAGCCAAACAGTTCACTGCGGCTGGGCAGCGCACTGATTGGCTGACCGGGACGTCCAGTTGGAAACCCCTGAAGCAAGCCAGAGAATGGAGCAGGTACAGTATGCTCTGGCTGGCGGGGGGGTTAACAGGCCGGTCTCCCTACATACTCGCAGCGGGATGTTAATCCCACTGGGAGTATGTCTTCCCATGCAAACTACAGGCAAGGCATCCGCAGCGGATTGTGCTGCGAATTCTCAGATCTGCACTGTGTGTTTGTACCCTGAAGTAAAATTGTCTTAGTTGCCCCTAGCAACAAATCAGATTCCACCTTTCATTTTTCAAAGAATCTGTGGCGAAAGAAAAGTGGAATCTGATTGGTTGCTAGGGGAAACTGAAAAAAATCTACTTTACACCAGTTTCATAAATCTTCCCCACAGTCCCTAGAGGGGCCAAGGATCTTAATGAAAGACATAAAAGCTGTATATTATACTAAGCAGCCCTCATCCGGGTCTTGGCCACCAAGTAAAGTCACAGCCCACCTACCGATCAGTGGAGAGCAGTATTCAGGAACCTAGGCAACTAGTCAACTACATAGAGATAGAGAAAGCCAAAAAGCAAAACTAATGCAAAATTCCTTACTCTGACACAGCACTACTGATTCACTAGCAGACTGAGCAGTGGTAGTAATCAGAAAACATTCACTCTCATTTCTGAAAAATGTGGTAGGTGAATTATTAAATTCTAGTCAATTGTGTTATTTTTCCAGCAGTACCTACTGTATACAGTAGATGGAGCCCTAGGATTTTTCTGCATGCTTGCTACTGTATAATTTGCTGCAACTGTATTCTCTATTGTTTCAATATTTTTGCATTTAGAACCGCACCTGCCTTACTGAATATTGGGTAATGCAGATTTTTTGCCTTAGGTATATTAATACAGACATCTTTAGAAAGCATAAAGATTCTACTAATATTTTATCTATGTGTAGTGCAGACCGGTGATGCAGGGCAGATTAAACCCCATTCAGATTATAACCGGGTATATTTTGGCCTAGGTCAGAGTATACTCCAGCGTAAAAAATAGCCTAGGCCAGAGTATACCCCTCCAGGCCAGAGTATACCCCGGGGTATAAAATGGTCTAGGCCAGAGTATACCCCAGGGTATAAAATAGCCTAGGCCAAACTATACCCCGCTGTGTAAAATAACCTAGGCCAAACTATACCCATCCAGGCCAGAATATAGCCATCTAATGTCGAACCAGGCCACAGTATACCCCAAGGGATAAACTCTATATCTGGGGGTGTAAAACAGCCTAGGCCATACTATATCTCTCTGGGGCTATAATGTTACTACTTCACTGTTTTTTTCACCTCTGGCCCAGGCCACAGTATACCCCAGGACATAAAGTTTCGTACCCAGGAGGGTAATAAAGCCTAGGCCATACTATAAACCGGGGTATAGTCTAGCCTAGGCCAGTATACCCTGAGGGATAAACTCTATATTTGGGGGTGTAAAACAGTCTAGGCCAGACTATATCCCTCCAAGTTATTATGTCACTGGTTTTCTTACTTCTGGCCCAGTCTACAGTATACCCCAGGGGATATATTTTATACCGGAGTGTAAAATAGCATAGGCCAGAATAAATCCTTCTAGCTCATAATGTTATCACTTCAATGGTTTTCTCACATTATCTCTAATTTCTTGAAAAGTGCGCAGATCTTTTTTTTTTTTTTATACATACATAGCTGCTTCCTCTTGTTAGGAAATACACTACACTGCTTGCATTGGACTGACAGTAGATGGCGCTGTCCCGTCAGTGCGTCATCTGCACTATTTTTTTTAAAAGGAGGAGCTTTGTATGGGCTGCACAAAATTTTACAGTTGTGGTGCAAAAATCATCATTAGACGCAAGTGCCTTGATACATCTTGCACAATTTATGCCTAAGGGTATTTCCACACTAAAGAATCCCAGCTCGCCCCAGCTCACTGCTGCTGGTGGCCGCTTGCATCTCCGCTGGTCCCATAGCCTTCATTCTATAGTTTGGCAGATTTCACCGTCTTTCTGAAGAATGAGCGGGTCCATTCTTCGGGCGGACTGAGGAAAATGCCAAAAAATATAAAGAAGCCTATGTGACCAGTGGAGATGCATGCGGCCACCATTGGCCATGAGTGGGGGCGAGCAGTAGAGTCTGCCGCAGGTGATCCGCCAGTATTTCATAGTGGGTCCACACTGCGTTTTTTGCAGTCTGTTTTTTTTAATCCTATTTTGCACACATAAAAAGTATTTAAAAAATGTGGTCAGACACGTTTTTTGTGTACGCTAAAAAAAGGGATCCGTTTTTATCTTTTTTTATCTGTTTTTTATTATGGAAGTCAATGGAAAAACGGATCAAAATGTAGTCCCACAAATGCATTCATTTTTTTCATCCATTTTTCATCCGTTGTTTTTGTTTGTTTTTTTTGGGGGGGGGGCGGACTGCAAAAATGCTGTGTGAACTAAAACACACAGTCTAAAACAGCTTGGCTAAAAAGCTACGCTAGGGTAGGATTTTGCACAAAAACTGAAAATTTGCACATGATAAATCTAATGAAAAAAGTAATTAATAGAAAACCTTGCCCCTGCCAGTGTAAGCATCGAAAATAACGCAAAGCCCTTAATAAATCCTGCACAGATTTCCTTATTAGACAGAAAAAAAGAGTGCAAACACAATCATAAATGTCCCCGATGTGTTTAGACTTTTAAGATTTACATCAGTCAGCTTCTAACTTAACTTACGTAATTCTTGTGTATACTGTATGACTCAATGCTACTGATTTAATGGGGGGTATAAAATGGCCTGAGGGGGTATGAATTGGCCTAGGCCAACATATACCCGGGGTATAATCCGGACTGGGGGTATACTCTGGTCTGTTACACTGGGCCAGAGGTGAATCAGGGACATCAGTCATTAATAGTATTATGCTGCCAGTAGAGATGAGCGAACCTGAGTATGTGGCATTTGATTACTGGTGGTTGAAGAAGATGGATGCAGCCCCAGGGAGTCCTGAAAAACATGGATCCAACTTCCACTGGTAATCAAATGCAGTATATTCGGATTTGGACAAACCTGAGCATTCTCAAGGTTTTCTTATCCCTAGCAGCCAGTATGACATGCTACTATACAAAGCCCAAGCCACCAGTAATGCCTTTCCTATAGACCACCACCACCAACACTTCCCTATAGACCAGTCATGTCAAGCTCTGGCCCGCGGGCCAAATCTGGCCCGTGGTGCCATTATTTTTGGCCTGTCTGGCAATTCAGAGTTGGAATTACATCTGGCCCACGATGGCTACAGTATAAGAAACTAAGAGGGAGGCCTAGCTACTATATGAGACTACTGGAGATGGCTGGCTACTATATAAGAGACTATGGGGGGGGATCTGGCTAGTATATAAGAGACTATTGGGAGGGCTGGCTAGTATATGAGACTACTAGGGAGGGCTGGCTACTCTATGAGATTATTGGGGGAGGAATGGCTACTATATGAGACTATGGGGAGGGCTGGCTACTATATAAGAGACTATTGGGGAGGGCTAGCTACTATATAAGAGATTATGGGGAGGGCTAGCTACTATATGAGACTACAGGGGAGGGCTGGTTACTATGAGACTACGAGGGAGTGCTGGCTATTATATGAGACTACTGGGGACGGCTGGCTACTATTTTGGTTTAGTTGGCTACAACATGGGGCAATATTGGGGGTGGGGGCTATTACATGGGTTTGGGTTTAATCATATCATAGCAATTTATCATGCACACCACTGATAGTGCCAGGAACACCGCACGCTACTCTGACAGTGCCAGGACCGCCGCATTCGCGATTTATTAATTATCAAGGTTGGCCCGCAATTTTTTTTATTTTGGCCCACTGTGTGTTGGAGTTTGACACCCCTGCTATAGACCATCATGGGAGCTTCCCTTAGAGACCTTCACCAATGTTTTCCCCATAGATCTCTACCCAAGTTTTACCTAGAGACCACCACACAAACTTCCCCTTCAGACCACCATCACCGTTGCTGCATTTGCTGCATAATATATCACTGTATATAAAAATGTATAATATTCTGTATATTAATATATTAATTCCTATAATAAACCCAGCAAACAGCCTTCCATCTGCTCAGTATGTTTATTTGATGCTGGTATATCCTGCTGCTGATCTGGTGACAGGTGAGGATGTCCTCAGGTCACTGTGGATACTAGGGGATGGGTCAGGTGAGAAGTTCTTATCAGGGTCACCAGGAGCAGATCACTCTCCATTATTCCTCTATACTCGTCTCCTCCTGTAGGAAGCGCGGTGTCTACGCTTGTGTCCTAGGAGAAACAATAACATGGGATAAGCTAAGAGACATCATTGCCATAAAGTCTCATCATTACAATAGATGTTATACTGTATTTAGTTGGTGTGATGGAACCTGCGCTATTTACCTGTTTTATGTTGTTTTCGCATCTTATAAGTCCTGTGAGATGTTCGGACCCTATGAGCCCTCTGGGTTCTTTTTCTGCGATAGCGGCTTCTTCTGCCTTTCTTCTGAGTAGTAGCCATGATGTCTTGGTGTTACTGCTACACAAGGCTGGAGGTGACTGTCCTGTGGGATGCCAGATGAATGTTATATAGTCAGAGGCTATTATGTCACGTACAGCTTTCTCTTTGGTAGTTATGAGGTCACAGGTATGATGTAAGCGAATGCAGGAAGGGGCTTGTTGGCCTCTGTTTGCAAATATAGTATTGTTAATAATGTTAATATCTTCTTGCCCATAGCAACCAATCACAGCTCAGCTTTCATTTTACCAGGGCTCATGAATATTTGAAAGCCGAGCTGTGATTGGCTGCTATGGACAACAAAAAACACTCCTATTGGAGGACTGATTGATAAAGCTGTGCCAATCTGTGTAACTATGCATGTGACCTCATAGCTACCAAACAAAGAGAAAGCTGTACGTGACATAATAGCCTCTGACTATATAACATTCATCTGGCATCCCACAGGACAGTCACCTCCAGCCTTGTGTAGCAGTAACACCAAGACATCATGGCTACTACTCAGAAGAAAGGCATAAGAAGCAGCTATCGCAGAAAAAGAACCCAGAGGGCTCATAGGGTCCGAACAACTTACAGGACTCATAAGATGCGAAAACAACATAAACCAGGTAAATAGTGCAGGTTCCAATCACACCAACTAAATACAGTATAACATCTATTGTAATGATGAGACTTTATGGCAATGATGTCTCTTAGCTTATTCCATGTTATTGTTTCTCCTAGGACACAAGCGTAGACACCGCGCTTCCTACAGGAGGAGACGAGTATAGAGGAATAATGGAGAGTGATCTGCTCCTGGTGACCCTGATAAGAACTTCTCACCTGACCCATCCCCTAGTATCCACAGTGACCTGAGGACATCCTCACCTGTCACCAGATCAGCAGCAGCAGGACACCAGCATCAAATAAACATACTGAGCAGATGGAAGGCTGTTTGCTTTTTTTTTAAGTATGGCCCTGGGCGAAATTTAAAAGTGGGGCCCCACATGCTTGAATATGGTATCATAGTTAAAGGAGAAGTCCGGCCAAAAGTATTTTTTTAATATGTTATTACTTATGGAAAATAATGGAGCATTTACACAGAAATATTTAGCTGACAGATTTTTAAAGCCAAAACCAGGAATGGATTTGAAAGGAAGAGAAATCTCAATGTTTTCTTTATTACCTGTTCTCTGTTTATACTCTGTTCCTGGTTTTGACTTAAAAAATCTGTCAGATAAATCTTTCTGTGTAAACGCACCCTTAAACAAATTTCTAATGTACATTAATTATGGGAAATGCACATATACTGCTATACTTAATTTATTAGATCATGGAGTGTTAGAATTCTCTCAGAAACTGTGACGTCACGACGAAGGGTGTAATTCCTATGGAGTGTCCAGCAGGGGGCGCACTATATATTTAGAAGTCAATGAGTACCATTGACTTCTATATATAGTGCACCCCTGCTGGGCACTCCATTGATGCAATGGATGTGTATGTAAAAATGTTATGTACAGTACGTTTTGATTGAATGCATTTATGGAATACTTTGGGGAGTAAGTGTTCTTGCTTCCCAAAGTATCCCATAAATGTATTCAATGAATACATTTGGAGGGCACAGAGTAGGGAGGGAGAGAGGTGCCTGTGCATCTCCCTCCCCCTTCTCTCCCTGTTTGGTGCTGGGCAAATATACACAGTACTACTCCTCCCATCACATTTATCTCACCTGTATCTTGCTCCTCCAAAGGAACATATGGAGTACCTCCCGGAATGCTGAGATTCAGCCGATGCCGGACGTGATCCGTTAAAGCCTCTGCTTCTATGCACTGGGTGATATTTTGTTGCTTTTCATAAACTAATGTATGGTGCAACTTTCCATGTACAGTTTGAAAAAGTACTAAAAAAACAATAAATTTAAAAGACCTTTTGTGTGTGTCTGCTTGATTATCCGTGATTGCCCTACTCCTCCCATCCTCTGCTCATAGTATGAGCAGAGGATGCTGGAGTAGTAGCTGTGCTATCCTCATTACGCTGCCTCCGCACAGCTGCTCATCACAAGGGCTTTATCATGCCCTCTCCTCCGCTCCTCCTCCTCCCAGCTTCCAATTTCTAACTATCCCGCCGCTTACCGCCGCCGCTCTCTGCTCCGACATACCGCCTCCCAGTCCGCACTGCATGCTGACCGGGGACAGAAAGCACCGGGAGCGCCGTGCTCCCTGTGGGGTGGGGGAGGGCTGACGCGCCCGGCATGCAGTACGGACCGGGAGCCGATATGTAGGAGCAGAGAGCGGTGGCCAGCGGCGGGGAATCAGCAGCAGGATAGTGTGAGGAGCTGCCCTTGTTAGAGGAGCGGCGGCGATGTGATGGGGATAGCACAGGTACTACTCCCCCATCCTCTGCTCATACTATGAGCAGAAGATGGGAGGAGTAGTACTGTTTATATGTGCCCAGCACCGAGCAGGGAGGGAGGGGGAAGTAGATGCACAGGCACCTCTCTCCCTCCCTACTCGGTGCCCTCCAAATGTATTAATTGAATACATTTATAGGATACTTTGAGGAGCAAGAACACTTACTCCCCAAAGTATTCCATAAATGTATTCAATCAAAACGTACTGTACATAACATTTTTACATACACATCCATTGATTCAATGGAGTGTCCAGCAGGGGCGCTCTATATATAGAAGTCAATGGTACTCATTGACTTCTGTATATATAGTGCGCCCCCTGCTGGACACACCATAGGAATTACACCCTTCGTCGTGACGTCACGGTTTCTAAGAGAATTCTAACACTCCATGATCTAATAAATTAAGGGAAATAGCAGTATATGTGCATTTACCATAATTAATGTACATTAGAAAAATTGTCTAACTTTCCATAAGTAATAACATATTAAAAAATACTTTTGGCCGGACTTCTCCTTTAAATCAGGAGCACAAGCCCCCTACACAGGCACACAATATATGTCCATGCATCGGTGCCAAACAATACAGCTTTAAAGTGACACTGTCACCCCCTTTTGTGCATTCTGACATCTCTACACAGGTGTAATGGGTAAATTTAGCAGTTTTCATACCTTGTTCAAGTAAAAAGTGATCTTTTATGAACTGCAGATTGTGTTAAGTGGGCGGGGCCTCGCGGCATTAACGCCACTTAGCCCCGCTCACAACGCCACCGTTGGTCCCGCCTCCTTGGCGGCCATCGGTGGACAAACCTAGAGGGGGTGGGGCTTAGACCTTTAGGCCACCCTGTTCCAATTGCTGGTGAGGGGGGGGGGGGTCAATTGTGGCGTTGTGGTCGGGGCTAGGTGGCGCTAATGCCGCAAGGCCCCGTCCACTTAACATCATCTGCAGTTGATAAAAGATGACTTTTTACTTGAACAAGCACCATGACGTATGATATAAAATAAGGTATGAAAACCACTAAATTTACCCTGTTCACCTGTGTAGAGATGTCAGAATGCACAAAGGGGGTGACAGTGTCACTTTAAGGATGTCTTTCTTGTGAAGAAAGAATACGTTTATGCTAAGTATGAACATTCCCCCCGTACTGTTCAATATTGCACCCAAAGGGTTAAGTGAGGATTCAATGCACCCATCATTTAACCCCTTGGGGGAAAGATGGTAAGCAGCTATCTGTACAGATACTGTTTACTTGTAAGAAACCGAACACCTGTCACAATGATGGCCTTTTTTGTGTGTCTCTCCTTTTTATTTTTCAGATATCAGTATCCAGATGATTACCCTAGAGTACATTGATGACCAGCGGATATATATATTTTTTATATAAAATGGTCAACAAGGGATGTTGTGTTTTTTTTCCTTTCATTTACAGGCTTAGTAGTGGAAGCTGTCTAATAGATGGCATCCATTACAAAGCTGGGGCTTTGTGTTAGCCTGTAATATGATTAACACTAACCCTCCCCATTATTACCCCTGTATCCACTGCACCAGGAGTGCTGGGAAGATCCAGGTACCAGTAATCCGAGAGCATCAAAAATGGCGCTCCTGGACTGGATTGTGGCAGGCTGGTATTATTGGACTGGGGAGGGACACAATACATGGCCCTTCCCACCCTGGTACTACTAGGCTGCTGCTGTTTGGTTTTTTAACCTGGCTGGTTATGGAAATAGGGGGAACCCCTCCACAGTTTTTACACCAAGGCAGTGTCCCGCCTCTGACGCTGATTGGCTGATTGTGTAAACACAAGGAGAAGCCCTGAAGGGTAAGTTCAACCTCCCAAACGGTTCACAGTTTGCCCCAGAGGGGGTTAACTTAACTTTTTTGGCCCAAAGAATGCCACTAAAAACGCTATACACATAAGCTATTGCATTTTTGGGTGGAGCAGAAGACTTTCACTGAAGTCTATGGGAGAAAATAAACATGTTTTTTGGCGCTTTTTGAGGTGTTTCTCTAAGATATTAAGGCAGTGTAAAGCCAGAAAATAGGGAAATATGGTACACCATACGCCACATGGCTATTTAGGTTTTTTTTTAGGGCACTTTGGTGTTTTTCTCCTCTTGTTTTTTTTTTTTTTTTTTTTTTTTAATAGTGGCGTTTTTCATCCCAATAGTGGCGTTTTTTTCTGGCATTTTTCCACCCAATTCTGGTATTACATGATGAAAGAATCATATGACTGATAATGAAAAAGAAAAACACAAGGGATAAAATGACCAAAAAAAAGCCTATATTAATGAAAAAATGCCAGAAAACTGCCAAAAAGCAGGGAAAACTGCTGGCAGTTTTCTGGGAATTTTATGGCATTGTTTTCAGCCTAAAAAAAAGTTTGACTGTGTTCATTCCATCATTTCCCTGAAAGGGGTCAGGCATTTGATCAAATCCCGAGGGAAATGAGGGAACGGCGCGTTCATTTCATCATTACTCGGGATTTGGTCAAATCCCTGGATTCTATCATTTCACTGCAACATATATATGTGCATGCATATGTTTATTTTCCATGCAGGCTGCCCATCCCAGGGACAGCAGTTGAGGTGATAGCTTAAGAAATGGTGTGTGTGTGTGTGTGTGTGTGTGTGTGGGGGGGGGGGGGGTTAGCTTCCTTTATAGGGGTACTCTAGTGTGAAACAAAATTTTCATCAACTGCTTCAGAAAGTTATATAGATTTGTAAATCACTTCTATTTAAAAATCTCAAGTCTTCCAGTACTTATCAGCTGCTGTATGTCCTGCAGTGGTGTATTCTTTTCAGTCTGACAAAATGTCAGTCTGACTTGGACTGCCACCTCTGTCCATGTCAGAAACTGTCCAGAGCAGTAGCATATCCTCATAGAAAACTCCTCCTGCTCTCCGGAGTGGAAAGAATACCACTTCCTGCAGGACATACAGCAGCTTGTAAGTATTACAAGAGATATGACATTTTTAGATAAAAGCAAATGAAAAATTTTAAAGGAGTTATCCAGTGCTACAAAAACATGGCCACTTTCCCCCTACTGTTGTCTCCAGTTTGGGTAGGTTTGAAACTCAGTTCCATTGAAGTAAATGGAGCTTAATTGCAAACCGCACCTGAACTGGAGACAACAGTAGGGGCAAAGTGGCCATGTTTTTGTAGCGCTGGATAACCCCTTTATGGTGCATTTACACAGACAGATTTATCTGACAGATCTTTGAAGCCAAAACCAGGAGCAGACTATAAACAGGGATCAGGTCATAAAGAAAAGACTATGATCTATCCTCTTTTTAAATCCATTCCTGGCTTTGGCTTCCAAAATCTGTCAGATAAATCTTTCTGTGTAAACGCACTCTTACTTTCTCAAATTAACTTTCTGATGCTGTATGGCAGGGTAGCTGTGCGGCGTTGTGGCTGCTGCATGGGTTTAGGGTCACTTGGGCACTTGTCACAGTGGCCAGGAGTGATGTTGGAACCCACACCTGGACAAACGGGCACTGCATTTGAGGTTTGAATAACCCAAGTGTAAACAGGTATATAGGTGCAGGTGCAAGAAATAATTGACCAGAGTCCAATGACTTAACCAGGAGAACTTGGTTTACTGGTAAGAACTTCAGTGCAATACAACATAAATACACTTTCAGCAACTGCAGGTGCAGGCAGGTGGTAGCAGTAGTAAGAGTTGTAACAACAAGGTAGAGGAACGTCTTGAGGGCCCTGTCAAATGTAGTAGTGTACTCTGCCAGGATGTGTAGTTGAAGATAGAAGTAACAGGAGAAGAAGATGCTCATACTCACATATAGATATTGTGGATCTGACGGCCTTTTGCCCTACAGTATCGGGTTACCCATCCTGCTAGGGTAGTACAAGGTCCCAAGTCCCTGTGCTGGGCTGAGCAGACTTTCCAAGACTTCCCAGAATAACCGTGTGTTACAGTAGGATACGTAGGCTTAAACGCTGCTTTATCCTACTGGGGTCTGTACCTAGCCTCAAGTATGCTGCCCTGTGTGTTGCTGAAAGTATCCCTGGTGTGGACAAGGTTTTCCTCAGAGGAAGTCACTCCCTCCTAAAGGTCTAGCACTGCATGCTAGCGGTAGTAAGTTGCATAGAAGAAATCTCTATGGCTCTGTGGTGTCTCTCTACACCTCTACTAACTAAAGAAGGCTCTCCCAACCAGAACTAGCTTCTTTTTATTGGGACAACTTAGCTAGCCTGTAATTGGTGGGGCTGTTTGTGTGTAAGAGAGGATAAAGAGGATAGGTAGAAAAGTGAGGAAAACAAGCCTGCACCTGTGATAGGATGGGACAAGGCAGGTGACACGAAACAGTTAACCCATGAGACCACCAGCTGTGCATAATACAGTACATATAATAAATAAAGCCACATCTAGTGCGAAAAAATACCCAATACGCTTTCCTTCATTCCCTTCTGTGAGAACCTGAGTGAGTTACTTTGCCCAGGTACATAAAGGCTTAGTGGCACACATTGCTGGGATACTACACTGACACCAATTCATTTAAAAGAAAAAAAAGTGCCGGATTACCCCGTTAAGAACTTCTTCCTTATCACACTGACCCAGCTGCTGCATGTGTCACACAGCAGGAGGAAGAAAGATGCCCCAAGGAACCCTAATTCCCCCTCATACTTTACAGTGCAAGACCCCCATATTTCATAGCCTGGTGCTGCAATTGAGACCCAAAGCCCTGCTGCATCTCCTCTCACTTTCTGGTTTGGCGGGGGGAGTCAGGATGGGATGCAGCAATGCTGGGCTGAATGAGCACTACTGATCCCAGATGACCTCAAGGACAATACACAAGCCCTAGAGGGGCCAAGGGTCTTAGTGGAAGACCTAAAATCTGTAGATTATACTCACCAGTCCTCAACAGGTCCTGGCCACCACCAAGTGACATCACACCCCACCTACCGCTCAGTGGAGAGCGGTGGTCGGGAACCTAGGCAATGAGCTAATCAGAAAACATTCACTCTCATTTCTGAAAAATGTAGTAGGTGAATTATTAAAGCAACTCTGTACGCACAATCTGACCCTCCCAAACCGCTTGTACCTTCAGATAGCTGCTTTTAATCTAAGATCTGTCCTGGGATCCGCTCGGCAGGTGATGCAGTGATTGTCCTAAAAAACAACTTTTAAACTGGCAGCCACCGTACCCCCAAACGGTCGGGGCTTAGATTGTGTATGCATTAGGCTGGCACACCCTCTTTGTCCCTCCTCCTTGTCCTCTTCATCATTAGGAATGCTCCAGGCAGATTGTCTCCTATTCATCAGCTGTGTGAATAATGAACATGGGCTGGATGGTTAAGCACCTGTGCAGTGTTCAACATGGAGAAAATGTTCCAGTGGCATTCCTAATGATGAAAAGGGTGGGGAGGAGGGACGGAGGGGTGGTGCAAAGTTAGAGCACAGATACTCCCATTTGGCATGGACTTCAAGTTTAAAAGTATTTTTTTAGCACAATAACTACATCACCTGCCGAACGGACCACAGGACAGATCTTGGATTAAAAGCAGCTATCCGAAGGTACAAGTGGTTTGGGGGGGTCAGATTGTGGGTGCAGAGTCGCTTCAAAAAGTGTACCTAACTTTCAAAACCTAAATCAATACTAGATTTCATATAAAGCAAGTTTGCAATATAGATTTTTTTTTTTTTTTATCATGGAAAAAAACAGCATTTCCTGTGTTCTGACTTTTTTTGCAAAGAGTCTAAAAAAAAAAAAAAAAGAAGGATGTTCAGTGTTTGCTAGGTCATCTCAGCACTTACAGAGAAGGCAGTCATGTGATTGATGGACACATTGAGCCGTTACTCTCTATACTGGCCGGAATTCCTATATTTTTATTGTTTTTATCAACCCGCACAAGTCAGAAAATCTGCCTTCTGGGGACTGGACCTGGATTTCTGCTAAATTCAGTTTTGTTTTACAGCCTAAAAAAAAAAAAAAATTATGTAAATTACAAACTTGCTTTATTTCACATCTACTGTTGATTTAGATTTTGAAAATTATAAAGAAAGGTACACTTTAAAACACAATTTTTTGGAATGAGCATTCTCATGAAGAGGGTGGGGAGGAGGGATGGAGGGGTGGTGCAAAGTAAGGGCACAGATACTCTAAGCCACGGCCTTTGGGCACAGGGCTGCAAGTTGTTTTTTAGGACAATAACTGCATCAACTGCCGAACGTACCCCAGGACAGATCTTGGATTAAAAGCAGCTATCCGAAGGTACAAGTGGTTTGGGGGGGGGCAGATTGTGAGTAGATTGTGGGTACAGAGTCGCTTTAAATCCAAGTAATTTGTGTTATTTTACCAGCAGTACCTACTATACACAGTAGATGAAGCCCTAGGATTTTCCTGCAAACTTTCAACTCTATAATTTGCTGCAATGGTATTCTGTATTGTTTGCCCAATAAATAACTTTCAAAGCAGAATTTTTGCCTCAGGTTTGCTACATACAGACATGTTTAGAAAGCATAAAGATTATACAAATAGTTCATCTATGTGTGGTGCAGGCCGGGCCAGAGGTAAATCAGGGACATCAGTCATTAATAGTATCATTCTGCCAGTAGAGATGAGCGAACCTGAGTATGTGGCATTTGATAACTGGTGGTTGAAGAGTATGGATGCAGCCCCAGGGAGTCCTGAAAAACATGGATCGAACTTCTTCAGCCAATGGTATTCAAATGCAGTACATTCGGGTTTGGACAAACCTGAGCATTCCCGAGGTTTTCTTATCCATAGCAACCAGTATGATATGCTACTAGACAAAGCCCAGACCACCACTAATGCCTTTCCTACAGACCACCACCAATAGCACTTTACTATAGACCACCATCCGAGCTTCCCTTAGAGACCTTCACCAATGTCTACCCCATAAATCTCCACCCGAGCTTTACCCAGAGACCACCACAAGCATTGAGAGTTTATAGTTGTAAAATAGACGTGTATACTGCATTATATATTACTTAATATAATAATGTATAATAATAATCTGTATATTAATATATTAATTAGTAAAATAAAAAATAAAAAAAAAACAGCAAACAGCCTTCCATCTGCTCAGTATGTTTATTTGATGCTGGTGTCCTGCTGCTGATCTGGTGACAGGTGAGGATGTCCTCAGGTCACTGTGGATACTAGGGGATGGGTCAGGTGAGAAGTTCTTATCAGGGTCACCAGGAGCAGATCACTCTCCATTATTCCTCTATACTCGTCTCCTCCTGTAGGAAGCGCGGTGTCTACGCTTGTGTCCTAGGAGAAACAATAACATGGGATAAGCTAAGAGACATCATTGCCATAAAGTCTCATCATTACAATAGATGTTATACTGTATTTAGTTGGTGTGATGGAACCTGCACTATTCACCTGTTTTATCTTGTTTTCCCATCTTATGAGTCCTGTGAGATGTTCGGACCCTATGAGCCCTCTGGGTCCTTTTTCTGCGATAGCTGCTTCTTCTGCCTTTCTTCTGAGTAGTAGCCATGATGTCTTGGTGTTACTGCTACACAAGGCTGGAGGTGACTGTCCTGTGGGATGCCAGATGAATGTTATATAGTCAGAGGCTATTATGTCACGTACAGCTTTCTCTTTGTTTGGTAGCTATGAGGTCACATGCATAGTTACACAGATTGGCACAGCTTTATCAATCAGTCGTCCAACAGGATTGTTCTTTGTTGCTCATAGCAACCAATCACAGCCCAGCTTTCAAATATCCATGAGCCCTGGTAAAATGAAAGCTGAGCTGTGATTGGTTGATATGAGCAACAAAGAACACTCCTATTGGACGACTGGTTGATAAAGCTGTGCCAATCTGTGTAACTATGCATGTGACCACATAGCTACCAAACAAAGAGAAAGCTGTACGTGACATAATAGCCTCTGACTATATAACATTCATCTGGCATCCCACAGGACAGTCACCTCCAGCCTTGTGTAGCAGTAACACCAAGACATCATGGCTACTACTCAGAAGAAAGGCAGAAGAAGCAGCTATCGCAGAAAGAGGACCCAGAGGGCTCATAGGGTCCGAAAAACTCACAGGACTCATAAGATGGGAAAACAACATAAACCAGGTGAATAGTGCAGGTTCCATCACACCAACTAAATACAGTATAACATCTATTGTAATGATGAGACTTTATGGCGATGATGGCTCTTAGCTTATTCCATGTTATTGTTTCTCCTAGGACACAAGCGTAGACACCGCGCTTCCTACAGGAGGAGACGAGTATAGAGGAATAATGGAGAGTGATCTGCTCCTGGTGATCTGATAAGAACTTCTCACCTGACCCATCCCCTAGTATCCACAGTGACCTGAGGACATCCTCACCTGTCACCAGATCAGCGGCAGCAGGACACCAGCATCAAATAAACATACTGAGCAGATGGAAGGCTGTTTGCTGGTTTTTTTAATAGGAATTACAAGTGGTTTTAGGTGTAAGTGTGACTCTGGGCAAAATTTTAAAGTGGGGCCCCAAATGTTTGGATATGGTCCCAAAATATAAATGGATCAGGACGGCAAGCCCCCTACACAGGCACACTATTTATATGCATTGGTACCAAACAATACTGCTTTAGGCTATGTTCACACTGCGTATGAATCCGTCCGTAGTGCGAACCACGAATATACGCACGTAGTTTTGAGGTTGATGCGTTCGCTTGAAAGTATACGATATACGCCAGCACAGTGCACACTACGTATGAGCTTACGGCCGGATCGAATACGGCGCCGTGAAAAATGAACAAGGCCATTGTTTAAGAGCGCAAATGTTGAAATTCACGGCCGTGGATTTCCATGCGGTCCCGTACGGAGTACTTATTTCAGCCAAATTGAACTTGATTTTTCGCTCCAAAAGGTTCTGTGTGGTTTATGGGGCTGGGCGAAGATTTCCAAGTAAATGACCTGTTTAAGATCGCTTCGAATCAAGCTAGGGAAGCATAACTGTACTGCGGGCGTATGTTCGCGGTTCGTAAGCATTTCAGCCGCACATGTACGGTGGCGTACGATCTACGGACGGATTCATACGCAGTGTGAGCATAGCCTTTTAAAGTGTCACTGTCGTTATCAAAATGTAAATCAACAGTAGATGTAAGATAAAGCAAGTTTGCAATTTACATTCATTATTCATGTTTTAGTTACCATGAAAAACACGGCACTTCCTGTTTCCTGACTCTTTTTTTTCCCTCAAAAACTGGAAACAGAAAACAGGAAGCCTGTGTATCCCAGGCCGTCTTAGCGCTCACAGAAAGCAGGCAGTCATGTGATTGTCTGACACATTGAGCTATGACCCTCTTTTAACCAGCACAAGTCAGAAAATCTGCCTTCAGTAGACTGGACCTGGATTTCTGGTAAGTTCAGCTTTGATTGACAGCATAATAACAGCAACAAAATAACGAATGTATATTACAAACTTGCGTTATTCCACATCTACTGTTGATTTAGATTTTGAAATGTATGATGAGAGTGACACTTTAAGTATGCCCTCACATACATTTTTTAGTGGCATTTTTCTGGCCCACATTAACGCCAGTGGAGAGTATGGCACCTTTTGGTGTTTTCAATTGTATCTGTGAAAAGTATTTGTGGCAACAATGACATTTGGATAGTTTGGTCAGCGCTTGGATCCTAACACAGACTTTATTAGGCTGGGTTCACACTGGGTTTTGCAATCCGTTTTTTTCATCCGTTTTTTTTCCAAAAAACGGATGGAAAAAGCGGATGCAACTCTGTGCATCCGTTTTTCCATTGACTTCCATAATAAAAAAAAGGATTAAAAACGGATGCTTTTTTTTTTAACGGACACACAAGTAGTGTCAGCTAAGTTCTTTTTGTCCGTCCAAAAAAATGGATCCGTTTAACGGATGCTAAAAACGCAGTGTGAACCCAGCCTTACTGATTAAGAGCCCCTTTTCTTGCTGGGGGGTTCGCAAAGGGGGAGATGGGGTCAAAGAGTGACAGTCTGTTCCCTAATGAGTTAAGTTAACCCTCTGTGGGCCAGACAGTGCTCCATTAAGGGTGGGGGTAGGGTTAAACTACCTGCTGGTGTCAATACAGTGGGATCCTGCTGCAGCCACTGATTAGCTGAGCAAAGACTTATGCAGTTTCTGCTCAGCCAATCAGCGGTTGCAGCGATATCCCGCCACAGCCGCTAAATGGCTGATCAGACATTTCAAGAACCAGCGCCCGGCACATTTCAATATAAGTGTGCCGGGCTCTTGTGAAGAACGAAGATGTCTATGCTTAGTATGAACGCTCCCCCCCATACTCTTTTTTGTGGCACCCAAAGGGTTAAATGGAGATGTAATGCAACCCCCTAGGGGGCAGACGGTAACCAGCTATATGTACAGATGCTGTATACTGTTAAGGAGCAGAACACCTGTCAAAATGTGTCTTTCCTTTTTATTTTTCAGATGACAGTATACAGAGAATTATGTTGGATTACATGGAGTATGTCAATAACCAGCAGATATTTATTTATTTTTTAATAAAAATATTTATTTAGACTGCGTTCACACTACGTATATTTCAGTCAGTATTGCAACCAAAACCAGGAGTGGATTAAAAACACAGAAAGGATCTGTTCACACAATGTTGAAATTGAGTGGATGGCCACCATTTAATGGCAAATATTTGCTGTTATTTTAAAACAATGGCTGTTGTATTGAAATAATGGCAGTTATTTACTGTTATATGGCGGCCATCCACTTAATTTCAACATTGTGTGAACAGATCCTTTCTGTGTTTTTAATCCACTCCTAGTTTTGGTTGCAATATGAGGACCACAATACTGACTAAAATATACGTAGTGTGAACCCAGCCTAAGACTGCGTTCACACTACGTATATTTCAGTCAGTATTGCAACCAAAACCAGTAGTGGATTAAAAACACAGAAAGGATCTGCTCACACAATGTTGAAATTGAGTGGATGGCCGCCATATAACAGTAAATAACGGCCATTATTTCAATATAACAGCCGTTGTTCTAATATAACAGCAAATATTTGCCATTAAATGGCGGCCATCCACTCAATTTCAACATTGTGTGAACAGATCCTTTCTGTGTTTTTAATTCACTCCTGGTTTTGGTTGCAATACTGAATGAAATATACTGACTGAAATATAAATATACTGACTGAAATATACGTAGTGTGAACATAGCCTAAATGTGTATTGTGTCTTTTTTTCTTTACTTTACAGGCTTAGTAGTGGAAGCTGTCTAATAGATGGCTTCCATTACTAAGCTGGGTCTTTGTGTTAGCCTGTAAAATTACTAACAATAACCCACCTGTTATTACCCCTTTACCCACATCACCAGGGGTACTGGGAAGAGCCAGGTACTAGTCCCAGAGCGTAAAAAATAGCGCTCCTGGACTGGATGGTGGCAGGCTGGTATTATTGGACTGGGGAGAGCCACAATAAATGGCCCTTCCCACCATGGTACTAGTAGGCTGCTGCTGTTTAATTTTTTAACCTGGCGGGTTAAAGGGAACCCTACATGCTTTTTCAGCGGCTGTCTCAACCGCTGATTAGGAGAAAGAGAAGCGCTGAAGGGTAAGTTTAAACCTCCAACGCACCGATAGATGAAATATGAAAGGCCATACACCACATGGCTATTTAGTTTTTTCGGACATTTTGGCATTTTTCTGCTCTTTATCACAACATCACAGCATTTTCTGACCCAATATTAATGAAAAAATGCCAGAAAACTGCCAAAATGCAGGGAAAAATGCTGGCAGTTTTCTGTGATTTTTTTATGGCATTGTTTTCAGCCCCCAAAAAACACAAGTTTGGCTGTGATTTTCTTCATGCAGTACCATATGGACTACAAAGTGTAAACCACTACGGATTTCTGCACAAAAAAAACTCAAGCAAATCCGCTGTGTCTGGACCCAGCTATGTGTTTATTAGAAACATAAACAAGATCATTTGTTTCTCTACTTCAGGTGAAAGTGCACTTTAAAGCATTGGTGGGGGGTTGTGCTATAAAGCAAAAGTGTAGCTAGGCATTTCTTCATCAGGGGACAAAGACTTACCTTGGGTCCCCCACAGCCAACTTAAAAATTAACTGCACTTGGTGCCTTCCCCCCTAAATATAAATAACACTCCTTTTTTAAGCTGGTGTGCATGCCTTTTCACCCTCATAGCAGAAAGAATTGCAACCATTCATTCTCTGCTTGGAAACAACAGCTGATGGTTCTGCGATGCCCTGACCCGTGGGGGCCACTCTGCAGTGCAGGTGTTACTAGCAGGCAGGAACCGGGGCAGCTGCAGGGCATAGAGTTGTCACGGTACTGGCACGAGGGTGGCACAGCTGTAGGCCGGTCTGCGGTACTATGCGGGATACTGGGCATGCGATTCTTCGCTGTACCTAGTCGGGGCACCAGATAAGGGACACCAATGCCAGGGTTCAGTAACAGCGGTGGTTACAAGTTTATTGTAACTGAGGTAACTGGTAGCAACAGTCTCTTCCGGATGCAACCGAGTATATAGCAGGTTTGTACAGACAGAGCAAAGGTTGTGCTGCATAGGCTGAGGTGAAACGTGCCAGATGATGGGAGTAGTAGTGATAGAGGAATAGTGAGGCTGGGTGGATTAGAGTACTTGCGGTGAATATCTTGAGTTGATGAGGAGATAGAGAGCAGGAATGACACCCAGATGAGAGGATACTCCAGGCACTTGAGCAGGCGGACAGCCAGGAACTGCTGCAGCAGAGCACCGAGTCCACTCTTCTGAAGGTGAAGAGGGACACACACGCACAACCTCCTTGCTTGGGAGCAGGGGCCGGAACTGCGCAGCAAGGGGAAGTCACATGGTACCCCTGGCCAAAGCTCGACGGCCATTGGAGGAACCATGGTTACGGGGCACGGTCACGTGATCACCAGCCTTTGCATACCACTGCACATAGTTATGCACTCAAGATATACACATGAACCTGAGAGTAATAGGGACGACACAGTAAACAGTTGCAGTGCATATAGTTTCCAGGACAGGCATGGCTATAGTAATAAAAGTAAACTTAAAGTGAGAAACAGACAGCCTGTTCTGGGACACTGCAGGTCCCTAACTTGGTGGTACAGGAATTAGGAGATCCCCATACTAGAAAAATAGTTCCATCTCTAGGACTACCATATACCTATACCCTGTGGATATGCAATAATCTCTAAGATGAAAATATAACTTATTATTTCCATGTTATAAAGAGATGGTAAATTATTGCTGCTGGGCCCCCTACTGTCACTGAGAGTAAAGGAGCCGCACTGCTCAATTACCAATGTGTCCTATTCAAAGTCTTCCCCTAATAGTGACTCTCCCAGTCACATGGCTATGTAGAGAACTGCAGCCTGCCCCATTTAGAAGAATGGTACAATGTGGATGGAATACCTATATGCACAGTGTCGGACTGGCCCACCAGAGGATCCTTCGGTGGGCCCCCAGTTTTAGAACCTGCACAAACACTAACTGACATGTTGTTTCTCACTGGTTCTTCATTGGTGGGCCCCCCAGATTAATTTCCTCTGGTGGGCCCCAGATACCACACTGTATATGCACATACACCTGTATGCATATGCGTATACATACTATTAAATATATACACTTATAGACAAACACACACACTCTATATATGTGCATGCAGGCTGCCCCTCCACATCCCTGGGACAGTAGTTGAAGTGATATCAAAAATAGGGGGCAGGCCACAGAGAGGACAGAGAGTTTAGTTTTCTTTAAAGGGGTACTCTAGCGGAAAAAATCTTTATCAACTGTTGTCAGAAAGTTATATAGATTTGTATATCCCTTTCTGCGGAGTGGAACACTGCCTCTGCTTCAATGAGATCCCGGCCGGAGCATACACACATTGTATACGCTCTGGCCGGGATCCCGTGCTGCGCCGCAAAGAACTGACATGTCAGTTTTCTGTGTCCCAATTCAATGAATTGCAGCCATAGGAAGCCCTGTCAGTTCACACAGTGAAGTGAGCGGCTCCGGCCGCTCGCTTCACTGTGTGCTATGGGAAGCTCTGATGTGGGCGTGCGCTGATGCACCCGCATCAGAGCTATGCGGCCGGAAAAATCATCCGGCCGGTACTTAAGTACCGGCCGGGATGATCCGGGCAGAGAACGGCTGTTCCGTGACCTGGCCGGGGTCACTGAACGGCCGGTCTCATATGTAGTGGTAACATAGCCTTACACAGATTCTCTAATGTTATATATTTTTTTTTATAAAATCTTTTTTTTTTTTTTTTTGCAATTAATTATTAATAAAATGGGCCTATTGTGATTCTTAAAATGGTTTTAGTTTTTCACCTACAGGGCTTTATGGGATGTAATTTTTTGCGCCATGATCTCTAGTTTTTATTTATACCATATTTGTGTAGCTCCATGCCTCCTCACCCCCTTCCTTTACAGTGCAAGACCCCCATATTTCATAGCCTGGTAGTCACTCACAATTCAGGAGTCACTCAGGCTGGGTTCACACTGTGTTTTTTCTATCCCTTTAACGCAGTGGTGTAGCTAAGGGGGCCCTGCTGCGGTTTTCCTCCCATCCTGTCTGTCACCTGTGTGGAGGGGGCACCCTGGGCGTCAGCACAGCAGGCAGGATAATGTACTGAGCCTGGGAGCTTAGTCAGGTCCAGTCCACAGAGCCTGCAGCGGGAGGGAAGGGTTCCATGATTTTACTTCAGAGAAACAAGGGCCCCATGCAAGCAGTAAGGATCACTCCTTTACTGAACTAAACTCCTGGGGCCAGCTCTCTCCCCCGACACTCTCTGTGGTGTCCCAGCCCTGGCTCCCCACACTGACAGAGGTCAGCAGAAACATTACAACTGTTTCCAGGCTCAGCCCCTATGACCCTTCTCTCTCTGTGCAGGCACCAGGCAGGGGCAGCAACTGCTGACAGGACCTGAGAACAGCCATATAGCAAGATGTCTGCCTGATAGTTTACTCCAGACAGCTCAGCAGCACCCCTGCCCAACTTCTGTCACTCAGCTCTGCAGCAGCTTCTATCCACAGAGCAATCACTGTGTGAGAAGGGGAAGATGATTGCTCTGTCTGTGTATAGAACTGACTGCTCTGCTTGCTGGCGCCCCCTTGGTCTCTGGACCTGAGGCAGCTCCCCCCCCCCCCCTGCTCTCCCCTCGCTACGTCCCGGCTTTAACGTATACGCTTTATGAGGAAAAAAAAGATTCAAAATGGATACAAAAACAGATGCAATTGTTTACAAAATTAGGGTTGACTACGTTTTTCTGTCAGTTAAAAGTAACCTATTAAAACTGGATACATTAACCCCTTAGTGCTGCAGCTAGTTTGGGCTTTCATGACCAAGCTAAATTTTATGTGGTTATAGCGCAGTAATGCATTAATGTATGCTAGCCATTCTGAGATTTTGACACAATAGAAACTATCTTCCTGAAAAAAAGGATAAAAACTGTCACCACATTACAAGATCCATAGCGTTCTTATCTTTCCCATGACAGAGCTTGCTTTGGGCTCATTTTTTGCGGGAAGATGTATAGTTTTTATTAATACCAAGTATTACATACAGTATATATGGCGTTTTAAACACTTTTATGACGTATTTTCGGAAGCGGGTTGATAAATTACAGCAATTCTGGCGCTGTTTTTTTTATATTTTTCTTTTACAGTGCGTGTCATGTGATATAATTAATAAAATAGTTTTATAGATTAAGTTGTTACGGCGTTACCAAAAATATATAGATTTTATGTTTTTTACGTGGTTTTATGTAATGTTTTATTATGTATAGGGAATATAATGCATTTTTATTATTGGGGGGGCTGGGGGGATTTTTTTCTATGTGTTTTGGTGCAAACTTTTTTTTTACTTTTAAGCTTGTCCACATTACTGTACACTAGTGTATACTAAGCAGTGATCTTTTGATCACTATTTCAATACACTGCACTATTTCTGTAGTGCAGTGTATTGCCTATGTCAGCAACTAGCTGACAGGCAATCTGCACAGCCATGCCTCTCGCATGGCTGTGTAGAGGCTTTAACTTGGCAATCTCGGGGGCCTTTAGAAGGGCCTGAGTGGGGTGTTAAACCGGGTGCAGTTGATAAATCTGCCCCATTATCTATCCCAGTTGGTAAACATCATTACAAAAAGAATTCAAAACAATTCCAAGATTGTTTCCCCTGCCTCCTTAAAGACAGAAGTCAATGTACTACAACCAAGTATCTTGGCTTGACAGCATATTTAATGATCCAAACTAACAAAATCATAGAACCCTACTCTGTGAGTTAAAGGGGTTTTTCCATCCGCTGAAGTTTAGCCCTGCTGCATCCCCTCTCACTTCCGAGTTAGGCGGGGTGGGGGGAGTGAGGATGGGATGCAGCAGTGCTGGGCTGAATCAGCACCACTGATTCCAGATGACCCCAAGGACAATACATAAGCTCTAGAAGGGCCAAGGATTTTAGTGAAAGACATAACAGTTGTAGATTATACTGAGCAGCCCAACTCCAGGTCCTGGCCACCAAGTGAATCACAGCCCACCTACCACTCACTGGAGAGCAGTGGTCGGTAACCTAGGCAACGAGCTGTCAACTACATAGAGTGAGAGAAATTGGCCAAAAAGCAAAACTATTGCAACTAACTTTTGCTAATGCAAAATCTCTTACACTGCCCCTGACGCAACACTACTGCCACTGACACATCCACTAGCAGACTGAGCAAAAGTGGTAATCAGAAAACATTCACTCTTATTTCTGAAAAATGTGGTAGAATTATAAAATTTTTGTCATTTTTTATTTTACCAGCAGTACCTGCTGTATATTTGCTTAGCTTTGCTAAATACAGACATCTTTAGAAAGCATAAAGATTGTACTAATATTTCATCTATGTGTGGTGCAGGCTAGGCCAGAGGTAAATCAGGGACATCAGTCATTAATAGTATCATGCTACCAGTAGAGATTAACGAACTTGAGCCTGTGGCATTTGATTACTGGTGGCTGAAGAAGATGGATGCAGCCCCAGGGAGTCCTGAAAAACATTTATCCAACTTCTTCAGCCACTGGTAATCAAGTGCAGTGCAGTATTCGAGCATGCCCTAGCAGCCAGTATGACATACTATTAGACAAAGCCGTGACCACCACTAATGCCTTTTCTATTGACCACCACCAACACTTTCCTATAGACCACTATCCAAGCTTTCCTTAGAGACCATTACTAATGTCTTCCCTTGAGACCTTCACCAATGACTTCCCCATAGACCTCCACCTGAGCTTATATGTGTGGTGTCCCACCACGGGTGTTACTAGTATGTTACACCTCTCGCAAAAGCCTGTACTTTAAGTAACTGTGGTAATGAAGTAGTACCTAAGTTTTGCTGCAAGTAACTCAAGGGTTAATGTTTATTGTGACCTGTACACCAATGAGGACCTTCTTTTCTTCTCTACCTATCCCTCAGCTCCTTTCTTTCTATGCTTTTTTCTCCCCCACTCACAGGGGACATTACTGCTCCTGTAGGAAGTTGTCATATGGGGAGAGGGAGTATACACCCACACTTAGTCAGTCTTAGTCTGGTTGTTGAGCAGAGAAGACGCAAAACAAGTTGGTCCCTGTTGTGGTCCAGCTGGGCCCTGGCTTTGCCAGGTCCCCACTCCATAACTAATCCGCAGTCTTAGTCAGGTTCCTGTGCAGTACAGACGCACATGGGAGACGCAGACACCACTTTCTTGAAAGCAGCACTTCTACACACTATGCAGTTTTAAGCTACTCCAAGGAGAGGACAAGTCAGAGAAACCCCAACCCATGCCAAGAACCAGTCTAAAAGTGTAAGACAGTATCCTGATAACAAGAGGAACTGATCTGGATAGAGCAAAGTTGCTAGAAGCCTACGTACTCTATCTGACAGCACGGGTGTAACCAGGAAACCTTGGCCACTCTGCTCTACCCAGGTAACAAGGTCTAAGGCTTGTGTCACCCTCATAGTGTCACCGACACTGGTGGGCAAAAGGTGGTATAGTGACAAAGGTCGAAACACTGGCACAAGTAAACTTCTATTTTCAAGTCTTCAGCATTCTACTAGTTCTTCTTCTTCCTAAGTTCCAATAGAGCACAGTACTACATTGGGTTGGGAGTTTCAAGACAAACTTCTCTTCACTACTCTGAACCCTCACGACCTACTCCTCCCTACTACTCTGAACCTGTAGTACATACTCCTCTCAACTATTCTCAACTCTACTACTCTAAAGGTCCTCAGTACAGCTTCTATCTTGTCAAGTCTACAGTCTGCTATCCGCTATTGTACAAAGTATTGTATCTATTTATATTAACTGTGATTATTACTCATACATCTACATGGTAGATACCACATCCTTGGGTCATCTTCTTTTTCTATGGGTGGCGGTACTGATAGTACGGGTGGGTCAAAACTCCACTCCGGACCACCGTGATAGGTACGCAAGGGACCCCCTCACAGCCCAGCAGGTCACCGACCACAGGGGAAAGGGTATAGCTCGCCACTATAAAAAAAAAGCAGGTGTGCCCCCATACCTGAGTGCCCTCCTGGCACTGGCATTACAACAGTATACCATCTGGCTGAGCTATATCTCGACCAACCGGTTGAGCTTCACAGTGACTGGTCGAGCCTCACAGGAATGCACAACATATGCACATGGAGTACTTGTCACCTAATTCTTGGGCGGATTCTGCAGTCCGCCCATAGTCAGTTCTTTGGGTGGACAAAGAAATCAGCCCAAGCATATGATGGAGCCAGCAGATTACGCACAGAGTGTTCAGGAACAATTACTCCGTGTGCATATACCCTTAGGGTGGGTTCACACTACGGAATTCTCGCAGATAAACTCAGCGGAATTCCGCAGTATGTCCGCACACGGCCGCGCGCCTTTCCGCCGACTCCATGGACACAATTCTATGGGCCGGCGTATTCCGCTATCCGCCGAAAGAACTGACATGTCACTGGTGGAAAGGAGCGCGGCCACGCACGCGGACAGCTGACGGAATTTATTTATCCATGAGAATTCCATAGTGTGAACAAACCCTTACCAAGAGACCACCACCTAAGGGCACTATTCCACGGGAGTGATAATCGGCCAAAATCGGCCCCATTCAGCCTGATTTGGCCGATTATCGCTCGGTGGAATAGAGAGAACGATCAGCCGATGATCGTGTCATCGGCTGATCGTTCATTTAGGGCCAGACCTAAAATCATCGGTCCCCCACCGCAAATCGCTACGGTGGAATAGCAGTGTGCGGCGGGTGACCGACGATTTGAGAAGCAGCACCAAACTTTTCCTGTCCGGGCTTCACCTGCACTCCGTCTTCCTCCCCGGGTCCCGCTCGCAGCATCAGCAGCTCCAGGGCGGCCTGACTGAGCTGTCAGACCGCTCAGCCAATCACAGGCCGGGACCGCCGCGGCCAGTGATTGGCTGAGCGGTCTGACAGCTCAGTCAGGCCGCACCGAAGCTAATGCTACGCCGCGGGACCCGGGGAGGAAGACGGAGAGGAGGAGAAGCCCGGACAGGTAATGTATTGCTGCAAGGGCTGCAAGGACATCGGTAACGATGTCCCTGCAGCCCTCGCTTAATCATCATCGGGGCCGTGGAATAGGCCCAGTAAACAAGCGCTGATCTAGCAGATCGGCGCTCGTTTACATCGTCGCTCGGCCCGTGGAGCTTCACCCAGAGATCACCATCAGCGTTGAGAGTTTGTAGCTCTAAAATAGACTTCTTTACTGCCTATGGATATAAATATGTATAATAATCTGTATATTAATATATTAATTCATATAAAAAAAATAGCAAGCAGCCTTCCATCTGCTCAGTATGTTTATTTGATGCTGGTGTCCTGCTGCTGCTGATCTGGTGACAGGTGAGGATGTCCTCAGGTCACTGTGGATACTAGGGGATGGGTCAGGTGAGAAGCTCTTATCAGGGTCACCAGGAGCAGATCACTCTCCATTATTCCTCTATACTCGTCTCCTCCTGTAGGAAGCGCGGTGTCTACGCTTGTGTCCTAGGAGAAACAATAACATGGGATAAGCTAAGAGACATCATTGCCATAAAGTCTCATCATTACAATAGATGTTATACTGTATTTAGTTTGTGTGATGGAACCTGCACTATTTACCTGTTTTATGTTGTTTTCCCATCTTATGAGTCCTGTGAGATGTTCGGACCCTATGAGCCCTCTGGGTCCTCTTTCTGCGATAGCTGCTTCTTCTGCCTTTCTTCTGAGTAGTAGCCATGATGTCTTGGTGTTACTGCTACACAAGGCTGGAGGTGACTGTCCTGTGGGATGCCAGATGAATGTTATATAGTCAGAGGTTATTATGACACTTAGGTAAATATGAGGTCACAGGTATGATGTAAGTGAATGCAGGATGGAGCTTGTTGACCTCTGTTTGCCAATGTAGTATTGTTAATATTTTTGTTGCCCATAGCAACAAATCACAGCTCAGCTTTCATTTTGCCAGGGCTCATGGATATTAGAAAGCTGAGCTGTGATTGGCTGCTATGAGCAACAAAGAACACTCCTATTGGAGGACTGATTGATAAAGCTGTGCCAATCTGTGTAACTATGCATGTGACCTCATAGCTACCAAACAAAGAGAAAGCTGCATGTGTCATGATAGCCTCTGACTATATAACATTCATCTGGCATCCCACAGGACAGTCACCTCCAGCCTTGTGTAGCAGTAACACCAAGACATCATGGCTACTACTCAGAAGAAAGGCAGAAGAAGCAGCTATCGCAGAAAGAGGACCCAGAGGGCTCATAGGGTCAGAACAACTCACAGGACTCATAAGATGCGAAAACAACATAAAACAGGTAAATAGCGCAGCTTCCAATCACACCAACTAAATACAGTATAACATCTATTGTAATGATGAGACTTTATGGCAATGATGTCTCTTAGCTTATTCCATGTTATTGTTTCTCCTAGGACACAAGCGTAGACACCGCGCTTCCTACAGGAGGAGACGAGTATAGAGGAATAATGGAGAGTGATCTGCTCCTGGTGACCTTGATAAGAACTTCTCACCTGACCCATCCCCTAGTATCCACAGTGACCTGAGGACATCCTCACCTGTCACCAGATCAGCAGCAGGACACCAGCATCAAATAAACATACTGAGCAGATGGAAGGCTGTTTGCTATTTTTTAAAATAGGAATTAATATATTAATATACATTAGTGAAGGTCTCTAGGGAAGACATTAGTGATGGTCTCTAAGGGAATCTGGTATAGGGGTCTATAGGGAAGTGTTGGTGGTGATCTATAGAAAAAGCATTAGTGGTGGTCTGGCCTTTGTCTAGTAGCATGTCATACTGCCAACTAGGGTTATGCATACCTTGAGCACGCTCAGGTTTGTTCGACCCCCAATGAATTTGAATACCAGTGGCTGAAGAAGTTGGATCCATGTTTTTCAGAACTCCCTGGGGCTGCATGCATCTTCTTCAGCCTCCAGTAATCAAATGCCACAGGCTCAGGTTCGCTCATCTCTACTGGCCGCATGATACTATTAATGACTGACTGATGTCCCTGATTTACCTCTTGCCCGGCCTGCATCACACATAGATGAAATATTGGTAGAATCTTTATGCTTTCTAGAGATGTCTGTATGTGGTTAACCTAAGGCAAAAATTCTGCATTAGCCAATATTAAGTAAGGGTGGTGCAGTTCTAAATGCAAAAATATTGAAAATTAATGTATTGGCAAACCAGGGTCGGCGTCAGCACCCGCCTTACTCAGGCAAGTGCCGGGGTGGGTGCCCTTAAGGCATTGTTGGCCCGGCACTTGCTTCCCCTGGAATGCAGGGCCATCGGGCAACCATCGAGTAATGCCGCAGCCTCCCCCCACCAGTTTTGTGGGGAAACTACCAACAAATTAATGCCCGACAAGACTCGCCCCGACACCTACCGTGAGTGAAGGATTAGCCTGAATGTGCAGGGCCTCAGCAGGAGAGAGGGGCTGTACAGCAGGAAGGATGGTAACTCATCACTGCCAGTTAGAGGTCACGCAGCTTTCCCAGAATCTTGTATAATAGGTATAATAGAAGTCACCCAGCTTTCCTAGTATCTTCTATAATGGAGGTCACCCAACTTTCCTAGCCTCTTCTGTAATGTAATCACTCAGCTTTCCTATCATCTTGCATAATGGGATCACGTAGCTTTTCTAGCTTGTATAATGAAGGTCACTCAGCTTTCCTAGCATCACATATAATGGAAGTAACTCAGCTTTCCTAGAATCTCGTATAATTGGGTCACTTAGCTTTCCTAGCATCTTATATAGTAGTAGGGGTCTGTTGAGACCCTCTAACAATGATGTCACATGATTTGCTATACAAAGGGGCCCGCTGCGGCTCTGTTGCCCAAGGACCCACAAAAGCCTATAGAAGTCCTGGGGCAAACAATTCAGAATACCACTGCAGCAAATTATACAGTAGCAAGTATGCAGGAAAATCCAAGGGCTCCATTTACTGTATACAGTAGGTACTGCTGGAAAAATAACAATTGACTAGAATTTAATAATTCACCCACAACATTTTTTTAGAAATGAGAGTGAACTTTTTCTGATTACTACCAGTCCTCAGTCTGCTAGTGAATCAGTAGTGCTGTGTCAGCGGCAGTGTAAGGGATTTTGCATTAGCAAAAGTTAGTTGCATTAGTTTTGCTTTCTGGCCTCCTTCTTCCTCTCCATTTAGTCGATAGCTCATTGCCTAGGTTCTCTGCTGAGCGGTAGGTGGGCTGTGACTTCACTTGGTGGCCAGGAGCTGGGGGTGGGTGGGTGAGTATAATCTACAGCTTTTACGTCTTCAACTAAGATCCTTGGCCCCTCTAGGGCTTGTGTATTGTCCCTGGGGTCATCTGGGATCAGTAATGCTCATTCAACCCAGCACTGCTGCATCCCATACACACTCCCCCCACCCCGCCAAACCAGGAAGTGAGAGGGGATGCAGCGGGGCTGAACTTTAGTGGATGGAAAAACCTCTGTAACTCAAAAAATAGGGTTCTATGATTTTGTAAGTTTGGATCTTTAATACACCTCCCAACTTTGACTGAGTGGACAAAGGGACATGGACACGCCCCTAACCCCACCCAAAGACATGCCACTAATCCCCCTCTCCATATCGCGTCCCACTGTTTTTCACACACACTTATACAGGAGGAGGATAATAAGTATATAATACACTGCTGTATACCTACACAGCATGGAGAGACATATACACACTTTTACAGGAGGATAATAAGTATATAATGCACTGCTGATCCTCTACACAGAATAGAGAGATATGTACACTAATACAGGAGGATAATATCTTTCCATTCTGTGTAGGTATACAGCAGTGTATTATATACTTATTATCCTCCTCCTGTATGAGTGTGTATATATCTCTCCATTCTGTGAAGGTGATCAGCAGTGTAATATATACTTATATACACACTCATACAGGAGGATAATAAGTATGTAATACACTGCTGATCACCTACACAGCATGGAGAGATATGTACACACTCATACAGGAGGAGGATAAGTATATATTACACTGCTGACCACTTACACACCATGGAGAGATAGATAAGCCAGGTATGTAGTGGTCAGCATCACTCTGCTCCCTCCTCCCCTCTCCTTGTATTACAAATGCTAATGTCGGCCCTGGGAGCAGAGATGAAAGGCAGTGGCACCATCGGGGCTCCCTCCCCTCTCTACAGCAGCCCCGATGGTGAACAGTATCATTGCAGCAGCGAGGGTCTGACAGCGGAGACCCTCGCAGAGATGACACAGAGACAGCTTTCCTGCGTCTGTGTCATCTGAGAATTGTAATTAATGTCGCTGCAGCATTGGGGCATAGGCTGCAGAAACCTTAATTATCAGGGCAGCAGGGGCAGGAGGGGGTAACTTACCATCAGCTCCCACCTGCTGGGTGACTCTGGGGGTCCCTGTCAGGCTGCTGGAGCTGCTCCCTGAGGTAACTTCCAGCCCAGCTAGGTCAGTTCTGAGGGGTCCTGGTGGCGGGCTGCTCAAACTTCTAGCACCTGGAGAACGTCTGCTGATTTGCTGGTGACCATCACATGACCTCCAGCCACCTTCATTCATTGGTGGGGCTGGGCCGTGATATCAAAATGCTTTAAAACTGGCAGCAACATATTGCAGGGACGCTGTAGATGAAGCGGGACGCTGTAGATGAAGTGGGACACTGTTCCTGCTGTTTCGGGATGGCGGGACACCACCCCGAAATAGGGACTGTCCCGCCGGATCCGGGACAGTTGGGAGCTATGCATTAAATATGCTGTCAAGCCAAGACACTTGGTTGTAGTACACTGACTTCTGTTTTTTTAGGAGGCAAGGGGAACAATCTTGGCATTGGGATAGATAATGGGGCAGATTTATTAACTACATCCGGTTTTACGCCCCCTCTGCCTAATTTATCATGGTTTACACCTGCCAACAGGCAGAAATCTACATCTGCCTCCCTTAAAGGGAACCAATCACTTAAAAAACTGCTATAACGCTATGGGAATGTGCTAGAGCAGCACCCAGCACACCTCCCAAACCTGCTTCTGCACCCCCCATCCCTGGAGTGTACAGCCCGAAAACTTACTTCATAAAGTTGGCGCCCTGTATGTAGATTACCCCCAAGTAGTTACAGTGGGCAGTGAGCTGCGGCAAGTAGTCACGGTCCCTGGGCATTCCAGAGTGGTAATCACGCCCCTCTGGGGGTGATTAGCCTGCATAATTGTGGCGACGTCACCGAGAGGCGTGCTGTCCCTAACATCAGCACACCTACTTTCTTTCTGTGCCGCTCATGCGCAGTACAGCGGGTACGGTCCGCGCCGTACTGCGCAGGTGCAGAAAGCCTCAAACTCATTGCTTTCTGCTAAGTCTTTGTCCCTTGATGAAGAAATGCCTAGCTACACATCTGCTTTATACCACAACCCCCTGCCAATCCTTTAAAGTGCACCCTCACCTCAAGCTAGGTCCAAACAGAGAGGTTTTCTGTGCAGAAATCCGTAGTGGTTACACTTTGTAGTCCATAGTGTACTGCATGTAGAAAGTCTACAGAAAACACAGCATTCTGTCCATTTTGAACAGTCAAACTTTTTGGGTGTTTTTTTTTTCTGGGCTAAAAACAATGACTTTTTTTTAATATAGTCTTTTTTTTCTGGCGTTTTACCCCTTGTGTTTTTTTCATTATAAGTCATATGATTCTTTCATCATATTATTCCAGAATTGGGGGAAAAAATGCTAACATGCATAGTCTATGAAATGAAAGAGGCCACTATTTCTTGAAAAAAAAAAACACCAAGCGCAGAAAATTCAGTGATTTTGCATAACTGCCAAAGAGCAGAAAAATGCTAACATGACCTAAAAAATAGTGGTCATGTGGCATATAGCATTTCATATTCCCTTATTGTCTGGCTTTACACTGCCTTAAAATCTTGAAAAAATGGCACAAAAAACACAATGGCGTTTTTTTTCTCTCCCATAGATTTCAATGAAAGTCTTCTGCTCCACTATAAAACGCAGTAGCTTATGTGTATAGCGTTTTTTAGCAGATTTTTTGGCGGGGCCAAAAAAGCCACAGACTTGCTTCCCCTGTGGAGTTAAACTTAACCTTTAGGGCTTCTCCTTGTGTTTACACAATCAGCGGCTGAGATGAGACACTTCCTCGCTGAAAAAGCGTGTAGGGTTCCCCCTATTTCCATAACCAGCCAGGTTAAAAAAGACAGCCTAGTAGTACCAGGGAGGAAAGTGCCATTTATTTTGGTCCTCCCCAACCTAATAATACCGCTGTTGCCGCCCAACCTAATGTTGCCGCCCAGTCCAGGAGCAACATTTCTGACACTCTGGGACTTTTGGTATCCAGCTCTTCCCAGTACCCCTGGTGCGGTGGGTACAGGGATAATAATCGGGGGTTAGTGTTAGTCATTATACAGGCTAAAACAAAGCCACAGCTAAGTAATGGATGTCATTTATCAGACAGCTTCCACTACTCAGCCTGTAAAGTAAAAAAAAAAAACATTTAATAAATATTTTTATTTGAAAAAAAAAAAACACCCCGCTAACTTTTATTAAAAAATAAACATCCACTGGTCATCGACGCAGTCTGCATAATTTAATGTAATCCTCTGGATACCGAAATCTGAAAAACAAAAAGGAGAGACGCACAAAAAAAGGCACAAGCAGAACACCCATCATTTTGACAGGTGTTCTGTTCTTTACCAGTATACAGCATTTGTACAGATAGCTGCTTACCGTCTGGCCCCCATGGTGTTAAATAAGGATATATTGCATGCTCACTTAACCCTGTGGGTGCCACACAGAACACTATAGGGGATGTGTTCATACTCAGCATAGGTGTCTTCTTTCTTCACAAAAGCCCTGCACACTAAGCTAGAAATGTGACAGGCTCTGGCTCTTTAAATGTCTGATCAGCCAATTAGCGGCTGAGGCGGGACATCGCTGCTGGCTGAATAGAAACTGCACAAGTCTATGCTCAGCCAATCAGTGGCTGCAGCAGGGTCCCAGTGTCCGGACACCAGAGGGTAAGACTAACCCCCCACCACCAACCTTAAAGGAGCACACTCTGGCCCCCAGTAGGTTAACTCAATCCTCTAAGGAAGAGACTGTCATTCTTTGCTCCCATCCCCCTCTTTGCGATCTGGCACACAGAAAACTCTGTGTACCGGGTCTGGCAGCCGTCCCAGCAAGGAAGAGGTCTCTTAACCAGTGATGAAGTTCGTGCTTGGGTCTAAATGCACACCCGAAAAACGTCATAGTTGCCACAAATACTTGTCACACATAAATTCAAAAATGCCATGCAGTGGCATTTTTGTGGGCCAGAAAAACGCAACTTAAAATGTGTGTGTAAGGGCATCTTTAAAGCAGTATTGTTTGGTATCAATGCATAGACATATTGCGTGCCTGTGTAGGGGGCTTGCCCTCCTGATTTTACTGTGAATGTATTGTGGTACAATATCCAAGCATTTGGGGCCCTACTTTTAAATTCTGCTTAGGAACACACCTAAACCTAAAACTGACCCTCATTCCTATAAAAAAAAAAAACAAAACAGCAAACAGCCTTTCATCTGCTCAGTATGTTTATTTGATGCTGGTGTCCTGCTGCTGATCTGGTGACAGGTGAGGATGTCCTCAGGTCACTGTGGATACTAGGGGATGGGTCAGGTGAGAAGTTCTTATCAAGGTCACCAGGAGCAGATCACTCTCCATTATTCCTCTATACTCGTCTCCTCCTGTAGGAAGCGCGGTGTCTACGCTTGTGTCCTAGGAGAAACAATAACATGGGATAAGCTAAGAGACATCATTGCCATAAAGTCTCATCATTACAATAGATGTTATACTGTATTTAGTTGGTGTGATGGAACCTGCACTATTCACCTGTTTTATGTTGTTTTCCCATCTTATGAGTCCTGTGAGTTTTTCGGACCCTATGAGCCCTCTGGGTCCTTTTTCTGCGATAGCTGCTTCTTCTGCCTTTCTTCTGAGTAGTAGCCATGATGTCTTGGTGTTACTGCTACACAAGGCTGGAGGTGACTGTCCTGTGGGATGCCAGATGAATGTTATATAGTCAGAGGCTATTATGTCACGTACAGCTTTCTCTTTGTTTGGTAGCTATGAGGTCACATGCATAGTTACACAGATTGGCACAGCTTTATCAACCAGTCCTCCAATAGGCGTGTTTTTTGTTGTCCACAGCAGCCAATCACAGCCCAGCTTTCAAATATTCATGAGCCCTGGCAAAATGAAAGCTGAGCTGTGATTGGTTGCTATGGGCAACAAAAATATTAACAATATTAACAACAGCCTGCATTCGGTTACATCATACCTGTGACCTCATAACTACCAAAGAGAAAGCTGTATGTGACATGATAGCCTCTGACTATATAACATTCATCTGGCATCCCACAGGACAGTCACCTCCAGCCTTGTGTAGCAGTAACACCAAGACATCATGGCTACTACTCAGAAGAAAGGCAGAAGAAGCAGCTATCGCAGAAAGAGGACCCAGAGGGCTCATAGGGTCCGAACATCTCACAGGACTCATAAGATGCGAAAACAACATAAAACAGGTAAATAGCGCAGCTTCCAATCACACCAACTAAATACAGTATAACATCTATTGTAATGATGAGACTTTATGGCAATGATGTCTCTTAGCTTATCCCATGTTATTGTTTCTCCTAGGACACAAGCGTAGACACCGCGCTTCCTACAGGAGGAGACGAGTATAGAGGAATAATGGAGAGTGATCTGCTCCTGGTGACCCTGATAAGAGCTTCTCACCTGACCCATCCCCTAGTATCCACAGTGACCTGAGGACATCCTCACCTGTCACCAGATCAGCAGCAGCAGGACACCAGCATCAAATAAACATACTGAGCAGATGGAAGGCTGTTTGCTGGTTGTTTTTTTTTTTAAAGGAATGAAAACTGAAATTCATTTTACTGTGTATTAAGGTAGAATAGGATATAATGTATATTTTTTTATTATATTTCCCTCTGTGCCCTGTACTTTTATAAAAATTATATATTATAAAGTAAGCACATTTATTCTAACAATTGCAAACTATCAATGCTGGTGGTGGTTTCTAGGTGAAGAATTGTTGTTGGTTAAAGAGGAACAAGCACCAAAGTACTTGAATGCTTAGTACTCAAGTCGATCATTTTTCAATACTTAAGTCAAGTAACGATTCAAGTAACGAGCCCCATTAAAATCAATGGGAGACTCGAGTTTGTAACCAGGTGCTCAGCAGAGCGGAGGGTACCATTTTATTCTGAAAGTGACAACCTGGCCCCCAGGGGCTAAGTTTAATTATTTATTTAAGTATAAAAATTATTCTTACACCCCCAGTTTGTTTTCACTATTGCCATCACCACCTGTCTTCACTATTGCCGCTCAGCCAATCAGTGGCTGAGGTGGGACACCCCTGCAGCTGCTGATTGGCTTAGTGGACCCGTCTCAGCCGATAAGTGACTGCAGTCCCATCTTAGCCACTGATTGTCTGAACTGCAATAGTGAAGACAGCTAGAAGACCACTCTGGTAAGTATACTTTTCCCGCTCCCCTCCCCCAATGAGGTTTAAAGAATCACAATCGGACCTGCCGGATTAGAGGAGAGATCCTCTGCTAATCTAGAAGGTCTGGCCTCCATGGATACAGAGACACAGTGAGACAATAATGCCTTTATTTAGGCTGTGGAAATGCCTACTAGAATGATATAATGGCAGCATGATACAGGTAGTGACTGATTTCCCACAGCAATAGTCCTATGTGCCTCTGGCCCTGTCTGCATCACAAAGGTCACTGGAAAGCAGGAGACAGCCGCAGTTAGTTGAGCCTCCTGTAGTGCAAGGTCCTTTTTAAAATGCCTCTATTTAATAGGTCACCCCTGATGCTTGGTAAATGCAAAAAAATATTGAAAATGTTTTTATAGCAAGCAAACAATTTGAATTACTAACAACAAATTATAGAGCTGAGGCCGGGTTCACACTACGTGAAACACCGGCCGTTCTGTGACACAGCCGTGTCACAGAACGGCCAGTGTTGGTGAAGTTTATCTTCATTTGTGCTGATTTGGGATGTGGGTGCATTCGTGTGAGCCCGCATCTCAGTTCACCATAGCACATGACCAGAGACACACTCTCCATTGTGTGACTTGTCAGGCTTGTGTGGCCGCTATTAAATGAATAGAGGCTGCCCAAAACTGACATGTCATTTTTTTGTGCGGCCGCTAAGGATCCTGGCCGGAGTGTATACTATGGGGGAGATTTATGAAAGGGTGTAAATATACACCTGATGTAAACTGCCCACAGTGACCAATCACAGCCTCTCTTATATTTTACCAGAGCTGAAAGCTGATATCTGATTGGTTGCTGTGGGCAGTTTACACCAGGTGTATATTTACACCCTTTCTTAAATCTCCCACATGTGTATATACTCCAGCAGGAATTCACTCTGACTGCAGTGCAGCGTAAACTTTTGTATTAATCAAATCGGCAATTGCAAATCAGCAGCAATGGCTGTGATTAATACAAAAGTTACGTTGTGTGAACATGGCCTGAATATGTAAGAAAATAGTTTTGGTAATGCTCCAACTACTGCCCACAGTAGATACTGCTGGTTAAATTACATAAGCAACCTAATTACTTACCTTGTGCATTTCTAGTGTAGTGTAGTGCCAGTGTCACATTGCAAGCAGGAATAACACAGGACAATGTATTGCAGTGCATTATAGAGGTGATTATATAAAAGTAACCTACTTGGCCTAAAAAAAGTCATAACATTCAAAACAGTATTTAGAATAATAAAAAATAAAAACACAGTTTATCTCTTTCAATAATTTTTATTGAAATTTTCTTTAATAAGAAAATACAATAGATACAACAAAACGTATAAGAAAGTATCAAACCGGATACCAAGAAATATTAACATAAATTAGATTTTTTTATCAAGATATCTAAAATAATCATAGTATGCTCCTGTGTGGTATGTGTGGAATACAACAACTCCCAGCATGCTCCTGTGTCGTGTGTGTGGAATACAACAACTTCCAGCATGCTCCTGTGTGGTGTGTGTGGAATACAACAATAACTCCCAGCATGCTCCTGTGTGGTGTGTGTGGAATACAACAACAACTCCCAGCATGCTCCTGTGTGGTGTGTGTGAAATACAACAACTCCCAGCATGCTCATATGTGGCTGTGTGTGGAATACAACAACTCCCAGCATGCTCATATGTGGCTGTGTGTGGAATACAACAACTCTCAGCATGCTCATATGTGGCTGTGTGCGGAATAAAACAACTCCCAGCATGCTCATATGTGGCTGTGTGTGGAATACAACAACTCCCAGCATGCTCCTGTGTGGTGTGTGTGGAATACAACTCCCAGCATGCTCCCGTGGTGTGTGTGTGTGGAATACAACAACTCCCAGCATGCTCCTGTGTTGTGTGTGTGGAATACAACTACTCCCAGCATGCTCCTGTGTGGTGTGTGTGGAATACAACAACTCCCAGCATGCTCCTGTGTGGTGTGTGTGGAATACAACTACTCCCAGCATGCTCCTGTGTGGTGTGTGTGGAATACAACAACTCCCAGCATGCTCCTCTGTGATGTGTGTGGAATACAACAACTCCCAGCATGCTCATGTGTGGCTGTGTGTAAAATACAACAACTCCCAGCTTGCTCCTGTGTGGTGTGTGTGGAATACAACAACTCCCAGCATGCTCCTGTGTGGTGTGTATGTGTGTCTGTGTTTGCGGGATATATGTACTGTGTGTCTGTATGTGTCTGTGTAAGCAGTAAATAGACTGTACAGGGGGAGATTTATCAAACATGGTGTAAAGTAAAACTGTCTCAGTTGCCCCCGGCAACCAATCAGATTCCACCTTTCATTTACCAAAGAGTCTGTGAGGAATGAAAGGTGGAATCTGATTGGTTGCTAGGGGCAACTGAGCCAGTTTCACTTTACACTATGTTTGATGAATCTCCCCCGTGTGTCTGTATGTGTATACAGTATGTGACTGTATCTGTTTGTGTAAGCAGTATATACAGTGTGTGTCTCCAAGAGATAGGCTTGGGATGGGCTACAATCAGCCGGGAAGGGGGGGGGGGGGGGGGGGGTGCCAAAAAATATTGTGCACAGGGCGCCATCTACCCTAAGGCTGGCCCTGCTCACTTTCCCCTCTCATTAAGCACTGCCGCCAATGCAGCGCTACTGATTCATCAGCAGAGTGAGCAGTGGTCGTAATCAGAATCTCCTTCAATGTAGTATACTGTGTGTGCTGGGGATAACATTTACAATATTAAAAGAGAATGAATGGACAAGGTGGATGCATTATTAAATTCTAGTCACTTGTGTTATTTTTTCTGCAGTACTTACTGTATACAGTAGATGGAGCCTTAGGATTTAGCAAAACTATTTTCCTATATACTTGCTACAGTATAATTTGTTGCAGGCGTATTCTGTATTGTTTGCCTAATGTTAAAGAATTTTCAATAATTTTTGCATTTAGAAGCACACCAGCTTATTGAATATTGGTTAAGGCAGATTTTTCCATTAAGTTTATTAAATACAGACTTCTTTAGAAAGCAAAAAGATTTGACTAATATTTCATCTATGTGTGGTGCAGGCTGGGCCAGAGGTAGATGCGACACTTCCTGTGGGACATCAGTCATTGATAGTATGTCAGTATGCCAGTATGTCATGCTACTAGCTAAAGCCAAGACCACCAATATTGCTTTTCCTATAGACCACCATCAGCGTTGACAGTTTGTAGTTGGTAAAATAAATATATGTGTTTACTGCATAATATATTATTTTTATAAAAACACAGGCTGTAGAGGGAAATATTGTAGGTTCAATAACACAAACTAAATAAGGTATAACATCTATTGTGATGATATTTTATAGCTTATCCCATATTACAGAGCTCTAGTGAGGCCACATCCAGTTCTAGAGACTTCACCCAGAGATTTCACTAGAGACTTTGCGTGGGTTTCCTCTGGGTACTCCGGTTTCCTCCCACACCCAAAAAAAACCATTAAATATATATATATATATATATATATATATATATATATATATATATATATTGTAGGGATCTTCCCGGGGGATGGTGTGTTTGGACACAGTTCACAGCAGACTTGGACTTGTAAAACAACAGCTTGGCGTTTATTTTCAGCATAAACAGTCCGTAACAGAAATATAGCAACACTGTGCTTTAAGAACAAAATAAAAAGGTCTTGCCCGTCTGGGCGCTAACTAACAACGCAGGTTACCTCTCTGGCACTTCAGTGGTCAGTTTTGCGGGGTGTGAACAGGCCCCAGCAGCTGCTGTCTTCCCAGCTCTCACCAAACAGCATGCAAGCTGTTCACTCCTGGCTGAGAGAGAGAGACCTGTACACTGAGCACAGCTTTTGCCTTCTCAGGCTGATTGGGATCAGAGCTCACCTGATCCCAAAACCCACACTGGATCGAGGGGGAGGGAATGGCAAGTCCCACTACCAAAACCTACCTGCCATTCCATGTAAGTCCAGGCCCGGCAATAATAAATAATAGCTCAGCAGCATAACACTGCTGAGCACAGATGCCTCCTGGACTCACCATCTCACACTGTGTATCAACCTGGGTGAGATGTACATCCCCTCGAGCACTTTACCAGTGACATGTCCACATATCCCCCCCCTCTTCTTCAGACCGGAGGGCTGAGCGTATTGTCCCCACAGACAGTGTACCCTTGATAGGGCGTCAGCATTTGCCTGTAATTTCCCTGGCCGGTGTTCCACAGTGAAATTAAAGTTTTGTAGGGACAGAAACCACCTAGTCACCCTTGCATTCTTCTCCTTGTTTATTTTCATCCATGTTAGGGGGGCATGGTCTGTCACTAACTTAAACCTCCTGCCTAGTAGGTAGTACCTCAGGGATTCTAGGGCCCACTTCACTGCCAGACATTCTCGCTCAACTATGGCGTAGTTTTTCTCGGCCGGGGATAGTTTCCTGCTTAAGTACATCACCGGGTGCTCCTCGCCATTCACGACCTGTGAGAGGACGGCACCTAACCCTGTGTTAGAGGCGTCTGTCTGTACCAAAAACTCTCGCCTAAAGTCAGGGGTAACTAGCACAGGCTGTTGGCACAGGGCAGACTTGAGGCTTTGAAAAGCCTTCTCGGCCTCTGGAGTCCATGTCACCATTGCGGACTTCGCACCCTTTGTCAGGTCAGTTAGTGGGGCTGCAACTGAGGCAAAATTTGGCACAAACCTACGGTAATAGCCCGTAATACCCAGGAAAGCTCTGACCTGTTTCTTTGTGAGGGGTTGAGGCCAATTCTGTATTGCCTCGATTTTATTTAGTTGTGGTTTCACTAACCCCCTCCCAATAATGTAGCCCAAGTATTTGGCCTCCTCTAAGGCTAGTGCACACTTCTCTGCATTGATGGTTAAACCCGCATCACTTATGGCATCTAACACCGCCTGGACCTTACAGAGGTGACTTTCCCAATCCGTGCTAAAAATAACCACATCATCGAGGTAGGCAGCGGAGTAATCACGATGTGGTCGCAGAATCAAGTCCATCAACCTCTGAAAAGTGGCAGGGGCTCCATGTAACCCGAATGGCATCACTACATATTGGAAGAGCCCATCAGGGGTGGAGAATGCAGTCTTCTCTCTAGCCTTAGGAGTGAGTGGGATCTGCCAGTAGCCCTTAGTGAGATCGAGGGTAGTTATGTACCTGGCATTACCCATCCTTTCTATCAACTCATCTACCCTGGGCATGGGGTAGGCATCGAACTTGGAGATCTCATTTAACTTTCTAAAATCATTACAGAACCTCCAAGTTCCATTGGGCTTTGGGATTAACACAATCGGGCTGGACCACTCGCTCTGGGACACCTCAATGACTCCTAGGTCAAGCATACGTTTTACCTCGGATGATACCGCCTCCCTCCGGGCTTCTGGTATCCTATAGGGCTTAAGGTTTACTCTGCTTCTAGGCTCAGTTTCAATATGATGACTAATGAGATGCGTACGCCCTGGTAGGTCAGAAAACTTGTTTTTATTTTTCTGCAGGAACTCCTTAGCTTCCTGCTTCTGGGATACTGATAGGGTGTCACCAATCCTGACCGGAGGGATTGGTGGTGACAGATGACCAACAGGCTTTGTCGCCACCAAGGATTCCCTGTCTTTCCAGGGCTTGATCAAGTTTATGTGATAAACTTGGAAAGGCTTCCTTCTACCTGGTTGGTGTACCTTGTAGTTGACCTCACTGATCTTCTCTACAATTTCATAGGGACCCTGCCACTTTGCTAAGAATTTGCTTTCTACCGTGGGAACAAGTATGAGTACCCGGTCACCTGGGCTAAATGTCCTGATTCTTGCAGAACGATTGTAAATTCTGCTTTGGCCCTCTTGCGCCCTCTGGAGGTGTTCCCTTACTAGGGGCATTACAGTGGCTATACGGTCCTGCATTTGTGCTACATGCTCTATAACACTCTTGTATGGGGTGGACTCACTTTCCCATGTCTCTTTCGCTATATCCAATAAACCCCTAGGGTGACGACCATAGACTAATTCGAAGGGAGAGAACCCTGTGGACGCTTGGGGTACTTCCCTAATAGAAAACATCAGATAAGGTAGTAAGTGATCCCAATCACGACCATCCTTTTCCACCACTTTTTTTAACATATGTTTCAGGGTTTTATTAAACCTCTCCACTAACCCGTCTGTCTGTGGGTGATATACAGAGGTACGTAGGTGTGAGATTTTAAACAGTTTGCATAGCTCTTTCATCACCTTTGACACAAATGGTGTACCTTGGTCAGTCAAGATTTCCTTGGGGATCCCCACCCTGGAAAACATATAAAACAATTCCCGTGCAATTGTTTTAGAGGTAGTGTTTCTTAGGGGTACAGCCTCAGGATAGCGGGTCGCGTAGTCCAACACCACTAGAATGTACTGGTGTCCCCTAGCCGACTTTACAATGGGACCCACCAAGTCCATTGCGATCCGGTCAAAAGGTACCTCTATGATGGGGAGTGGGACCAAAGGACTGCGAAAATGCGACACTGGAGCGCTAAGCTGACATGTGGGGCACGACTCACAGTATTTTTTTATGTCAGCATAAATCGCAGGCCAATAAAACCTCTGGAGGACTCTCTCCTGTGTTTTATCTGTCCCCAAGTGTCCCCCAAGGACATGATTATGGGCCATGTCGAGTACCTGACGCCGGTACGACTTAGGCACCAGAAGCTGTTCCACCACCTCATCATTAATTTTAGTGACTCTGTAGTAGAGATCATTAGTCATAGAAAAATGTGGAAATTTTTTCTCAGCTTCTGGTTCCTGAGGTACCCCATTCATAACAGTGACCTGCTCTCTCGCATTTTTGAGAGTGGGGTCCTGTAATTGTGCAGTACCAAAATTATCCCTAGACACCTCTAAGTCTGGAACATTTTGCACAGTGGGAGGAGCCTCTTCCTCACCAGCCAGGACCTGCAAAGGAAAAGCATCATATTCCTCCTGTACATTTTTATCATTTACCGTGGGTAATGCAATAGGCTTAGGGGTCTCCTCACTCCTTTCAGGGGATTGTTGTTTTCCCCATAGAGCCCAGAACAAAGGAAAATCACGCCCCAATATAACATTATGCATAAGGTTTTTAACCACACCCACTTCATATTGTACAGCACCTAGTTCAGTCCCGACATTAGCCCGTACTATAGGGTAAACCTTTGTATCGCCATGTATGCATACCACACTCATATGTCTTGCTGGCACAAAGTCCCCAGTCACCAGGCTGGCATGCACCAGGGTGACAAGGCTTCCTGAGTCCAGCAACGCCTTAACAGGAAAGTCATTTACAGTAATGTTGCAGACTTGTGGTTCAGTCTCTAGTCCAGTGACTGCAACAAAAGACGGCTCCGCAAATAGCGACTGACGCCGGCTAGCGTCACACTCCATGGGCTCAGAGGTAAGAGGGCAATGGGCAGACATATGTCCCGTCTCGTGGCATCTCCAGCACTGGATAGGGCCTGGTCTCCTTGGCAGGGAGTCCTTTTTAGGGCCACTTAGCCACCGGGGTCCCCCACCAGTCTTTTGCCCCTGAGACACCTCCTGAGCGCTCTTCCCTCTATCAGCACCCCTCCACACTCCCCCAATAGATGGAAGTCTCTTACCAGATGATGGCACAGATCTGGCACTCCGGGGAGGTGACGGTGCTGCAGGAACATCACGGAGGTAGTCCTCGGTCGCCTGGAACCTCTCCACAAGGCTGACGAGTTCGTCGGCACTCCTAGGGTCGCCTTGTCCCACCCAGCGTTGTAGATCAGCAGGAAGGGCACGGAGGTAGCGATCCATCACGACCCTCTCTAGGATCTGGGCAGGAGTAGAGGTGTCTGGCTCCAACCATTTTCTTGCCAGATGAATCAGGTCGTACATCTGGGACCTCGCTGACTTGTCCAGACTGTAGCTCCAGTTGCGGACCCTCCGGGCACGGACAGCAGCAGTAACTCCTAGTCGGGCGAGTATCTCTGCTTTTAGCCGAGGATAGTCCTTGACCTCTTGCTCACTGAGGTCATAATAGGCCTTTTGAGGTTCGCCTGTTAAATAGGGAGCAATGACCTCTGCCCACTCAGTGGAGGGTAACTTTTCTCGCTCAGCCACACGCTCAAAGACAGTTAAGTAGGCCTCAACATCGTCATCAGCAGTCATCTTTTGCAGCGCACGCTGCACAGCTCTTCTTACAGACAAAGTCTCTGGCGCGGCTGCTGCCACCAGCTGGGGATTAGCACCTGCAGACGCCTCTTGCTTTGCTATCAGGTGCTCAATAAGTCTCTGTTGTTGAGCCATTGCTTGCTGATGTGCAGCCATTGTCTGTTCATGGCGCAGGTTAGCGTCTGTTAGAGCTTGTTGTTGCTGCATATTAGCCTGCTCATGGCGAAGGTTAGCGGCCTCCTGATCCTGTTTAGCGGCTGCCTGAGCCTGTTGTTGTGCGGCCAATGCCTGTTGCTGTTGCAGACTCACTTGCATTAACTGCTTCATCATCTCCTCCATGTTGCTTGTCTGTTTTTGGAGTGAAGCAGCAGCCTTCACCCAGGACATACGCAGCTGTAGCCAAGTTGATGCACACCGTTGCCCCTAGCAACCGTTTTGCCCGCTCCGCAGCACCAATTGTAGGGATCTTCCCGGGGGATGGTGTGTTTGGACACAGTTCACAGCAGACTTGGACTTGTAAAACAACAGCTTGGCGTTTATTTTCAGCATAAACAGTCCGTAACAGAAATATAGCAACACTGTGCTTTAAGAACAAAATAAAAAGGTCTTGCCCGTCTGGGCGCTAACTAACAACGCAGGTTACCTCTCTGGCACTTCAGTGGTCAGTTTTGCGGGGTGTGAACAGGCCCCAGCAGCTGCTGTCTTCCCAGCTCTCACCAAACAGCATGCAAGCTGTTCACTCCTGGCTGAGAGAGAGAGACCTGTACACTGAGCACAGCTTTTGCCTTCTCAGGCTGATTGGGATCAGAGCTCACCTGATCCCAAAACCCACACTGGATCGAGGGGGAGGGAATGGCAAGTCCCACTACCAAAACCTACCTGCCATTCCATGTAAGTCCAGGCCCGGCAATAATAAATAATAGCTCAGCAGCATAACACTGCTGAGCACAGATGCCTCCTGGACTCACCATCTCACACTGTGTATCAACCTGGGTGAGATGTACATCCCCTCGAGCACTTTACCAGTGACATGTCCACAATATATATATATATATATAAAAAGATATTGATGAAATAGAACGGTTCTACAAAAAAAAGACAGGGTACAAAATTGGTGAAGAGTCTGATAGCATGAATCAGAAAAGACTTAAGGGGACATGATGGAAACATTTAAATATGGGAAAGGAGTAAGTAGGGTTTAAGAGGGAAGTGTTTTCAATTAAATAAAACTGAGGGTCACAATCTGAGGTTAGTTGGGGAGAAGGTCAGAAATAACACACGAAAATATTACTTTACTGAAAGAGTAGTAGATGCTTAGAACAAACTTCCAGCAATGTGGTATTTACATCTACAATAACTGAACTTAAACATGCCTGGGATATACATATAATAGATAATAAGAAAGTAAGCACTAAAAGGCCTAAGGCAGTATCCATGTTTTTCAGGGCTCCAAAGGGCTGCATGCAACTTCTCCAGCCACCATGACATTCGGCATGGTGGCATCATATGACATGTGAATGAATTTGGCACATGTGACTTTGGAAATGTTAGAAAAGTGAAGTAAAAAATATCACAAATGATAAGTTTCTCCTTTAGGCTTTGTTCACACTATGTAAGAGACCGGCCGTTCCGTGACCCCGGCCGGGTCACGGAACGGCCGGTCTCTGGCCGGATCATCTCGGCCGCTACTCAAGTACCGGCAGGATGATCTTTTGGCCGCGGAGCTCTGATGCGGGCGCATCAGCGTGCGCCCGCATCAGAGCTTGCCATAGCACACAGTGAAGCAAGCGGCCGGAGCCGCTCGCTTCACTGTGAGAACTGACAGGTCTTTCTGCGGCCGGAATTCACAGAATTCCGGCTGCAGAGAACTGACCTGTCAGTTATTTGCGGCGCCGCATAGATCCCGGCCGGAGTGTATACGATATGTGTACGCTCCAGCCGGGATCCCATTGAAAGTAAGGTTATGTTCCACCCCGCAAAACTACGTCCGTAGTTCTACGGCGAGAACTACGGCCGTAGTTTTATGTAGTGTGAACATAGCCTGGCATAGTGTATTGAAATATAGAAATATAAAAGCCAGGTAAGCATGCTTGTCAGTTTTAAGAGGTAGTTTAGCAAAAAAAAAAAAAAATCTTTCAAATCAACTGGTACCAGTCTTCCAATACTTATGAGCTGTATACCCTAAGTCAGGGTTCCCCAAACTAGGGCTCGCGGGCCACATGCGGCCCTTTGAGGCCATTTATCCGGCCCTTGGCGCGACAGAAACTCCCTCTCTCCACCTTCTCTAGGGGGCGCCCGGCCACCCAGACTCATGGCATCATCGCAATGCCAGACCCCCTCCCCCCCCCCCCGCGGCGGGTACAATGGACCTCAGACCCCCCTCCTCTGTTCCGCCACCTTCTCTCCGGATCTCACCTTCCACATCAGCCTCTCAGCAGAGGGATCCTCCAGCAGGCGCAGTGATGACGTCATTGCTCCTGCTTGGGGATCCCTCCGACGGCTGGAGAGGTGAGAAGAAGCCAGAAGAGAGGAAGGCCGGCTCCATGCCAGGATTGGGTGAATATAATGGGGGTTTTTTTATGTGTTGGGGCAATGCTGGGGGACATTATCACTATGGAGAAAATGCAGGGGGACATATGGGGGCAATGCAGGGGGACTTTATTACAATGGGGGAAATGCAAGGAGACATTATTACTATGGGGGACACCACATGGGGACATTAGGGATGCTTTTTTCAAGATTTGTCTATTGCCAAAAAAAAACCTAGATACTGCCCTGTGTGTATGTCTGAGCGCGATGGAGGGTGTGTGTTAGTGCTCATGTGTGGCTGAAGTAGAACTACAATTACCACCATTATCCTGTTTGGCTTTGGTAGAACTTTAACTCCCAGCATGTTCCTGTGTGGCTGTGGTAGAACTACAACTCCCTGCATGCTCCTGTGTGGCTGTGGTAGAACTACATGTCCACCATCCTAAGCCACCCCCAATACTCCTCCCCCAGACCAGACATAGACTGGCAGTATGATCCTTTACTCCACCTCCTCCTCATGGGCAGAGACAGTGTCACCCTCCAGCGGGAACGGCTTCCCGCGGACCAGATACAGCAGCGGCATATAGTCCAGCCCTCCACCGCTCTGAGGGACAGTGAACTGGCGCCCAGTGTATAAAGTTTGGGGACCCCTGCCATAACTGGTGTATTGTTTCTAGTCTGACACATTGCTCTCTGCTGACACCTCTGTCTGCGACAGGAACTGCCTAGAGCTGTAGCGAATCCCCATAGAAAACCTCTCCCGCTCTCCAGACTGGAATAAATGCCACTTGAGATTTTCTTAATAGAAGTAAATTACAAATCTCTGGCACTTTCTTTTACTGTATTTAGTGCACATGTAGGGCCACCTACCAAGCTATCAACTACATAGGGCATATGAAGAAAGAAAAAGAGACATGACTGTTCAACCACCTGCTATACACTGATCCCATGCTTCTCAGCAAAATCAGAAGTTAGTATACATTTTCATCAAAGTGTAAAAGCCCACACACCACCTCAAGGTTCGTGATTCATGTGGGTGGCATATCACATTATTGGTTAGTGTGGCAGAACCTATTTAAAAATACATTTTGAGTTTAAATATACTGATGTGTAAAAAAAAATATGCCTGGAATCAAATTAGTATATCCAAATCTCAAATTCCACAAGATTACTGTTACTAGATTAAAAATCCAGACAGAACTTTTAGCATGGAAAGTCAATTCTGCTGGGACATCCCTTGTTATGAAAATCTATGCAATCCCAACATGAGCCCAACAAATTAAACATGCCTTCTGCCAGAGCCAATGGAGTCTATGGTGTTTCATGTGTCTTACATAAAATAACCAGAATGTAAAAGAATGTAACTAGCCGGTGATATTTCCTAGCAGAATATTTAAGATTCCTATAATTGCTGTTCTTATAAACTTGTGCTTTCTCTTGAATGTTACAAAGTGAAGAGAAGTATAGACCATAGAGATTCAGAGATTCATGGTGTATTCTTTGAAGTTAGCTACTTTCATTCTTGTGTAAAAAAAAAAAAAAAAAAAAAAAACTTTTCTTACAACACGCATAGGGACATAGTAGCTGATGCTCCTTAGATCAAAGGAAATCAATTTTCCGCAAAATTCAAAGTGAGTATAAAATAATTTAAGCTCTCAGTGTAAAATAGCAATATCTACTTTATTGTCTTTAAGTGTTTTATGTTGACAGCTTGTGCTTTGCTGTCAGAATTTTTTGGGAGTAATGATACCATTTTAGATCTTCTTTATGATGTTTATACATTCCTTATGTATAATAAGATCAGTAATCTTAGATTAGTATATTTTTATGTTGTTATATAATGATTGCTGTCATGGAATGATTTTATTATCAACGTTATTGGAGGCAATTCATTTTCATATGACATCTGTTCTAGTTAAAGGAATCTTCCTTAGTCCTTAGTCTATTACTTATTACAGCAGTGATGTCCACCTGATATCCCATTAATCCCTGTAAATCTGCAATGCAGCTCAGGACCTAAGGGAAGGCATCCGAGTTCTCTCAGTTAGAAAGTGGCAGCAGTTATTGTGGTTGCCACTGTTATTAAGGCGCTGCAAATCCATTGTTCTCATCTATGCTGAACATAATGGACTGTCAGGGCCACTCTTGCAGCCAATTATTTCCAAGCTATTACTACTGTTTTGTATAATAAAAAGGCAGTGGCGCAGCGACCATGGTCTCCGCCGCGGCTGGGCCGCTACGAAGGGGGGGGCACTGCCCCTCTCCCTCTTGTGACTGCAAGCAGTGTCCCTTATCCCATCCCATCCCAGCCCCCCCTTCCCCCTTTCCACCACCTCCTGCCTGACTTGATGTCTAGCCCGAGTCTCTTTGCTTGCCACTAACTCCTGTTCTCACCTCCCCCCCTCTCCACCCCTTCCAATCAATACATTTAAAAAAAATTGGATGCCAGCTTCAAGAACACAATGTACAGCGGGCTACCCTCCTTAATGCCGGGGCAGCTTACTGTTTCTCATTTTCCTGCGTAGCGAGTCCCTCCCTCTCCATCCACTCAAAAACCTCCTGGGCCAAGTGGAAGAAGAGGGTGGAGTCGCCACGCTGTACCCTGAGTTTAGAAGGAAATAACAGTGAAAATGGTATCTTCAAGATAAACATCCTTCTTTTACCTTCCCTATATCATTCTCTTTTCCTCTGCGTATTTCTAGAGTAATCAGGGTAGTATGCAATTTTTGCTCCATTAAACCTAAGATGCTTTTTAATCCTTGCAAATTACAGGATAGAATCTCTGTCTTTGGACAATACAGTTTTAAGTAGGAAGGTTCTCGGGGTACTCCCGGTGGTGGTTTCTTGAAAGGAACCCTGTGTGCTCTTTCTATTTCGAAGTCGGCTGACAGGGTCTCTACTCCAACAACCTCCTTGATTCAGTTAGATTTCAGGAAGACCTACCACCCTAATATTTGATCGCCTTGAGCGGTCCTCCATCTCTGTAATTTTGTTTTCCATACCTAAATTGTTCTTTTTTAGAAAGCCCACAGACTCTGTTACCCTACTTCGAATTTTGTGCAAATCATCTCGAATAAAAGACAGCTCAGAGGCAAATCCTCCCATCTGCGTGTAGTATTGCTGGGCGCCACCATCTTAATGACGTCACTTGCGTTCCAGCGGTGCGCTCCAGCGGTGGAATGCAACTGACGTCATGAAGATGGCGGTGCCCGGGAATACTGCAGCGCTATACAGGATTAGGTAAAGTATAAGATACAGACTGCAAAGGCAGTCTGTATCTCCATAAAGTCTACTTATAAAGATACAGACTGCCTTTGCAGTCTGTATCTTATACTTTACCTAATACTATGTAGCGGTGTAGTGTGCCGGGCGCCATCTTGATGACTGGAATGCACCGCTGGAATGCACGAATCAAACGGCGCCGGCACGCCGTTTTTTGGACCGAGGCCCGATTCCCGTGCACGGCGCCGTTCTATGCACCGGAACCGGACGGTGCTCAAGCACTGGAGGCCGGCCGGGCCGCCCCCAGTGGGAGGGAATTCCCTCCCCTGTATGACGCGGCTCCATTCATTTTAAGGGAGCCGCGTCATACAGGGGAGGGAATCCCTTCCCATTGGGGGCGGCCCGGCCGGCCTCCAGTGCTTGAGCACCGGCCGGTGCATGGGAAACGGGCCTCGGTCCGAAAAACCGACCGCGGCACCGGCTTCCCTGTGCCGGCGCCGTTCGATTTGTGCATTCAGATTAAACCTGGTACATCCACCTGGTACATCCTCTTTAAGCACATACATTTTGTGTCGTGGACTATATATATCAAAGAGTGTAGACTTTGTTTTCCTGCTCCTTCTGTTTGTGCTTTCACCGTGGCCTCGCTTCTCCTATATAGTGGAGCTATAGGGGGAGAAGCAGAGCATTGTGTTCCATCAGAGTTTACATTCGGAGGATAGCAGGCGGTTCAGGAAAATCATAATCATATAAAAGATGTTTGGAGAGTCTTAAGCATAGAAAAGATGTTTGGCTGACAACAGCTATATTACCAGGATTATTTTTCCATCCCGTTATAAACATACTAAAAGACTATCGGCACCGGCATTTTTTCCAAGGTGTAGTCACAGTGGCGGAGGGTATTAGTCTTTAGCTGATGCTGGTATTGCCGTGCATACTTTCCTCCTGGCCAGACGCCATGTAGCGTCCCCGGTCACGTCCTTGTCTGGGCAAATCTACTTGTTGCAATGGTGCCTGGGAGGGAGAGGGGAGTATACGGCATCCACGGATTGATCCGTCCTGTGTGGCAGCTTGCTGGACTCTCGTCCTGCGATCCCGTCCCCATCTGCCCATTCGTCTGATCCCATACCGCTCCCCTGAGCCCTGGTTCCGCCTGCACGCGAGAATGCCGCGCCACTCAGGAGCCGCGGGCCAAGCAACTCTCCTTATTGATGCCGTCATCTCCACAGGGAGAGAGTGGAGCTGGAGGGAGCTCCGGAGCAGGCAGCTAACACATGCTGCCTTGTGGCTCCTCCCTCCACCGACACCATTAAATTAAAACACAATGTTGATTTGTGGCATCTCAAGATAGGGTATGTGCACACTACGGAATCTGCCACTTTTTGCAGCACTTTCCTATTGATCTTTAATGCTCTCTGCAAACTGGTGGGAGGCTGCAGCATTCAGGTAACAGGCACGGCAGGGGGGGATGAGGAGCAGGAGGCCCATATGTTCTTTGAAACAGGCACCAGGCTTGAGGCTTGTTCATTTGATCATTTCACTGAAACAGTTCAGGGATTTCATCAAATCTTTGACTTTCTTCAGGGAAATGACCCGGTCATTTTATTATTTCCTGGGATTTAATCAAATCCCTCGGGGATTTTATCATTTCTCCGCAACATATGTGTATATATACATATATATATATATATATATATATATATATATATATATATATACTGTATATGGACTTGCTTTATCCATATTAGTTATCTGCTTATTTTTCTTTAAGGCTGGGTTCACACACAGTATATTTCAGGCAGTATTTGGTCTCATGTCAGGTCCTTATTGCAACCAAAACAAGGAGTGGATTGAAAGCACAGAAAGGCTCTGCTCACATAATGTTGTAATTGAGTGGATGTCCGTCATTTAATGGCAAATATTTGCTGTTATCTTAAAACAACGGCTGTTGTATTGAAATAATGGCAGTTATTTACCCTTTCCCTACATTGCTCAAGGTTTATACCATAATTAGAGATGAGCGAACCTGCCGGGTTTCTGGTTTGTACGAACCAGAAATCTCGGCAGCTGACTCCCGCTGTCTGCCGGCTCCGTGCAGCGGGTGGATACAGCGTAAGGAATGCCTAGAAAACTGGGATACAGCCTATGCCATAGGCTGTATCCCAGTTTTCTAGGCATTCCTTACGCTCATCTCTAACCATAATTTGGCAAGAAATCTAACGTTGATCCATGATGCTGAATATGATCTATTTTTTTCTAGTGAGCATCTAGAAACTCCCAGGAAGATGTTTCCTTAAGCTGCCAAAACCATTGAACTGTGCAAGCTATGTGAAATTTGAGCAAAATGTATTGTGGTAAAGTTTCAAGTTTGTAGGAAAAGTCCAAGTAGAGATCGACCTTAGCTAGAATTCTTTATTATTTGTCACATATAGACTGAAATAGCAAAACCACTTGCTGTAGCAAGCCACTCATTTTATGTTCATAAACTGCCAGATATTGATTACACATCTAAAAATAATAATGATGACTGATAACATTAATATAAATAGTCAATAAAGGAAGTAGATGACACACCAAGTGTTTTTGTTGGCTCTTATAAACATCCATGTGTAATAAAGAAGAAAAAAAATTGCATCAGGATGTTAATAAATATGAAGAGAAGAAGATGGTGTGCCATCTACTTCCTTATCGACTATACAATTTCCCATGGTGGTTAGATCAACCACAGTGGTCTGGCACCCAGCACATCCTGTACATTTTATAGTGAAGGAACACTACTTGCTATTAATGTAAACAGTGGAACAGACACAAAGAGAATGTATAATAAAATGATTTGTACCTTTTTGTGGGTATTGGATCCATACCTGGCTTTTGCTAAAAATTCTGACCAAATGTGAGGACATGCAGTCCAAGAAAACTTAATTGATTTTGTAGTGGTCATAACTAGAAATGAGTGAAGCGAATGCGGCAAAGCAAAATTCCCTGCGAATTGCACTGTTAGCGCCTCATTTTGCAAAGCAAATTCACAGCAAATTTTTGACAAAATTCAGTAAACATGGCGGCCACACATGTTAGCTTACAGAACTGTCTTCTGGCAGAAGCAAGGGATTATCCATAATCCCTTGTGCCCCTCCAATCAGTTGCAGACCCCACTGTGATGTCAGCACCCCCCTCCTTCTCACCTTTTATATAGGGTGATTCCTTTCCTGGAGGTGGCTACTCGGCTTTTGTGGAGAGAGCAGGATCGTAGCAGGAAGAGCAGAACAGGGAGAGAATAACATAGAGATAAGGACAGAGAGGAAAGGTAGAAGGATAGATTGTGGGTGGTTTTCTGTGGGAGCTGTCAAGCCAATATCCAGTTCACCAAGTAACTGAGTGACTGCTGTGCATTATAAATAAGTAACTAGGGGCAGTGAAGACAACTTCCATATTATTGACTTACAGGGCGCAGTAAACTCATAGGGGGGCATTTATTAAGTCCGGCGTTTTTTATGCCGGACTTAAAAATGCCCCCGCAGCTCCGGCGCTACGGAGATTTATGTAGAGGCGGACTGCCTCTACATAAATCCCGTGCGTGCCGGTGCGCACCGCCGAAAACCTATGCCAGCTGAGGACTGTAGTAGGTTTTCGGCGTATATTTGGGCGGAACGGATGGTAAATCGCGCGGACTCTGAGTCCGCGCCCTCCGTTCCGTCCACTACACGCCCCCTTTCCGCCCCCCTGGCGCACTTGGCGGAAAGTGCCGATTTGCGAATATTTTATTCGCAAATTGGCCATTTGCGTATAAAAAAATACGCAAATCGGCACTTTCCGCCGAAAATCATCCGTTCGCAGGATGATACATGTGGCCCTTAGTGTGTTATACCAATTCAGTGAATTGAGTGTTCACCTTCCAAACTTAGTGGGACTTGCATGGCAAGGTCAGGATGGTTGGCCCCATCTCCTGTGGTGTCTCAGACCCAATTCCGCTTGCCAGGGCCATCAGCCAGAGAGCTCATTGTGAGCCTAGCACTCCCCCCCCCCCCCTATACTGTGAACATCTAATGGAGGAATGTCCAGAGAGTAAGGAATTGGAAGCCATTGTTGAGACAATAGGAGTTCAGAGGCCACAAAGAAGTGATGAGAGCCAAGGAGGGGCAGCTTTGGGGCAAAGTCCTGCCTTGTACTGCATGCCTATGGAGGGTGACAGCTTGGGAGAGGAGACCTTTGTCCCGGACTATGAAGATTATGTTGCAGAACCCACATGGAATATCCGGGGAGAAGATGTAATTTTACACCGCTCATTTACCAATATCCACTGCTGTCCTGGGATACTGGTAGAAAATTGATATTACTCCACTGGTCTACCAATGTCCACTGCTGTCCTGGAAGAAAATTGATATTACTCCACTGGTCTACCAATGTCCACTACTGTCCTGGGAGAAAGTGTCATTTTACCTTGCTAATTTACCAATGTCCACTGCTGTCCTGGGAGAATATTGATATTACGCCTCTGATCCACCAAGATCCACTACTGTCCATGGCGGATATTGAATGACTGGCTGACTGACTTTTTTTTTAAATTGTCATGTTCCAATTTTTGAAACTGTAACAACATCTGTTGAAAAAAATCGCTACTCAGTAATAGTCCCATTATTGTAGCTGCTATAGTTTGGCTGTTTTAATGAGATTCATTTGCATAGGATATGCAAATTTTTACAAATCCAAAACCCAAAATTTGCAAACTTCCCAAAAGGAATTTTCAGCTGCTTCTCTCATCTCTGGTCATACCAGATTATGGTAGCTGAGCTCCCTTTCATCTTGACCTTGCTGCTCTGTCAAACAGCTGTTCACTGAAGTTGCACCAAAAGTAGGGATGAGCGAACTTTTGAAAAGTTTGGTTCAGTTTAATCCGGCAAACTTTCGTGAAGTTTGGATTGGTCCGAACCGAAAACGAACCTTGCTCTAACGGCTGAATAATTGCAGCTACAATAGTGGGAGTGTGATAGGGTATAGTTTCATTAAGTTGCAGTTGATATTACAATGAAAAAAGTGGGGGGGGGGAATGCAAAAATAATGAGAAAAAAAAATTATAGAAATAAAAATAAAATATAGTAAATAAAAGTGCCAAAATAGTGACAAAAATATTGAAAAAAAAAGTTTACAAGGAGGATGTGGCAGCACTTGATTGCACCCAGGCCAGTATTGTTGAGAAGAGACAAGTTGAGCAGCAGGAGGAGGCAGCGGTTGATTGCTCGCCTCTCAGGCCAGTATTGTTGAGAAGAGACAAGTCGAGGAACAGGAGGAGACAGCAGTAGATTGCTCGCCTCTCAGGCCAGTATTGTTGAGAAGAGATTGATCAGCAGGAGGAGGCAGCAATTGATTGATTCCAGTCCAGTATTATTGAGGAGAGACTACTTGAGGAGGAGGCAGCAGTTGATCGATTCCAGGCTAGTATTATCGAGGAGAGGCTACTTGAGGAGGAGGAGGCAGCAGTTGATCGATTCCAGGCTAGTATTATTGAGGAGAGGCTGCTTGAGGAGGAGGCAGCAGTTGATTGATTCCATGCCAGTATAATTAAAAACAGACTACTTGAGCAGCAGTAGGAAGAGGCAGCAGTTGATTGATTCCAGGCCAGTATAATTAAAAACAGACTACTTGAAGAGCAGGAGGAGGCAGCAGTTGATCGATTCCAGGCCAGTATTATCGAGGAGAGGCTAATTGAGGAGGATGAGGCAGCAGTTGATTGATTCAAGGCCAGTATTATCGAGGAGAGGCTACTTAAGGAGGAGGCCGCAGTTGATCGATTCAAGGCCAGTATTATTGAGGAGAACCTACTTGAGGAGGAGGCAGCAGTTGATCGATTCCAGGCTAGTATTATCAAGGAGAGGCTACTTGAGGAGGAGGCAGCAGTTGATCGATTCAAGGCCAGTATTATCGAGGAGAGGCTACTTGAGGAGGAGGAAGCAGTTGATTGATTCAAGACCAGTATTATCGAGGAAAGGCTACTTGAGGAGGATGAGGCAGCAGTTGATCGATTCCAGTCCAGTATTATTGAGGAGAGGCTACTTGAGGAGGCAGCAGTTGATCAATTCCAGGCTAGTATTATCGAGGAGAGGCTACTTGAGGAGGAGGAGGCAGCAGTTGATCGATTCCAGGCCAGTATTATTGAGGAAAGGCTACTTGAGGAGGAGGCAGCAGTTGATTGATTCCAGGCCAGTATAATTAAAAACAGACTACTTGAAGAGCAGGAGGAGGCAGCAGTTGATCGATTCCAGGCTAGTATTATCGAGGAGAGGCTACTTGAGGAGGAGGAGGCAGCAGTTGATCGATTCAAGGCCAGTATTATCGAGGAGAGGCTACTTGAGGAGGAGGCAGCAGTTGATTGATTCAAGGCTAGTATTATCGAGGAAAGGCTACTTGAGGAGGAGGTAGCAGTTGATTGATTCAAGGCCAGTATTATGGAGGAGAAGCTACTTGAGGAGGAGGCAGCAGTTGATCGATTCCAGGCTAGTATTATCGAGGAGAGGCTACTTGAGGAGGAGGAGGCAGCAGTTGATTGATTCAAGGCCAGTATTATCGAGGAGAGGCCAATTGAGGAGGATGAGGCAGCAGTTGATTGATTCAAGGCCAGTATTATCGAGGAGAGGCTAATTGAGGAGGATGAGGCAGCAGTTGATTGATTCAAGGCCAGTATTATCGAGGAGAGGCTAATTGAGGAGGATGAGGCAGCAGTTGATTGATTCAAGGCCAGTATTATTGAGGAGAGGCTAATTGAGGAGGATGAGGCAGCAGTTGATTGATTCAAGGCCAGTATTATCTAGGAGAGGCTAATTGAGGAGGATGAGGCAGCAGTTGATTGATTCAAGGCCAATATTATCGAGGAGAGGCTACTTGAGGAGGAGGTGGAAGCAGCAGTTGATTGATTTCAGGCCAGTATTATCGAGGAGAGGCTAATTGAGGAGGATGAGGCAGCAGTTGATCGATTCCAGGCCAGTATTATCGAGGAGAGGCTACTTGAGGAGGATGAGGCAGCATTTGATTGATTCAAGGCCAGTATTATCAAGAAGAGGCTAACTGAGGAGGAGGAGTATTATTAAAAACAGACCAGTTGAGGAGCAGAAGAAGGCAGCAGTTGATGGCTCTCAGGCCAGTATTGTTAAAAACAGACACGACAAGACGAGTTGAGATGGCAGCTTCCGCAGCTCTTGATTCCACCCAGTATGTTTCCAAATAGACAATTGATGCTGGGGGCACTAAAGCACCGTGGAGGTGACAGTGGCAAGAATGGGCCAACTTCCTGATGTTCTCCTGGGAGGATGTTGACCCAATGGGCAGTAACGGACATGTACTGCCCTTGCCCATAATTAGAGGACCAGACATCAGCACTCAGGTGCACTGTCTTGGACACCGAGAGTCCCAATGAGTCGCCAACCTTTCTCTTCACATAACTGTGCAGTGATGGGACAGCTTTGCTAGAGAAGTAGTGGCGGCTGGGGACTCTCCATCTGGGGTGCGCACACGCCACGAAATCCCTGAAAGGCTGGGAGTCCACAAGATTAAATGGCAGGGACTGAAGCACCAGCAGCTTAACCAGGTTTCCGGTTAGTTTCTGTGCCATGGGATGGCTGCTGGAGTACACCTGACGTTTGGCCATGGACTGGGTCAGGGATTGCTGCCTCATTAGGGGTGTACATGGCAGTGAGACTATGCTGCTGCTGGCAACTGAGGCTGACGAGCCCTGAGTTCCAGTGAGAGGATGCTGCATGATGGGATCTGCAGTGTATGGTGCATCCTGACAGGAGGTGGTATTTGGGTCACGGTTTTTCCAGGCCTGTTGGTGTTGCCTTTCCATGTGCTTCCTCATGGATGTTGTCCCAAGATTATCACCCCTGCCACGACTGACCCTCTCATTGCACAGCAGGCACAGGGCGATGTGGTTATCTGTCCCCAGGCGAAAGAACTGCCAGACGACAGAGGACCGTGGTTTGCTGCCAGCCACAGGGGGTCTTGCTGGTTGTTCAATGCCACCGCTGCCTGGGGGTCCCCTCTCAGGACCAAGGCCTAAAGGTATTGATGAAGTCTGCCTGGTAGGTTGTCTTCTACCCCTCCCTCTTGTGCTTTGCTTCCTTGCACCAGTGGGATGTTGCTGCTTCGGTAGCACCTCACTTTCCTCCCCTGATGACGCCAAAGATAATGCTGCTTGAGGGCGCCACGTCCGATCAGCGACATCATCATCACCACCACTGCTACTTTCCTCCAGGGGCTGGGACAGGATCTCAGGTGTGGCACTGGATGCCCCTCCCCGACTCTGTTGACTGCTTACAGCCAACACCTCCTCTGCAGCCTCTGCACGTTCCACCTGCTGCCTTTGGGGGACTACTACCTCCTCCTCATCATCATCACTAAAAAGTGGTAGAGACTCCAAGGGCAAATCAAGGTTTGCCAAGAGTTCCCTGGCAGAAGGTGCCCCAAAGGTGAGTGGCATATTAATAACAGGGGACGGGGCAGAGGACTGTCGCCGACCGTCCCATGTAAAACCATCTAAAACCGCTGGCTGTGTGGTTCTTACATGACCCGTGGGCGTCTGGGGTAGCTGCACCCTGCTGCCACGCCTGTTGCCCCGGCTGCCACCGGCCCTGGTGCTGCCACTCCTCCTACCCTCACCACCTGCTGTTGCAGTCCTTGCCTGGGAAGTGCTGGAAGTAGGACGCTTGGACATAGTTGTTTGGTTGGTGTAAATTTTGAAAAATAAATAATCTATTTGCCAGAAGGCACAAAGTTTCAGTGACTATTGCTTTGTGGGCTGGAGGTACACAGCAAAGAAAAAATGTAAAGGTTATCACAAAAAAACAATTATTTTTTATTTTTAACTTTTTTTGGTTGCGGGTGGCTAAACGGGTTTGACAGCAACCAGCAGAGCACAAACAGACAGCTTTTGTGGGGCGCGGACTTAGCGTTACCTAGAACAGCTTATCACAAACAAACAAACTTTTTTTTATTCTTTTTGAAGTCTTTTTAAACTTTTTTGGTTGTGGGCAGCTAGACAGGGTTGACAGCAACCAGCAGAGCACAAACGGACAGCTTTTGTGGGGCGCTGACTTAGCGTCAACTAAAACAGCTTATCACAAACAAACAAACTTCTTTTTTTTTTTAAGTTTTTTTTTACTTTTTTGGTTGCAGGTGGCTAAACGGGTGTGACGGCAACCAGCAGAGCACAAACGGACAGCTTTTGTGGGGCGCTGACTTAGCGTCACCTAGAACAGCTTATCACAAACAAACAAACAAACTTTTTTTTATTTTTTTTGAAGCTTTTTTAAAATTTTTTGGTTGCGGGCAGCTAGACGGGGTTGACGGCAACCAGCAGAGCACAAACGGACAGCTTTTGTGGGGCGCTGACTTAGCGTCACCTAGAACTGCTTATCACAAACAAACAAACAAACTTTTTTAATTTTTTTGAAGTTTTTTTTAACTTTTTTGGTTGCGGGCAGCTAAACGGGGTTGACGGCAACCAGCAGAGCACAAACGGTAAGCTTTTGTGGGGCGCTGACTTAGCGTCACCTAGAACAGCTGATCACAAACAAACTTTTTTTTTTTCTTTTGGAAGTTTTTTTAAACTTTTTTGCTTACGGCTATACGCAGTTAACAGCACCCAGCAGAGCAGCAACATCTAGCGTCTCCTCTCTGTCACGGAACAGTAGCTGGTTCAATGCTACGTGTCCTGAGTGACTCTTCTCACTTTTCTCTCCCTATTTCTTTTTTTTTTATCTCCCTATCTCTCCCTAGATATCACAATTTTTGAGTTAGATGGCTATCTGTCCCTCTCTCTACCTAACTCTTGATTTCTCAGCCTCTTTCACTATGTATGGGCTTATCAAGCTTTCCCTGGAACTTGCGATTTTTTTTTTTTATCCTCCTGCTTCTCTCGCAAACAATATATACTCCTTCTCTATCTCTCCCTGTACTTATCCAGTTGTTTGGATATGTAATCTATGTGTTTTCCCTCTCTGCCTAACGTACACCTCCTCTCTTTCTGCAGTCTAGACACACAATGAGAAAGAGCATGGACACTCAGGCACTTCCTGTTCCTGTAGTGACGTCACACACCTTGATATTCACATAATAACAGGACAAAAGGGATTATAGGAGTAATAATTCCTTATATCCTCTTCCATTCTGTGAAAACAATACAGTTTTGCGACGCCGTTGTGATTTTAATGAACTTCGTAACGAACTTTTGGAAAGTTCGGTTTGGTACCGAACCGAACTTTTTGCAAAGTTCGTAACGAATCTGGTTCGTAACGGTTCGGTTCACTTATCCCTAACCAAAAGTACAAAATTATTGGAAGATTGAGGTGCAACCACTACATAGCCCTTTACATAGACTGAAAAAGATTCAAAAGAAAACTTCTTCCAGATAATCAGCTGTTATAAAAGTTCCAGCAATCAGACAACAAGCGAGAAAGCACTGTTTTTTTGGCTGATTTTATCTTTTATGTAGACATTAAAATATTATTTTCAGTCACACATCACCCTGTGAAATTAAAGGGCCACGTGAATGATGTAGCAATCATTTATGCAGCCTGGCCTGTAACTGAGCCATGGCCATGCATAATAAATGAGCGCCAATCAACATCAGTGCTCGTCATCGTGCAGCCCTTGGCCCGTGTAAAAGAGCCGTTAGGCTTGCGTAAAATATAATCACTAATATCAAAAGTTCCTCTCTAAGTGTGCCTAAGCAACTGAGGCTTTTCTCAGAATTTCAGAAGCATTGGTTTATACTAAAGCTTGGACTTGTAGCACTCCAATGACAAATCATGTGCCATGTATAAAATACAGTGGGAACCAGAGAAGGCAACTGTAAAATGACTGGACGCTTCCTTTAAAGTAAGGCCTTTTTTTTCCAGCATGTCAATTATAACTCATCCATATTTTTCCATGGAAATACGAATGCCAAACAGGTTACAGTCCGTAATAAATTGCGGATTCATTGATTTCTATGAGATGATCCGTAAAAAAAAAATCAAGGTACGCACTAGGACATGTCCTTTTTTCAGCTTTGGTTTGCCCAATAAACAACAGTATGCCCTAACCCAAATACAGAAATACGGATCCGTAGATTACGGGACATATGAATAAGGTCTTAATCTTCACCAAGTTATATTTAGGTTTATAACTCTGCGATAAATGCCTAATGTGTATTTCTTTTCTTTCTTTCTTTTTTTTAAAGAGCTCCATAGACATTAAATGACGTTCTAATATTAATAAATGATAATATAATATTAAATGATAAAATTCTCTCTACCTTCAGTTGACCTCTTGGGGGGCTTCTTAGAGGCTTACTGCATAATGTTTAATTGAGTGAAATGCATACTGTAAGTACTATGCAGGAAACATGCAAGCTTCCCCTAAGGGTAGGTTCATACAACACATTTTTCCCCATATTTGGTAGAAATTTATGCTGCATATTTTGACACTTTGGGGTACGATGAAAAGGTCTAGGGATTTGAAAACCATGTGCCATGTGTAAAATACAGTAGAAACCAAGGAAAGAAATTGTAAAATGACTGGAGGCTTCCTTTAAAGTGAATCTTCACCTTTTAACGCCGAATTCTATTAAGGTTTATAACTCATGAATTCCTAATGTGTCTTTCTTTTCACTTTTGTTAAAGAGCTCTAAACCCTCTTCATAGACATTATATTTGATATTACATGATATTATAATATTATTAAATGATAATATAATATTGAATAATAAAATTCTCTCTTCCCTCCGTTGCCCTCATGGGAGGCTTAGGGGCTTACTGCATAATGAGTAGAATGCATACTGTGCTATGTACTGTACTATGTACTATGCAGTAAACAGCCAAGCTTCCCTGACAATGCATTTTTCCTCAAGGGGAAAAATATGCCATGCAATACTTTAACCCTTTTCATTCATGGACAAAGATTAGCTGCATTCAGTAGGGCTAAAGTGCATTCTACATCTCCAACAGGAAAACACTCAGAAAAATGCGTGCTTCAAAAACACGTGACACAATTCACATTGTGAATTATGCTGTTTAAGCCCATTGAAAACATTAGGGGGGATTTATCAAGACCCGTACTGGAGAGTCTGTAGAGACTCAGTGAAGAGAGAATCAGTGAATGACTGATGTGGTGTAAGACACCAACCGTTCTGTGACCTGGCCGGATCACAGAACGGCTGGTGTCAGAGAAGATCATCCCGGCCAATATTGCAGTGCCGGCCGGATGATCTTAATTTCTGATGAATTAGGATGAGGGCGCATCCGTGTGCGCCTGCATCCCAATTCACCGCTGCACACAATGGAGCGCGCGGCCAAAGCCGCACGCTCCATTGTGTGAACTGACATGTCTTGTGTGAACTGACATGTCTTGTGTCAGTTTTTTCTGCAGCCGGCTTGAATACTGGCCAGAGCTTATACTCTGTGTATACGCTCCGGCTGGGATTCCATTCATACAACGTATGCTTTGTATAAATCATGGCCGCTGTTACAAATTGCAACAACGAACGTGATTTATGCAAAACATCTGTTGTGTGAACATAGCCTTTACGTTTACACATTGATATTAACTGGCAGGTTTTTAAAGCCAAAGCCAGGAACAGACCATAAACAGTGAACAGGTCAAAAAGGAAAGCCTGAGATTTCTCCTCTTTTCAAATCGATTCCTGGCTTTGGCTTAAAAAATCTGTCAGATCAATCTCTTTCTGTTAATGCACCATTACTTATCTTTTTGTTCTTTTAATGCATTTGGGGCACTTTTACAATTAAAAAAAACATGGATCACCTGGCTGTTCAATCACCCAGCGTGCAGACTCATCAAACCTGGTAACACATTAATAACATAATATTTGCAGAGTATCCAGATTGGATTTCTTATTCCACGTTTGCATGCAGGCTTGCATGCAGGTGATATGACTGGGCTCAGGGAGCTGAACCGACAGGAAGATATTCCCAGGATATTTGGAGAAGCATCTGCAGGAGAGATGCCATGTTTACTGAGAGAGTAGGAGGAATGATGTGAGCCCAAAACAGGCCCATCCACAGATACAGCACATTTGCATCTCCATGGTAACCATCATTAACCAGTTTGTAGTAAATGAGTTTTTTACAACTCTCGGATGCAGAGAATGAGTTCATATACAGTAGATTTCTCCAAATTACTTCTATGTGGCGTTAATACTTTAAGGGAACAAAATAATTCCCTCTTAAAGTAATTACCTACCATGGTTGCAGTGATATACTAAAGGTTAGCATACATTCGTCAATTTTATAGATATCCCTTTTGCATACTTTCCCAGATTGACTAAACAGAAGTCTCCTACTTTTTTTTCCTGTACAACCATATCTTCCAGAAAATATTCTGGCATTCAAAACTAGGGGGGACATTTACAAAGGACCCACCCAAGGCGTACGCCAGGATGAAGGCGCAAATTCATCCCTTCTCCCTGGCGTACACCTTAAGGGGGTGCATCAAGGCGGGGAGGAGGTGTGGCATCCTCCAGCGCCTCATTTATCATGACTTACGCCTGCTTGCAGGAGTAAATCATGATCCAAATGTATACCTGCTGGTGACTTCAGCCTGGGGAAAGGGGATGGAGCCTAATTTAGGACTGACAGTCTAAAATCCCCCTAGGTGTATTAAAGTCACCTTTGTGGCTGCTGCAGACAGAGTGCAGTTTTCTTGCTTTGATCCTCAGCGCCAGTTTTGTTAAGTTTGTAGTTTATTCCCTATGCAAATTAGTCCCGTCCTCAGCACACTAAACCGCCTTGTTTACATAGGGAATAAACTACGAGCTTAAAGTGTCACTGTCGGTATAAATTTCAGATTCTAAATCAACAGTAGATGTGATATAAAGCAAGTTTGACACATACATTCATTATTTTTTTTGTTGTTATCATGCTGTAAAACAAAGCTGAACTTACCAGAAATCCAGGTCCAGTCTCCTGAAGGAAGATTTTCTGCCTTGTGCTTGTTGAAAAAAAGAGACTAAACACAGGAATTCCGGCCAGTACAGAGAGTCACATGACTGATTTCTCTCTGTGAGCGCTCAGATGACCTGGGACAACAGGACTTCCTGTTTTCTGTTTCCTGTTTTTTGAGAGAAAAAAAAGTCAGAAGACAGGAAGTGCTGTGTTTTCCATGATAAATAAAAAATAAAATAATGAATGTAAATTGCAGCCTTGCTTATATCACATTTACTGTTGATTTAGATTTTGAAAGTTATAACGACAGTGATACTTTAACAAAAATGGCACTAAAGATTAAGGTAAGGAAACTACCTTCATCCTTAGCGCCCTATGCACTAGGGTGTACATTGACAGTCACACATTTTGGACACAGGAATCTGTGACATTTTGCTGGCGTGCGCCTATGCAGTGTCCCAGAACAGGACCTCTTATCCTCACTAACTTTTATTATAACCAGTTCTGTTCTGGAAAGCTATGGTTCACTGCAAACTGTGTGTGTTGTGTCACCTCTCTCAGTGTTCAGGTCTGCTATTCCATTCATTTCTTGTATGCATCTTCAGGTATCAGTGCCTAAAGGTATTATGTCGCCCCCCAGTGTTTAAGTATGGTATTTCTCATGTATATTTCACTGTATATGCCTAATGGTGTGATGATGCAATGGCTGGATGTCATGTGACTGCCCCTGCTTCCATGGTAACTCCAATGGTCATCGAGCTTTGGCTGGGGTTACCATGTGACTTCCTGTTCTACCTCAGTCTATTCCCTACCACAGAGGGGATAGGTTGAGTGTCCGTCCTCTCTCCCTGCTAAGAGAGAGGCCTGCGTGTGCTCTGCTGCTCCAGTCCACTGGCTGTGTTCCTGTCTCAAGTCTCAAGATTCTCATCTGGGTGCCGATTCTTCAGTCATTCCTCTCATCATCTTCTCTAATCATCAACAGCAAGTATTTTATTCAAGTCTCATTCCACCCAGCATCTCAACCTCAGTTTCACTACTACTCCCATCATTCAGTACGCTATCATCACAGCCTATTGCAGCATCACCCATTACTCTGCTTTATTCAAGATTGCCTTATTCCCGGTTGCATCCAGAGAGACTGTTGCTACTAGTTACCACTGTTACAATAAATATACAACTACCATTGTTTCTGAACCTTGGCATTGGTGTGATAATTGGTGCCCTGACTAAGGACAACGAAGAATCGCATGCCTAGTCTCCGCTCGGTCAGGAGCCCGGTTTCCAGCTGTGATCCCTCATGCCTAAACCGTGACAACCATCCAGTCAGCAGCTGCCCCGGTTCCTGCCCGCAACAACAGCCTCACAGCGGAGTGGCCCCTAGGGGCCCGGGCATCGCACCAGGAACGAGGATGATGACTCTCCTTGTATTGTACACATAAAAAGCAGCATCCTTATAAATTTGATATACAATGTCCAGATCAATACCATATACAGCATTTAGCTGTGTAAAGGGCCATTTAATGTTAATGCTTTGAGCAAAATGTTAACCACTTTCCAAGTGGCCAATAGCAAAAGGTGGGGGCTTGGCCAAAGGGCCCGAGCCTCTGGCACCCCATCGGATATACTACCATATATGGCAGAAAACATGTGTAAAGTGTAGCTGATATTTATGACAGCACCTAGCACAGAGAGCCCTACCATTTCCCCATGATAGGGAATATGTACCCGACCCTCCCGATTAGACAAGTAGCTAAATACAGTAGAGGTTATCTCCAGTGGTTTCATTGAGATTCAATGGTTTGCGTCACAACTCACAGCTCCATTCTGCTGGGACAGTCAGGTCCCAATTCTCGAGATCACAGGATGTCCAAACTCTGGGATCATACACTTTTCCCTTATCCTGTGGATAAGGGATACGTTCTAAGTTGCTGGAATACCCATTTAAGGGTTAAACAGTTTTTATGCACACTATATTTATATACAATGCTCCTGATATTTTCAAAAGATTATATTTCCATGGAGAAAGTAATTTCTATCACTGCAAATATTTTACATTTATATTGCAGTTTATGCTACGCTTTTCAGATGGAAGTATATGGCCAATGTAAGAATATTTTACTGGAAATAAAATCAGGAGATTACATATCAACATTTAACCAGTAGCATTATGATGGATAAGACTGGAGTTTTCCCTTGACTGCATACTTTTATAGTCCAAGTCACTTTTTCATGATCACATATTGCAATATTACCAGCTCCCTAGCATACATCTAATGCTTGGACGGTTTTATTCACAAACAGGAGTAATTGAGCAATTAGGACAGAAGAGAAAACTAGCTCGGAGATGGTTGAAGGGGTTATCCAGAGTTAGAACAAACACAGCTACTTTCTTGCAAAAACAGCCCCTGTCCCCAGGACATGTGTGGTATTGCAATTTAGCTCCATTCATTTCAATGGAACTGACCTGCAAAACCAGTTATTCTGCTGATTGTGCTGTTCGCCTGCAACTTGATTTCTAGCACAAAAACAAGGTGAAGGTCCCTTTAAATATCTACACAGAATATACTCAAATGTCAAATATAACTAAGTACTTTATATACAATTATATGAGAAAATCTAGGCAAATGAAAGAACAATTGATTGGAAACCACATTAGCATTTCTAAATTATTCCATTACTAGATTAGACACTAATGTATATGTTATCTTTTTATTAGAACCTCTCACATAAAGGGATATTAAGGCTATAAATTAAGACAGTGAATCTTCTGTACTATCCATGATATGTGTGTTGTATGCCACTGATGCTGAAATAATAATGCCTTAGACTTCAACTACATTCACTGCATTGCTCCTAGAAATCTATATGCTAAGGTGGACTCCATGACTCACCAGTCATAGATTACTTGAACAATTCACATCAGCACAGACACAGCAAGTCTACATAATGAGGAGAATTAAATGGAGAGAAGTGAGTGGTGAATCATTATGTCAAGTGTCCAGGAAGAAAGTTCTAGAAATCAAAATTAGAATGCTCCTGTGTAATTTTTTAAAAAAATATCAATAAAAAAAATTCTGCATTTCTGAGATTAATTTAAGCACAACTCTATTTAACTAGGTTGACATGGGGCATCTATTCTCATCTGATGGGAGTCCCAGCATTCAGACCTCAACACCTATCCTGATAATAATATAGCCATGTTTGTTTTGGTTATTGTAATTGGGAGCACAACCAAAGATACCATAGATGTAGTGTCCTGGTACGGGTGGTCCACTAAGTTTTATGTCACCTGGGTGAAGGTAACTTTGTCAGGTGTCACACTATGGGATGATAGATGTCTTTAGCACTTTCACCACTTGGCATCTCATTCTCCCCAGTTTGTAAGAGCGTAGCTGTGGGGTAAAGGGTAACTACTGTATTTCACTGTTTGCTATTCAGCCAATCACAGGTGCAGGTTCCTCACATACCACATAGCCATTTACAATCCTTCGTTCTCTTTTCCTCGCACTGCCACACCATCAGGAGGTTAGACCCAAAAACCCCTATGTAAGCATAGCTAGTTCCTGGTGGGAGGTCTTAGTTAAGGCCCTATTCCACGGAACGAATATCGGCCGATATCGGCCGCTACGGATGATAATCGTCCCGTGAAATAGAGTGCAACGATCAGCTGACATTGTTCATGTCGGCTGATCGTTGCAGTTGCTTGTTTTTCAACATGTTGAAAAACAAACGACTGATACGGCAACGATCTTCTGCCGTCGCTCCGTTGAATAGGAGCATCGGCAGCAGACGCTGCTGTATCGTATGGGCTGCGCGGACGATCAGCAATCACCCGGACAGCCCCCCCCCCCCCGCAGCTCCCCGCCGCCCCTCCCGCACTCACCCGCTCGCTGCAGCCGTGTTGAATAGCATTGGCAGCGAGCAGGGAAAGAGGAGCAAATGAGCGATGAGAGCGCCCCTTTGCTCCTCTAGACGGCCCGTGGAATAGGGCCATTAGAAGGTGTCAGTAGGTGTTAGAGAGAGACTAATGGCCCTATTCCACGGGCCGTCTAGAGGAGCAAACAAGCGCTCTCAGCGCTCGTTTGCTCCTCGTTCCCATCTTGCTGCCAACGCTATTCAATGCGGCTGCAGCAAGCGGACGAGTGCGGGAGGGGCGGCGGGGAGCTGCGGGGGGGCTGCCCATAGGATACAGCAGCATCTGCTGCCAATGCTTTTATTCAACGGAGCGACGGCAGAAGATCGTTGCTGTATCAGTCGCTTGTTTTTCAACATGTTGAAAAACAAGCGACTGTAACGATCAGCCGACATGAACAATGTTGGCTGATTGTTGCACTCTATTCCACAGGACGATTATCGTCCGTAGCGGCCGATATTGGCCGAATACGGCCAATAATCGTTCCATGGAATAGACTTAGCCTTAAGACTCAGCCAAAGATTTTCTCTTCTTTAAGAGACTTTAGTCAAGATCCAGTGCTATACCCACAAGTGGGGTAACCATTCTCTATGGCAACCTTATCTATGCCAGGGATTCCTCTACAATTTGTTAGGACAGTCTAGAAAACTCAAGAGACTGATCCCCAGTAGGACAAAGAGCCTAAGCTGATGTATCCTACTGATCCATGCTCAACTACCTTGAGAAGGCTCGAGGAGTTAGCTACACCCAGCTGTAAAGGCCTTGGGCTCGTACTACCAAATGTGGCACTCTCTGATCTGGTTTGGCAAAAGGCGGTCTTATCTATATATGGTGCTTCTAACCGTGAATAAACGTATTCTTCACAAGTACACAACATATTTTCTCTCAACCCAATCCCAGCACAGCACTCTTCTACATTAAACAAGGCCCCTAAGATGGTTCCTTACACCTAGTTCCAGTCAAGCTACACTTATCTTAAGTCCTACCACACTTCTTTTACCAACTAACTTCTAAAGTCCCTACTTTGAGCACTTTAGTCACCAACACCTTCACCTAGTGAGCAGTTTTGTCTATTGTGTATTGCACTGAAGTTTCACAGTAAAGTCTCCATTTGGTTTAGTGTTGGACTATATTTTTTTACTCGCCGCACCTGCACCCTCACATTGTGCTACCCGTGAAAGTGCCAGTGCCTGAGTGTCCAGGGTGGGTAACACTCCTGGCCACCGTGACAAGTGAACCAGACACAAAAACACCAAATGCCCACTGCTGCTTAACACCTCAGCATGTCGCCTTAGCCTTATCAGCAAAATCCTTTGCAGAAGAAAGTGTAAAAAAAAAAAACACTATACTCACCATAGGATGTGTTTCTGCGTATGTGTTCAGATTGCAATAGGAATGCTGTGGAAATCACGCCCCCTGTTCTCCCACAAAAGCTGGACAATGTTGCCGATAATCAGAGGTGTAACTTGAAGCTGATGGCCCTCATTGCAAAATCTCACAGAGCACCTCAACTAGTATGCTTCATTCGTAGTAATTGCCTCTTTATATTGCGAAAAAAGAAACTTTACTGTCCCTCTCCGGCCAACCACACTCTCTGCACCTCCTATAGCTACAACCCTGGCGGTAATCCTAGCAAAATGCATGGGGTGTGTGATTTCCACAGCATTCAGATTACAATCCAAACACATACATGGAAACCCACCCTCACAAACCCTCAGGCTACCCTGTGGCAACACTTCTTTGGTCCCCTACCAGTTTCTGTTTAGCTGGTCTCTGGGGATCATGTGTTTTGTTTCCTATGATTGGCTGCAGCAGTCACAGGTGTTGACATGTCATTGCTGGAGACTGGGTGGGGATTTACAGCTATGAATACTCTTTGGCTTTCTGAAGATTTGCTACAGAAACTTTTTGCTACAAATCTAGTACAAGGATACATCCCCTAAATCTGTTTCATTTTTGTTTTTACAGCAGAAAATCCATTTGGTATTGAGGATAGTTCAGGTGGAAAATCCCTCACTAATGCATGTCACCAAGTCAGACTTTTCTCACTTTGTTCAGCTCAGTGAACATTTTCATTTCAGTTGCGCAAAATGAGATCAGCAGTTTTGTCTCTTAGTAAAGTGAATCAGCATGAACCTAGAAATAAACCCAAACACCATTAAGTTCAGATCATTACTTACCTTACAGATCCTGACTACATTGGAAGAGATTTTAAGAGGTTTCATTTTTGTATGTAAATTAAAGGTATCCAGGTAACAAAAACAATATTCTAAATGATCCCCCTTCCCAATACCAACCTATGTCTAATATACATATATACCTATCTAGCACCCTTTCCCTGTTTTTTTTTCTCATATTTACCCGCTCTGGATGACTAAATTAATCTCCTTTGAGTCCATTCTGACAACACACTGCTCCCTCTTCTTCCCTCCCAGGACATGTGATCTCCTCTCTGGTGACCCCAAGGAGACATAATCTGTATAATCTCTATGCACCTGTTTACTAGTGCAAGTGCACTTCGTTAGACTTAGGGTACTATTACACGGCCTGATGGGGGCCCGATAATAACGGTAAACGAGTGCCGATCTGCTACATCGGCGCTTATTTACTGGGCCTATTACACGGCCTGATAACCGTTAAACAAGGGCTGCATGGACATCGTTACCGATGTCCTTGCAGCCCTTGCTTAAACTGCATATATTACCTATCCATGGTCCCAGGCTCCTCTTGCCGTCCACTTCTCCCCGGGTCCCGCACGCTGCAGCTTCAGAGCGGCCTGTCTTAGTTGACAGGTCGCTCAGCCAATCACTGGCCGCGGAGGTCACAATCCAACAGCAGATCCAACAGCAAGTATAGATTACTAACACATCGCCTGCAGCCCTGGCAGCATGGCTAAGTATACATTTTTCATGGATAACCTCTTTAACACATTAATACGATATATAGGTAAATTCTATAGAAACCGTCCCTGCCCCCCACCCTCCCCCCTAAAAAATATTAAAAGTTATATAGCACATTAAGTTATTCCGGGCAAGGAGTATTTTTTGGTAAATGGCCAGGGGTAGGCTGTTTTAACATAATAGAGCAAACTTACCTCCCTGGCTCCTGTGCTGCAGCTGCATCCTGTCACTGCTTCCCCATGTTTGTTCACTTACAGGTGCTAGGGCCATGACTATTCAGGCCCGTCCAGACAATCAGCAGCTGCAGCAGATTCCTGCCTCAGCCGCTGATTGGCTATGCAGGCCTGCAACATCACAGCCCCAGCACCCAGAAGCAGCTGAACAAAAGGACGGAGTGGAAGGATTATGGCTGCATAGCGCTGAAGCCAGGGAGGTAAGTTTGCTTTATTATGTTAAAACAGCCCATTCCCGGCCATTTACCAAAGAATACCTCTTGTCCGTAATACTACTTTAAAAAATACTTTCTTTTGATTCAACCATTGCAGCATTTTAAACATGAAAACTAGATTGGCAGCAACATGGAAGTGTCAGCACACTGAGTGCTGAGTTATTGTTTTGCATCCAATTTCTTGTCCGTAAATAAGAGACTGAAAAAACATCTTTAAAATGAACCTTTCTATTTTTCAACCTGTTCTGACAAAGTGTTATACATTGTTTGCTTTTAATGAAGCCAAAAAGTTTGAAGTTGAAGTTGTGTAATTGATTCAGCAATAGATTAAAAATGCAAGGTTTCACAGAACACGTTAGGTTTCTGATTCAGACATAATGAAAGTCATAATACCCAAGGAAAAAATCTAATTCAATTCAAAATCTTGCATTTTCAATGTGTTTAGCAAATGAACCAGTTGTATAACTTAAATTTAACTCTATGTCTTCCATACAGCGTAAAATGCAGACAACAATACTGGACCAGCCAGAGGCAGACACAGACGGCATCTGGCCCTAGTGCAAAAAGCATGCCTACCCCCCCCCCCCCCCCCCCATAAACAAGCCACGCAACCGCATGCCTCCCCCTCCCAGGCGCATATAAATCTATGCATATGTATATATGTGTAATAAATTCCACCTTTGTAGTTGTGCAAACATATGACAGCATTGTGCAAAAAATTCCTGACTTTTTAACACTAGTTATTTGTACTGCTATAACACTAGATGGCATAGATATAGTAGTATCAAAGAGCTCCAAATGCCTATGATAGGGACCAACTCCCAAACACATACACTGACGCACATATACATACATACACACATGCACACACATATGTATGTATACATACATACACACTGACACACATATACATAAACACACCACTGACACACAGAGGCATCATGAATATATATATATATATATATATATATATATATATATATATATATATATATATATATATATATATTATATATATATACACATCACTGACACACACACATATACACTTGAATATTACACCAGCACAGACGTGTGCACAATGAAAATACAGCACATGGAGAAATCATCTTCCAAATCTAATAAGAACTATTAAACCTGAAACAATATCATCTGCTGCAGACCATATTTATAAGCAGATCTGTCAATTAGTGATGGGTTCTCTTATAAGAGCCCTGGCTTATTAGAAGCTGCTGCAGAACATCTTTGGGAGCAGTTATTCTCTTTTGATTGATTTCAACTTTATCCTACCATACTTTCAAAGGGTTACCAAAAAATATGGGCCTATACAGGGTTTGTTTTTTTCTGTTACCATGGAAACACATGGGTTTGCATAGGAACTGTATAAACAAAACATAGGGAATCCTAATTAAGACCTGTTGCAGTTATTTTAGTCATCATTTTAGATGCATTTGCATGAATAAAATATATGTTCTTTTAGCTTTTTGACTGCCTTTTAGCTATGATTACTAACTGCATCTTAGCTTCATTGTCTAGGCCAGTGTGCTATCTCTGCCCTATGCATTACATAACAGCTTTACCTGTTACAGATGGGTTGCTGAGAATAAGCACAAGCGCATCAGAATATCAATTTTTTTTTCATCCAGATGATGTGTCTGTTTGACAGATCATTTCTTACCTGCAAGTATAGGGATTCCCTCAGCCCTTCGTCCTCTTTATCGAATGTTATTGACATTAAATATAGATTGACATTAGAGAATATCTATATATTCACAGTAGGTTCAAGGTAACCCTATGTAACCCAATAAAAACGTATTAGTGCTTTCATGACTCATGTGGCTGGCCTGTTGATGAAACCTATGACAAGTGCTTTTATGTCTGTAACAGTAACACAAATCAAGCACCATGTTGTAGAATAATGCTACTATTTGATGTCCTGGTGTGCTTTATCTTTACAAGATTCCATGAAAAGCAGAAGATTTGATTTACAGCTTTACATGTTGCTCAGCTCCAATAAAATAGCAAGAATACAAGCATTAACAACACATAAATCCAATAGGCTTTGAAGTCTTGCAAATTATCCTGTATCATCATCAGTTCAAGGATAGGTCATTGTGAACAAGAACCAGCAGACGCTATTACTGAACATAACAAATCTCATTCTTACAGGTTATCTCATTTTTAATTTCTTTTGTAACCAAGGAAAAACCATAAACACTTGTCAAGTGTCAAATGCCCAAACTGTGCACATATATTTCCATTAAACAAGTAGTATCTAAAGGTGCCTGCGGGGTGATAGGGTGAGGGATGTTTAATAAGCTATAGAAACACTTTGGTCTGTGCATTATGTATCGAATAAACACAATAAACATTAATTCAGCACCAGGAGAATACACAACAGGGGTAACAAGGGTAAAACTGCCCCTTTGCAGCCCTATAACTATATCTTAATACCAAGACTGGCTTCACACTTGAGCTGGGGCTCAGTTTGATGTGTTTTGTCAGACGTTCTGTTTATTTACCAAGATCTGAGCAACAAAAAAATACTGCAAGCAGTAATTTTGTTTCTGCTCAAATCCTGCAAAAAGAACAAAACAAAAAAAAAGACAACAAATCAGACGGTATTCAATAGAATCAATCGGGTGTCTATCTGCATCATTTACTGTCTATTCTCGAATGGACTATTATGGACCATCCAGCTCCATTCCATGGCACCAAACAGACTCTCCTATGAAGCCCCTGGAGAAGTGTGAATGTAGCCTTAAACTCAGGTGGTCTGCAGAGCACAAGCCAAAGGTGAAGGAGACCTGAAAACTGAGCTAATCTCTACATCCTGGGCAGAATTAGGTGACAATTTATTTAAATTTTGGTGGTGTTGGAATTCCCTACTAGTGTAAGGCTATGTTTACACTGTGTATTAGACCGCCCGGTAACGGAACGGCCAGTGTCAGATAAGATCATCCTGGCCGGATGATCTTTAGCACCGCTGAAGTGTGAAGTGTGCCCGCATCAGAATTCCCCACTGCACACAATGGAGCGTGTACTAAGAGGAGAAAACTATTGCTGCGTTGTGGGCACTATTACTGTATTTGGACACAATGTGGGCACTAAGAGAACAATGTTCTATGTAAGAGGCACTACTATTCTGTTGATGCCACTATAGGGGTGCGAATACTGTGTGGGGCACAAAAGGAATTGCCATTATTGTGTAGGATCCAAAGGACACTTTTTATTGGGGGGGGGCAGACAACATTGTGGCATTTTGTGCAGCATGGAAGGTAGGTGGGGTGTGCTTTAAAACCGATAAATCAAAGACATCTAGGTGACATGACACACACAAAATATCACCTAGATGAGTCAGAAGAAAGTTGAAAGTGAATGACTCCAATTAGACAAGACATTACCTATAAGTCATTGGGTTTAACTGTACTGTAATAACTTCTGCAGAGTGTTTGAGTAGAACTGGTATTTATCACTATATGGTCACTATACAGTATGATAGTAATAATATTGAACTTTGTATTGTGATTTATATTCAGTAACAGTATGACAGTATTATTCAATCATGCTGTTGTGATATTGTAATTGTGTTTAGAGAGTGCTACAGGGCCTGCTGTTCAGCCCATGCATAGGCTGCTACTGAGAGACTGTTACAGGGCCTGCTGTTCAGCCCATGCATTGGCTTCTACTGAGAGACTGTTACAGAGCCTGCTATTCAGTTCATCCATAGGTTGCTACTAAGAGACTGTTACAGATCCTGCTGTTCAGCCCATGCATAGGCTTCTACTGAGAGACTGTTACAGAGCCTGCTATTCAGCTCATGCATAGGCTGCTACTGAGAGACTGTTACAGGGCCTGCTGTTCAGCCTATGCATAGGCTTCTACTGAGAGACTGTTACAGAGCCTGCTGTTCAGCTCATGCATAGGCTGCTACTGAAAGACTGTTACAGAGCCTGCTATTCAGCTCATCCATAGGTTGCTACTAAGAGACTGTTACAGAGCCTGCTGTTCAGCTCATGCATAGGCTGCTACTAAGAGACTGTTACAGAGCCTGCTGTTCAGCTCATGCATAGGCTGCTTCTGAGAGACTGTTACAGAGCCTGCTGTTCAGCTTATGCATAGGCTGCTACTGAGAGACTGTTACAAAGCCTGCTGTTCAGCTCATGCATAGGCTGCTTCTGAGAGACTGTTACAAAGTCTGCTGTTCAGCTCATGCATAGGCTGCTTCTGAGAGACTGTTACAAAGCCTGCTGTTCAGCTCATGCATAGGCTGCTTCTGAGAGACTGTTACAGAGTCTGCTGTTCAGCTCATGCATAGGCTGCTTCTGAGAGACTGTTACAGAGCCTGCTGTTCAGCTCATGCATAGGCTGCTTCTGAGAGACTGTTACAGAGCCTGCTGTTCAGCTCATGCATAGGCTGCTACTGAGAGACTGTTACAGAGCCTGCTGTTCAGCTCATGCATAGGCTGCTTCTGAGAGACTGTTACAGAGCCTGCTGTTCAGCTCATGCATAGGCTGCTACTAAGAGACTGTTACAGAGCCTCCTGTTCAGCTCATGCATAGGCTGCTACTGAGAGACTGTTACATAGCCTGCTGTTCAGCTCATGCATAGGCTGCTACTGAGAGACTGTTACAGCCTGCTTTTGGGCTGTTGCAAACTAGTTACAGCTAGTGAAGAAACTACCACAGAGAAGTGTTTCAATAGCTATAAATTCATAAAACATTAAGACCCTAATATCTGGGTTTAAATGTACAGTGCGCTCATAGAGGTCTGGAAGTACTCTCCTGCAAGTTTGGAAGGACTCCCGCAAGTATGATCCGTATTAACAGCACAAATGGTTTCAGGGTTCAACTTCATACTGCAAATAGGCTTATACCATAGAAAAGGTGTCAGGGGAAATTTCATTTAGGTTTGAATATGCGTCTAAATGTATTGTAGATGTACTGTAGAGTTATAAACGGCTTATGTCACACAATAGTGTGAAGCAACAAAAGCCACATATAAGAATGAGGCTATTGATTGATGCCTGCTCTCCTACGGTGGTTGTGTTATGAGCCCGACACTGCCAGTCACTTTATCACCACAGTGAGATGAAGTTGTCTGCTGTCAATCCTCAAGTGCGAGGGAAACCTTGATCAAAAAAAGTTAAGGAGATTTGCTCGCTGTAGGTCCAGTAAATCAGTAGCCCGGGACATCAAGGTGCTGAACAGCTAGAGGAAAGCTACCGCATCAAGGATGATAGGGAGAGTAGTTCATATAAAATAAACTTTATATTGCAGGATGATGAGTTTCAAGGTTGCCCATCTTTGGATCTGATAAAGATGGCAACCTCAAAATGCGTCATCCTGCAATAAAAAGTTTATTTTATATGAACTACTCTCCCCATCATCCTTGATGCAGTAGCTTTTCTCTAGCTGGTCAGTGCCTTGATGTCCTGGGCATCTGCTTCACTGGACCTCCAGCGGGCAAATCTCCTAAATATATTGTAGCATATATCAACACATGCAGTTAAGGAAAAAAAAATAAAAAATTCTGACAAAATTACTGACTTCTTCTGCAGAATGCATTTTACTATGAAAATCTAATGCTATAGTATATAACAATGAAACAATGATCTAAAAATACAACACATCTTTATCCTTGTGAAAATTTGAACAATAAAACTAATCAGTGCATGTATTTCAATGGGAAGAGCCTAACGTAAACTATGATTATTTCTCTATGAAGAGCAGATGCAGGCCCGCTTGGGCAGAAATGATGGATGCTTTACACGCTATGACTTCAGGTTGGGAGCTAGATTGTTGTCATGAATACTTTATTTCAAATATTTGAAGTACTTTCTAATCAAAGATCATTAAACAAAGTCCCTTCAGGCACTGGTGGGAGAATTTTATGAAGGTGCTGAAAACTAGCCACTGTTACTCTATAACTTATGAATAATGGATAAGCAGATGTCTAAAGTCACTTTATAGTATAATAATGATGAAGAAAGGAAATCAAAGGCTTATGAGGGAAAGACATGGCTCATTTTCTATGCAGTATACTATTGTCATTTGCCTTATCTTCATGAATAGCCTATGGTTGTATCGCTCATTGATGATGTTACTCAGCCAGAAATTTCAACGTCACCATTCCTGATACTCTCTGTCTGAGCGTCTTTGAGCATTATTTTCCTTCATCCCTGATTTCTGATATTTCTGCTTGTCTGATATTCCTGTTTGATTGTGACCTTTCCAGGTTCATGTTTCCTCTAATTATTTAAAGGGGTATTGTTTCTCTTTAGGAAGAGCGCCAAAAAGTGTACAGTATGGAGACTTATAGGCCATTCATTATAGGCTCCACTGGGGATTTTGAGATGGATATGCAAAGTAACTCTCTGGCGACACCTTTTAGAGGTAGCTTCCCTTCAGTTCAATGTCCCAAGGCTATTTTTTTCCATTGAGCAGTGCCTTCAAACTAAGAGTACTATTACACGAAACCATAATCGTCCGAATCGGCCCGATTCGGCCGATAATCGCTCTGTGGAATAAAGGCAACGATCAGACAATGATCGTTGTCATCGGCGGATCGTTGATATAGGTTAGAACCTATAATTGTCGGGTGCCAACCTATTACACATAGCGGCGTGACTGGCTCAGGCCGCTCTGAAGCTAGAGCGCGCGGGACCCTGGGAGAAGCGGACCGCAACAGTAGCCCTGGAGCGTGGATAGGTAATGTATACCGTTTAAGCAAGGGCTGCAAGGACATCGTTAACGATGTCCTTGCAGCCCTTGTTAATCGATTACTGGGCCGTGTAATAGGCCCAGTAAACGAGCGCCGATCTAGCAGTTGTTATGGGGCCCCTATCGGCCCGTCTTATAGTACCCTAAGTCTGCATACCACTGACTTCTTCAATGAGAGTTGGTACTACCCTCTGCCACCTCAAAACGCATATTTCACCAACTTTCTAAAAAACAAATCCCTCTTATTGCAGTCTCTCTTAAAGGGGTTGTCCAGTGGAAATCTTTTTCTTTCATATATCTTATATTCATATATCTTTTCTTTCTATATATCCTGCAAGAAATGTTGTTTTATTTTCAGCCTGACACAGCGCTCTCTGCTGACATCTCTGTCCAAGACAGGAACTGTCTAGAGCAGGAGAGGTTTTCTATGGGGATTCATAGAAAACCGAGACAGAGTTCCTTTTTCGGCCAGAGGTGTCAGCAGAGAGCAGTGTCAGACTGAAAATAAAATAACATTTCCTGTAGAGCATACAGCAGCTGATAAGTATCGGAAGACTTGAGATTTTTTGAAAGAAGTAAATTACAAATCAATGTAACTTTCTGACACAAGGTTCAGGGTAGGCAGCAAACAAGGATAGTCCAAGCAGAAAAAGCCAAGGGTCAAACACAGAAAGAGATACAATGCAAGCTGAACAGGAGTTTAGAACTGCAATAACCAGCAAGGAGTGCTGGATCTGAATACAATTTATGCAGGATCAGGGACTCAGTCCAGCAGCAAATTGGACCAGCCCCTGATCCTTAAAACAGCTTAAGGCCCTATTCCACGGAACGATTATCGTCCGTATTCGGCCGATATCGGCCGCTACGGACGATAATCGTCCCGTGGTATAGAGTGCAACGATCAGCCGACATCGTTCATGTCGGCTGATCGTTGCAGTCGCTTGTTTTTTAACATGTTGAAAAACAAGCGACTGATACAGCAGCGATCTGCTGCCGCCGCTCCGTTGAATAAGAGCATCTGCAGCAGACGCTGCTGTATCCTATGGGCTGCCCAGACGATCAGCGATCACCCGGGCAGACCCCCCGCAGCTCCCTGCCGCCCCCTCCTGCACTCATCCGCTCACTGCAGCCGCGTTGAATAGCCGCGGCAGCGAGTGGGAGCGCTCGTTTGCTCCTCTAAAACGACCTGTGTAATAGGGCACTTACCTGCACAGCAGCAGGGTTAACTCTGAAGCTCTCAGGCAACAGTGAGCAAGACGGGTGGGGCTGAACAAACCTAATATACACCTGTGTTCAGACAGGGCTTTGGAAACTGCACAGAAACCTCAAACTCAGCGCCTTCTCGGCCGCACAGCCCGCACCGAGGAGTGCCAAGGCACAGTCCTGACAGTTATGCTTAATTTCCTTTGTGTGTGGTGCTGAAAGCTATAGTTCCCATAATGCAACTGGAGGGCCTAGATGTGCACAGTTTTAACCTGTGGAAAATTTCCTAAGGTCATACTTCCTAAATCATGCTGGGTTGCAGCCAGTGCAAGTTATTAGGGTTGTGTTGTAACCACAATGTGCCACTACCACAAGGGGCCACTAACATGACCCAGTTGAAATAGGAAAATTCAGTCTTCCCATTTCTAAAACACTTGTCTCTGCATCATCACATAGAGGAGAAGCTTCTTCTAGCATTCTGGTATTTACTAATATAAGAACTATACAGACTCAAGTCTCTGAGACATAAGCCTATTAGAGAATGAGTTTAGATTTTTCCCACTTGTCAACAATGGGAGCAGAATCTTAAGCAGCCCTGACCAATACTTGAACTTAACATCTTCAGTATGGCTCACTGCTAAAATAGACCTCAGAGAATCTGGGAAGATGCTGTCTTTTATCCTCCATGGGTTTTTTTTTTTTTTAGATAAGACAGAAACAATTAAAAGCTATTCACATTTGTCTACCAGTTATACAGTACATCATACATAGGAAGTGAGACACGGTATAAAATTTGTATGAATAAGTGATACATACAGTAGTCTCATATTAGTATAGAATGGAGTCTGTGGAGTATGAAAGTGATATATATATATATATATATATATATATATATATATATATACACCGTATATATATATATATATATATATATATATATATATATATATATATATATACAGTATGCAGGGCTTGGTAAGCCAAAGTTCTGGCTCTGACTCCTATTTCATCAGACTACATCTCCAGTTGCAACAAATTTACTGTAGTAATATCTTTTCCTCACCATTATGTAAGTACTCAGACTAACAACTCAGATAGAACATAAAGCATTTGTATTGGAATACAATTTCTTAACAAATAAGAAAATGAACAAATAACATAAATTCCTGTATATGTATATGGAGTAAGTTGTTATGCACTTAACAATAGGAAAGTGAAAAATTGTGCTGAAATTTACTCACTGTCTGCTCATTGGGCATGGATGAATCTTTCTCTATGCGGGAACACTTTGCACAGTCCTTGTGATCCAAATATTTTTCAAAATTATATTCATTGTCACTTGAAACAGAACCACCACCTTCTTCTTGCTCCTGACAGTTCTGTAACCGGTTCATCCTGACTGCTAACTTAAACAGAGCTTCTTTCCCTTTAGTCAGCTGTTAATCATCCAGCAGAATCCAATGCATTGGGTCTGCATAAACAGATGCTAAAAGAGTCTTATTTTCTAATAGTACAGTAGTTCATCTCTCTCCTTTTTATTGAAGTAGCAATGCCTCTTGCAATTAACCCTGTTCTTTGTGACAGGCAAAATATCAGGTTCTTACACACCTTTAAGAAAATTCCTAAAGTTAACATATCTCAAATGTTTATGTACTCATATACTATACTATACTATACTATAGGAAGTACTAGTCATTGATTTACAGTTACAGTGCTGGCCAAAAGTATTGGCAGTGGCACCCCTGCAATTCTGTCAGATAATACTCAATTTCTTCCAGAAAGTGATGGCAATTACAAATGCTTTGGTAATAATATCTTCATTTAATATCATTCATTTAGCTTGCAATGAAAAAACACAACAGAGAATGAAAAAAAAAAAAGTCAAAGTCAAAAAAGCCGGACAAAAGTATTGGCGCCCTCAGCCCAATACTTGGTAGCACAACCTTTAGACAAAATAACTGCAATGAGTTTTTTACAATGCTTTGCTGGAATTTTATACCATTCTTCTTTGGAAAATTGCTCCAGATCCCTGAGATTTGATGGGTGCCTTCTCCAAACTGCCATTTTGATATCTCTACAGGTGTTCTATGGGATTCAGGTCTGGAATCATTGCTGGCCACTTTAGAAGTCTCCAGTGCTTTCTCCCAAACAATTTTCTAGTGCTTTTTGAAGTGTGTTTTGGGTCATTGTCCTGCTGGAAGACCCATGACCTTTGGGGGAGACCCAGTTTTCTCACACTGGGCCCTACATTATGCTGCAAAATGTGTTGGTAGTCTTCAGACTTCATAATGCCATGCACATGGTCAAGAAGTCCAGTGCCAGAGGCAGCAAAGCAACCCCAAAACATCAGGGAACCTCCACCATGTTTGACTGTAGGGACCGTGTTCTTTTCTTTGAAGGCCTCTTTTTTTCCCTGTAAACTCTATGTTGATGCCTTTTCCCCAAAAGTTCTACTTTTGTCTCATCTGACCAGAGAACATTCTTCCAAAAAGTTTTTGGCTTTCTCAGGTCAGTTTTGGCAAACTCCAGCCTGGCTGTTTTATGTCTCTGGCTCAGAAGTGGGGTCTTCCTGGGTATCCTACCATAGAGTCCCTTTTCATTCAGACGCCGACAGATAGTACAGGTTGACACTGATGTACCCTCGGACTGCAGGGCAGCTAGAACTTGTTTGGATGTTAGTCGAGGTTCTTTAGTCACCATCCGCACAATCACTTCAATGGAGGTTAGCCACAGTGCCATGGGCTTTAAACTTCTTGATGACACTGAGCACGGTAGATACAGGAACATTCAGGTCTTTGGAGATGGACTTGTAGCCTTGAGATTGCTCCCTCACAATTTGGCTTCTCAAATCCTCAGACAGTTCTTTGGTCTTCTTTCTTTTCTCCATGCTCAATGTGGTACACACAAGGACACAGGACAAAGGTTGCCGCAACTTTAATCCATTTCAACTTGCTGCAAGTGTGATTTAGTTATTGCCACCACCTGTTATGTGGTACAGGTAAGCAACAGGTGCTGTTAATTACACAAATTAGAGAAGCATCCTATGATTTTTCTAAGGATGTCTCTCACTTCCAGGTCCAGGGGATGGAAAAGGCTGCCATTGCGCTTGCGCACCGGCAGCCTTTTCATTGGCTGGAGCGCATCACATGGCTTCCAGCAAGCTCAGCCAATCAGGGGGTCCGAAAGTGGGTGAAGGGGGCCAGACCGGGTATTTAACCACATTACAAAGTTATATAACTTTGTAGTGTGTGTTAAATAAGCCAAAAAAATTTTTCGTGGGAGTTGTCCTTTAATACCAAAGTATTTGTGATTGCAATCATTTTCTGGAAGAAATTGAGTATTATCTGACAAAATTTCCGGGGTACCAATACTTTTGGCCAGCACTGTATCTTTACATGCCCATTCATACAGGAAAGCCAGTGGGTAGCCCAGTGGACCAGCCAAAATAAGCAGAGATGTAAATTAAATTACTTGTTATATTAACCCTTAGAGGACCGGGCAAATGTTAATTTTTGCGTTTTCGTTTTTTCCTCCTTGTGCTTAAAAGGCCATAGCAGTTGCATTTTTTCACCTAAAAACCCACACAAGCCCTTATTTTTTGCGCCACTAATTGTACTTTGCACTGTCAGGCTGAATTTTTTCATAAAGTACACTGCAAAACCATAAAAAAAATTCAATTTGTGGTGAAATTGAAAAAAAAAAACGCATTTCTTTTATTTGTTTTTTTTTTCGTATTTACGCCGTTCGCCCTGGGGTAAAACTGACTTGTTATATATGTTCCTCAAGTCGTTACGATTAGAACGATATATAACATGTATAACTTTTATTGTATCTGATGGCCTGTAAAAAATTCAAACCATTGTTAACAAATATATGTTCCTTAAAATCGCTCTATTCCCAGGCTTCTAGCGCTTTTATCCTTTGGTCTATGGGGCTGTATGAGGTGTCACTTTTTGCGCCATGATGTGTTCTTTCTATCGGTACCTTGATTGCGCATATGCGACTTTATGATCGCTTTTTATTAAAATTTTTCTGGATTTGATGTGACCAAAAATGTGCGATTTTTTTTACGCTTACGCCATTTACCGTGCAAGATAGGAATAGTGATAAATTAATAGTTCTGGCGATTATGCACGCGGCGATAACAAACATGTTTATTTATTTTTTTATTTATAACCTGGGAAAAGGGGGGTGATTCACACTTCTATTAGGGGAGGGGGCTTTTTATTAATAACACTTTTTTTTTTACTTTTACACTTATACTAGAAGCCCCCTGGGGGACTTCTAGTATAAGTACTCTGATCTCTCATTGAGATCTATGCTGCATAGATATACAGCATAGATCGATGAGATAGGCACTTTGATTGCTTCCGGCTGCTTCAGCTGAAGGCAATCGAGTGCCAAGCTGGGACCAGCGCCATTACGGCGGTGAGCCTCGACGGAAGAGGATGTGTGGATCGCTCCTCCGGGACAACGTCGATTTTTATTACAATTTTTCTGGATTTGATGTGACCAAAAATGCGCAATTTTGCACTTTGGGATTTTTTTTACGCTTACGCCATTTACCGTACGAGATCAGGAATGTGGTAAATTAATAGTTTGGGGCGATTATGCACGCAGCGATAACAAACATGTTTATTTATTTATCGACGGAAGAGGATGTGTGGATCGCTCCACTAGACAGCAGGTCATCCACCCCACTAGACAGCAGGGATGGCTGCATTCAAGTAATCGGATGCAGCTGTCAACTTTGACAGCTGCATCCGATTACTTTATTAGCGGGCTAATAGCCGCGGCCCCAAGCTACGAGCGGCACCCGGGACTGCGGCGGTTCAGACTCGGCCGCCATGCGGCCCCGCTCTGAACACATGTAGGAGGCCCTGGACGTACGGATACGTCCAGGGTCGCCTAAGGGTTAAAGAGGTACTCCGGCTTTTTTCTTCCTTTAAAATCAATTGGTGTCAGAAAAATCTCCAGTCTCCAGTACTGTATATCCTGCAGGAAGTGGCATATTTTTTCCAGTCTGACACACTGATTCCTGCTGCCACCTCTGTCCATGAAAGGAACTGACAGCAAATCCCCATTGAAAACATTTCATGCTTTTGAACAGTTCCTGACACAGACATAAGTGGCAGCAGAGAGCAATGTGTCAGATTGGAGAGAATACATCACTTCCTGCAGGACATACAGCAGCTGACAAGTACTGGAAGACTGGATATTTTTAAAAGAGAAGTAAAATACAAATCTATATAACTTTCTGAAATCAGTTGATTTAAAAGAAAAACACTTTTACCAGAGTACCCCTTTAAGTGCTTCCCCACCATTATTATCTGTTCCATAATATCTTACAAATTGCTCTGCATTTTTTAAATGACACATTCCCTTTAAATGTATTTAAATGTAAACAATAATCACCAGCATTTTGACAATGTAATTTAAAATCATCTTTGTTTTATCCATCTCAAGCTGCTCTACTGGCTGCACCAAGGTTTTTCTTCCCATCTGGTTACATTTAACACTTGCACCCAAATGCAAAGTATAATGAGAACATAAATGGGCACTTCTCTTCTCAGCTCTGTGCATGTGGCCAAGACTGATCCATATTGTAAGAGTATGGCACCATCTTGTGTCGTGCACACAGAGAGCCTGGAGAGAAGCGTTAAGCCATTGCTTCTCCTCACTAGTCTGAGCACCTAAACATCTGATCACGTCAAGTTTTGTTTTTTAAGTGACAGGTACACTTTAAGACACATGTAATACCAGAATTTCAGCTAAGTGCATTTTAACAGACATATATACATGATGTAGTTGCCTAATATTTTAGCCAAAGGACCTCCAAATATATAAGATGAGAAATATTGAGTTCTAAGCCTGCCCCTTCTCCAGCCCCCCAATTATTCCCAACCATTTGCTACTGACTGACTACTTATGTACTCTTAGTAGTAATTTCAGGAACAGAGCGTTCTGCACCAGAGGAAGTACAATACATCACCCTATGATGGCCTATTGATATTTTAGGGGTGTCGTTCTTTGCAGAATGTATGGTTTCTGGGACAGTCGATTAATGTGTACTTGTAGCTTATTATTTTCTTCACCTCTGCTGAAGCTTGGCCCATTGCCATCAGTTGTGGCTAGTTATACTTTCTCCATTCTCCATTCCAGTGACAGGGAACTAATCATGTTTGCTGCAAGAATCTATCTCAAGCAAATTAATGAACGGAGAAAAGCCATGCTTCATAGCTACCAAAGTGAACTTTCTGCCACCGAGCTATTAATCACAATACAGTACAAATATTAGACTACGGCATAAGCTGCAATGTGAGGAAAAAGAGTTAATGCAAGTGAAATGGAGGTGCTATGAGTAATATTCCGAGATTAGAGCTTTTACCTCAAGTAGTCTGACCTTTTGGTCAAAAGGGTGGTCTGCAGAAGATGTTACGGGTGTTGTAGTGTCACTTGGCTGTGTGGTGCACTCTCTCTCTTTCTTAGGTTCCCATAAACACTTTCACTAAAAACAATTGTCCCCTTTGTGCAGTGTGTAGGCATCCAGCACACATCCAGCTGGATCTGTTGGAAAAACAGAAGTTTACTCAAAAGTTTGCTATAGACAATCCAAAACAAAATACAGTCCATTGTGCACTAAGTGCAGATGACTTAATAGCCACTATTTTCACCAAATGTTTACATGTACATCATATATGCAAAAGAGGGGTCCGTGGAGCCTCAGTTACAAGTCTTAAAACTCAGGAATAGCCAAATATCCCTCCATAGGAGGAAAACATATTGCCAAGGGGATGACTCCCAGTGGGGAGTTCACCAAACCACCCTGAAACATAGCCCCTTAAGTCCCACTCGGTTGCCAGTATTGGAACACAAATAAGGAAATACCAGGATGGTCCCTTTTGCGTCAAAGTCTAACTCTGTGGCGAGTAATGCGACATGACAAGGGTTTACCAAGGCAAGCATCCATCCACAGACAGCCGTTTCGGGGTAGTTGCCCCTCGTCAGTGTGAAGTAGGATTCTGGCTAACAGGGGCAATGAAAAACAGACCAACAAAACACAGCAATCGCTGAGCTCAGTCTCCCTGAGCTCAGCGATTGCTATGTACATCATATGCTTGGGCATATGTTGGTTTTACAACTTTCCACCATGTGCAATGAGTGTATAGCGCAGCACTTAAGCTGTTATGGTCCTTTTACGCGGAACGATTATCGTTCGAATTTTCACAATAATGATAGCATTTGAACGATAATCGGCTCGTGTAAACACAGGGAACGATCAAATGATGAGCAAGAAATTGTTCATCTTGATCTTTCAACATGTTCTGAAATCATCGTTAGTCGTTTGCTGAAAATTCTCAAATAGATTCGTGTAAACAGTCTTTCACATATTCATCCTATGTGTGAGATGGCCTAAGCGATCTTAAAACGATGGCAATAACGATTTTTTCGAACAATTCATCTTTTCGTCTAAACGCTGATTGTTATAAAAATAAAATCTTTGCCTTAAAATCGTTAAACGATGGACTGGCCGAATTATCTCTCCGTGTAAAAGGACCATTAGACAGAGGGAAGGTCAACCTCTGTCACTCTCCTGGCAATGATCATGACTTTTCCAACCCAAAATGTAGTAAATACCATCTGAGAAGTCAAATTATCCCAAAATGAAGCCACTAGAAATTGCAGATCATCATACAGGAGGTAAGAACTATCAATAGAAAAATAAAAATATACGGGTAATACACATTTTTCGGCTATGTTCTTACAATGTCTGTTTTACAGCCATCTTTTTGGATAGCTGTCATTTTGATGGCAAAAGACGGCCATCTTTTAATAATTATGGTTGCAAATAACCATCATTGTCAAAATGACAGCCATCCAAAAAGAGGGCTACAAAACGACCGTGTGTAAACATACCCTTCAGTTGTTTTATTGTGTAAGAATAGTGAAACATAAACAAAAACTATTTACATTTAGCAGCAACATAAACATTCACTTGCAGAGTTAGGGTCTGTTCACACTGAGTAAAGCAGACAGAAATTCTAAGCGGAACTCCCACCACGGACTCTGCTCGGAATCCTGTCTGCTTCAGTGTCTCAATGTAATGTGTTGCATGCCTCCACTCTCCACCGCTCTCCGTTTGGAATTTCCGACCTGTTTTACTCATTGTGAATGGTCCCTGTGGCTGAGTTCACACTACGTTTTTTTATACGTTTTTGGAAAAATGGATGAAAAAGCGGATACATTTGGGTGTATCTGTTTTGATACATTTTTCCATTGACTTCCATTATAAAAAAAAGGATCAAAATGCATGTTTTTTTAAGCGTACCACGTTATGTGTATGTAAAAAAAAAACTGGTTCATAAAAATGGATGAAAAAGCGTAGTCTGAACCCAGCCTATAGGCACATTTTGGGGGGGTATTTAGTGAACAGCACAAAAAAAAACAACAACAACAACAATGGTGGACTTGATTTTTTTTTTCAGTTTACTGCAAAAAGGAAATAAAAATGAATTTCAAAAAAGTTATACATACAGTACATGCAAAAAGTTTGTAAAAAAGCCCATATTCTGCTATGTCAACAGAATGATTTTTAAAGTGATATTGTCAGCCCCTTTCCATATAAGGAGTTCTCAGCACCATTCTTAGGCCGGGTTCACAGTACGTATAACATTGGCCATTCTGTGACCCGGTGTTACTGAAGATCAACCCGGCCAGTACTGCAGTATTGGCAAGATGGTCTTCATTTCTGTGTGCACCCACATCCCAATTCACTATAGCACACAATTTTGTGAACTGACAAATTCTGTGCGGCCACTATTCAATGAATAAAAAACAGTAGAAAAGACATGTCATAAACATGGGTGGCACTTCTGAAAAAGTAAAATAGATAATGGCAAACGGTGAAAAATATACTTTATTGGTACAAAAAAACATTGAGAAAGTCCCTTGAAACACCCTTAAGAAAGTCAGTGGGATGGAACGCATGGGGTTTGGTGGACCCTGACAAAGATCCCTATACCTGGTGATATTCATCTTTAGCTTTGGCTCTTCTATTTACAATGTGTTATCTTTGTACTTGTGTCTATCTCATTTTATTACATCAGTGCCAGTGAGGGATCATTATACTAATAGGTCGGTGTGTCCTGGTGCCATGCCTACTGTATACGGCACTGTGTTTGGTTTATGTATTTTAAGTGATTTTATCCCGTTTGTCCCACTTGTAATCTTTTTTTTACCAATAAAGTATATTTTTCACCATTTGCCATTATCTATTTTACTTTTTCAGAAGTGCCACCCATGTTTATGACAAGTCTTTTCTACAGTTTTTTATCCTGAATTTTTCCACGTCATTTTGGGTTGAACACTCTATGATACATTCTTAGGCTGCGTTCACACTACGTATATTTCAGTCAGTATATGTATATTTCAGTCAGTATATTTCAGTCAGTATTGCAACCAAAACCAGGAGTGGATTAAAAACACAGAAAAGATCTGTTCACACAATGTTGAAATTGAGTGGATAGCCGCTATTTAATGGCAAATATTTGCTGTTATTTTAGAACAATGGCTGTTATATTGAAATAATGGCACTTATTTACTGTTATATGGCCGCCATCCACTCAATTTCACCATTGTGTGAACAGATCCTTTCTGTGTTTTAATCCACTCCTGGTTTTGGTTGCAATACTGACTGAAATATACTGACTGAAATATACATATACTGTCTGAAATATACGTAGTGTGAACGCAGCCTAAGCTGGGTTCACACTACGTATATTTCAGTCAGTATTGTGGTCCTCATATTGCAACCAAAACCAGGAGTGGGTTAAAAAAACAGAAAGGATCTGTTCACACAATGTTGAAATTGAGTGGATGGCCGCCATATAACAGTAAATAACTGCCATTATTTCAATATAACAGCCGTTGTTTTAAAATAACAGCAAATATTTGCCATTAAATGGCGGCCATCCACTCAATTTCAACATTGTGTTTTTAATCCACTCCTGGTTTTGGTTGCAATATGAGGACCACAATACTGACTGAAATATACGTAGTGTGAACCCAGCCTTAGTGATTTTCTTTCTGGGTAATGCCTTGTCTGTCCCAAAAGATTTGCTTTTCAATGAACAGTGGCCACAGAAAACTGACATGTCAGTTTTTCGTGCGGCCGGATGGAATCCCGATCAGAGCATATACTATGCGTATATGCTTTAGCCGGGTTTCCATTATTCACACACAACGTGTGTGAATTGCAACAACGGCTGAGATTTATGCAAAACATACATTGTGTGAACATAGCCTTAAGCTTATATTCTGGACATTCCATACCTTCATAACAAGCATTTCTTGTTGGTCTTATCCCTCACAAATACATGTTATTGATGGTGAACAATGTGGTAGGAGCAGGGCCCCGGCAAGGCAAGCACCTCAGCAAGGCCACGCCCACTCTGCAGCCATTGGAATGGGTCAACTTAGAGGCCTAGGCCCCATCCCCGCTAAAATGCGGGATAAAATATAAAACAGCACAGTCCTGAGAACACAGTCCTATAACCAACATGGCATATTGAGTGACCAAATTAATATATAGCTTGAGAGAAGGATATCATCAGAATATGCAGAGGGAGGTTTGTTTGGCAGCAGAACATGGCAGCAAGCTATTTTATAAGTTATTTTTTTTACCATGAAATACAGAAAGTTATTTTGCAAGTCAGGTTAGTTGTACTGAATTCTAATTGGTACAGTTTGGTATTACAGTGAGTATATTAATTGCAGGCGTGCCCCAATTGATTTATTCATTTAGCAAGATGATAATACAATTGAAACTAATGAGCGTGACATTTTAGAAGTATAAACTACTGATTCTTGTTAAATGTCTACCCTGAGCTAGAGATGTAAAAAAGTTTGAGAAATGTATCCAGTACTAGACATAAGATATTGATTATGTTTGATCTTTTGTACTGGACTTTTGGTAGCTTCACTGTGTCACTGTCTCATGCAACATTACTTAAAATACTCTAGAGACTCACTACAAATAAAAGAAACAAACCAAAAGGATTCCATACAATAACAGAATGTCCAAGTGTATCTGCCCATTTGCAATTATGTTAAATGATACTATAAATTAAAGGGAAACTATAAGCTGGTTAGAAGCATCTAACCTGCTGATATGTCCTTATAGTGCATTGGGGTGCTGAGGATGATCTGTTACCGGGAGCTTTGTAGTTTATTAGACAAGTAAATCAGGTGGTTTGGTGCACTGACTGACTACCACCCTCCACCAATACGCTTCCACTGTCCCTTCCCTCCTAATGAATACTGCAGAGTGACAGATAAACCTTTATTAGAAGTGGGTAGCCGGCTGGGTGGATCGGTGCACTGAGAGTGGTAGTCCTGCCCCAAGTGCACCAAAACACTTCATTTACTTAAATAATAAACTGCTAAATTATCAAAAATGGTGCAGAGGATCAAGATTCTTTTAAATGGTAGGCTTCTAGTTGAAATGATGAATCCCTATGAAAAGTCACTAATATGATTGTGGTGTCCCACCACGGGTGTTGCTAGTAGATACACCCTTCTCTAAAGCCTGTACTCCAAGTGTAAGTGGTGATGTAGTCGTACCTAAGTTTTGCCACTAGATATCGCTAGTATGTATATTGTGTGCTTATAAGTTGCACAGCTGTAGTACTCAAGGGGTTATTGTTATTTGTGATCTGTGCACCAATGAGAGCTCTTTCCTCTTCTCTACCTATCTCTTCTCTTTTCCTGCCCAGGGGCGTTCCTAATGATGAAGAGGGTGGAGGGGAAGGACAGGCCTAGGGCACGGGTACTCAAGGACATGACACAGGGCTGCAAGTTTAATAGTTGTTTTTTAGGACAATAACTGCATCACCTGCCGAACGGACCCCGGGACAGATCTTGGATCCAAAGCAGCTATACAACAGTACAAGCGGTTTGGGGGGGGGGGGGGGGTGTTTGTGTCATTATACTAGCCCTGGGATCCATTATAGAAGGAATTCATACTGGAACCATTAGGCACAATACTCAACCTGTTTTGGACATCTGCCAATGCATATTTATTACAAAAGCAGCTAATCTGTATTAATTCACCACTTGGGTGTTATGTTTGCTTAAATAAATGCTAATAAAGCAAGCTTTGGGCCTCTGGCTGTTTCCGGTTATATTTTTGTAATGGAGTTTTTCTTTTTTTAATTCTCCATCGTGTTCAATTAGTATTCTATGACGTATTTTCTGCTACAAGTAATGTGACTACAGGCCTTCATACTTCTCTCTGATGCTTTCACTGACTGACTCCTATTGAACCAGACTTAAATGAAGCTAACATTGTGCTCAGGCAGCATACAGAAAAAGCAGTCTAACAAATAGGGAATACCAACACTCTCACTCTATTCTCCATCGAATTACCATACCGTATATGAAGCATGGTACCCGGTGAGTATTGTATGATTAGCTGTAAGAATCTGACAATATACCATAATCTATGTTTCTGAATCTTGATGTCTTCCTTTTAGGATTTGAATATTTTACCCAGGAGACATTGTGGTGCTTCTCACAAGTTAAAGGGACCTGGGACCTTGAGGATGCAGAAGGTACGTTTATCAATTCCAAAACGATCAATTAGTGTATTACTATATTTTTACTCTTTGTCTAGTTAAAGGGGTTATCCAGGATTAAAAAAACATAGTAACTTTCTTTAAAAAAATCTTGTCACTTTGTGGCATTTTGTCACGTTTTTCTGTTGTTTTTTTTCAGTTTTTTTTCAGTTTTTTTTTTTTTTTTTTTTGTGCCCTGGTAGTTTTTAGAAACTGCAGAATGCTCTTGCATTTTGACTTTTCCATTGACGTCAATAGAGAAATTCTGCATAAATCTCCATTGGAACCAAAACATGAATTGAAATACTGCAGATGTTATCCACACCACAGGCCAGTTTTCATACAGATTCCATTGGGACTCTGCAACATGTGTATAAGTTTTCTTAACATCTTATCCATTTTGCTGCTCCTGTAATGTAATGCAGATTTCCCACTTTCAATCAATGTAGGAAATTGTCAGTATATACATTGAATGGGAACATACCTTAAAGGGGTTTTCCTATTCTAATAATTTCAGTTAACCTGTAAATACAATGATTTTTTTTTTTCAAAACAGTACGAGTTCTTTAGATTATAGGTGTCAAATCCTTGGTTACCCGTCTCTTGCAAAACTACAGTACAATGCATGATGGAAATTGTAGTTTTGCAACAGCTGCAAGTTTGACACTCCTGATCTCAATCTTTTTCCTGCTCCACCCCATGCCCCTATGTTAATGATCCATTTTTATTAAGCTTTAATGTATGTCTGAAACGTTTCTGTAACGACGAGAGAATAAAGCCACAGAAGTTTTTTTGCCCTGCCCGAGCAGCTGGGAGAGCACTTGTATAGTACCATACTGTAGGTGCAGGAGTTCTTTGCCCCCTCTCAGCAGCTCCTTACACATGTATAGGATAGTATCTGGGCATGCGCATATTCCTGGAGCTGTTCTATACAGCTGCACATGACAAGACGCTGTTCAGCCATTATGAAACCTTTATTTGAGCTTTAGTAGCGGATTGGTTTTATAAGGGGCAATGTGAAGTTATCACTTACTTCTGCGTCACATGAAGCTAGGGAGCTACTATTATAATGCTGCTGAGGCGATTTTACCTATACAAATATACCCCCAAAGGATTGCTATTGTAAAGCCAGGATAATTCAGCGTGCTCTTTAATAGATGTATAATGGCACCAGTATAGCATTAATTATGGAGTATATAGAGCATTGCAATTTCATGTGAACGTTCACAGAGGTAATGCTGTATTGTTCACATATTTCACTGAACAATGGAATGCCTATCAATCTTTTCTTCTTTTTTTAATGTAATTTGAATATAAACTCTGTATTCCTCTTCTTAACCTATTGTTCTAAACCTCCACTAAACTGTTGTTTTCAGACTTATGTGCAATCGGCTCGCCAGGTAATTGATGCACACGCACCCGGACGCCTACATGATATACAAAAAAAGTGTTAGACCAGGCCACTATCTTTCTTTATTTAATTATCTAGTTATAATATTCACAAGCCAATTGAAAGCCTTTTGGGCTGTGAATAGAGGTCAGCACAGCCAGTCTGAGCAATGTGCAGTTATGCAGCCCTATATGCAGCCAGCTATAATACATGTGTGTTCTGATACCTTATCAGCACTGGAATAGTTTTCTCTACCCGTGCACATCAATAACACTTGGTTGCTGTATACCCTGTCACCAGATCTTCGCCAGCCCTTCTTTGGACCACGGTTGGTGTATACTAAACATTGCTTACCAAGCAACAAGATGTGCTGTTATGGAGATGCCATAAATCCATCTAGAAATCAGTTTGTCCTGGTTCCAACTTATCAGCTTTCATGACAACAATATTTTAGGTATTGGACTGTACTGGTGTTCCCATTGCTTGGTGTATACATATTGCAGTCTTTTATGCCCAGTGTAAGGTACAGTGCTACTTATGTATTGCAGTAACTCTTTTCCAGCAACTTCTTTGGCCAGGAAGCTGCTCATTAACTGTGAATGATTGTGTAACTTCCTCTCCCAGTAATGATGTCCAGGATTTTTTTTTTGTAGAAAATTAAATCAAATCAAGATTATCCGCTAAGTGGCATCCTGCTGGATGACGGCTGGTGTTTGCTTACTATAAAGAAAATTATGAGAGATTAAAGGGATATGCTGCTCAAATATAACTTTTCATATGTTGCTGCCCATGGGGAGACTAACCATTCCTTCCATACTTGTAACTATCTATTCACTCTCCTTCCCCTAGTTCTGAGTTGCTGCTTTCTGCTGATGACACATAAAACTGTGTTTGAGCTTTTCTCCCCGTCTCCCCCTCCCTTCTGAGACAGCTGATGTAAAAATGTCCCTGGCCACTTTATATGCAACTTTTTAGCTTTTTTGTAATGCTGGGAAGATTAATCTGAAGTCAAGTTGCTTATGTACTCAATGTGATCAATCCTCCGGCATTACCAAATTTCTGCTAAATTGCAGTGGTTTACATCAACTGTCTCAGAAGGGAGGGGGTGGGGGAGGGGGAGACAGAGAGAACTTACAAACAGATTTTTGTGTTTTCAGCAGAAAGCAGCAGATGAGAACTGGAGGAAGGAGACAGAATAGATAATAACAAGTATGGAATAAATTGTTAGTCTCACTATGGGCAGCAACATATCAAAAGTTAATATCGAGCAGAATACAGCTTTAACCTCTTAAGGACCAATGACGTACCAGTACGTCATGGATCACTGTCACTTAAGGACCCATGACGTACCGGTACGTGGGTCCTTTAAGAGGGCGCCGCGGACCGGCCGCATGCGATCGGGAGAGATTGCCTGCAGAAATGCACTGCAGGCCATCTCTCCCTGTCGGCAAGGGGGGTTGTTAACCCCCCATGCCGACGATCGCCGCTATTGGCTTATCAGTTCAGATCAGCCAATAGCGGCGATCGGAACCTTTCCAGGCCATCGGTGACCCAATGACCCGGAAAAAATGGCGGTCGGCCATTACTGTAAAAAATAATGGTGGTCATGGTGCCACCGGCCCGATACCGGCCGGCCGTTCACGGCGATCAAAGTCCCCAAAAGTTATAAATACCTGCTCTGGACCCCTCAGCTAGGTAGCTGAGGGGTCCAGAGCAGGTATTTGTACATTACTCACCTGTCCCGGGGTCCTGATCGGCGTCTTCCGGGTTCGCGGCGTCCTCGTCTTCTGGTCGGGTCTTCGGCTCCTTCTGTGACGTCCCGTTCGGCTTTTTTCAGCTCCAGCGTCGTCTTTTTTCGGATCTTGCGCTCTGCTGCCCTCTAGCGGCTGATAAGTGTAATACACTTATCAGCAGCTATAGGGATGTTCAGTATGTAATAAAGGTTTTTTTTTTTCCAAATTTTTTTTTTTCTATTTAATCAGCAACTCCTCCTTTTTGGCGTAGGGTGTTTTTTTTCTATATCCTACTACCACGGTCTGCTGATAAGTGCCACACATAAGTGCGGCATTTATCAGCAACACCATTTTTGGCGTAGGTTTTTTTTTTTATACTTACTGTAAAAAAACAAGTAAAAAACACTACATTACACCACACTACACTACATTGAATAAAGTTTGACACTACACCACTACATACCCCATATACCAATCCCTATATAAAAGTGGCCCCTGGCGTGTTTTCGGCATCGGACGCATACGTTATTATTGCTCCGACACCGAAACAGCCAGTGAGGATGAATGGGGGGATCCTTCGTTCCTCCATTTATCCTCATCCTCCAATGACGTATCTGGGGGTAGCGTAGCGTACGCTGCCTCCCAGACACGTCTTTTCCGCCAGTACCGTCCCAGTAAGAGATGACGGTATGGCGTGAAATTCTACTAACTGTGTGAGAGTACCTCAGGGTACACTTACAGATTTAGGGTACGTGCACACTGCGGAATGGCGAAGGATAACCCTTTGTGCATTCCGCAGCTGGCACCCGCTGGCGGACCGATGCAGGCGAGTGTCTCCACCCATGTCATAGACTCCATGTTATGCATGGGCGGATTCCATCGTCTGTCCAAAGAATGAATACGTTGGACGGAGAGCGGAATCCGCCCGTGCATAGAATGGAGTTTATGACACGGACGGAGACGTGCGCCCGCATCAGTCCGCCGGTGGGTGCCAGCTGCGGAATGCACAAAGGGTTATCCTTCACCATTCCGCAGTGTGCACATACCCTTAGAGTGTATGAAGGAAGGGACACCCAAATCCAGCCCCCACAATGCCCCCCCCCATCCTCCGAGTTAGTGGGAAGATCGTTCGGGAACTGATCTTCCCACTGCTGGATAAAGGTTACCATCTGTAAGGGGGTAACTTTTATAACAGGCACCCCCTCTTCCGGTCCCTCACTCCCCGAGCTACTGTAGCTTGCGGCACGATCCAAAAATATCAGAAGCCGTAATAAAGCCCTAATATTTAGCAGCCATGGAGCGGACCCAGCGCTTCTGGATATGAAGGACCCCGTATCGCACCAGGGAAACATTTTCCAGGTGACGTCCCCCTCACTGGAAAACAGGAGACCCCAGAAGAAGTGCAGAGTGTGGCGTAACAGGGGGATCAGGAAGGACGCCATTTTCCAGTGTGACACCTGTCCTGATCACCCCGACCTCTGCATACTGGATCGCTTCAAGGCATACCACACGTCATTGGAGTTCTACATTATTTAAATTCTGTCCCTTATTCCTATTTCAGGGGTCACGTTGATCCGGGGATTATTCTGATCGCCATTATGGAGTTGGGAAGGAATTTTTTCCCAGTGATGAGGCTACTGTCGTCTGCCTTACGAGGGTTTTTTTTGCCTTCCTCTGGATCAACACAGGTTGAATTTGATGGACACCTGTCATTTTCAACCTTATAAACTAATAATTGGCCTAATACCCCCAAATAAATTAGAATTGTCCCTTTTCCCCAGATAAATAGGTATGGCCGCCATTCCCATTAGAGGATGCCATGATGCAATTATAAACCCTCTGTGCTGCCAGGGCAGTAGAAACCCCCCACAAGTGACCCTATTCTGGAAACTACACCCCATAAGGAATCTAACAAGGGGGACAACGGGTATATGGCCCCCTGGTGACGGCCGCATTTGGGACGTGAAAATAAAAAAATGGTATTTTTTATTTTCACGGCACATGTTCTACACATGTGCCCGTCACCAGTGGGGTCCATATGCTCACTGCACCCCTCTTTTGATTCCTTATGGGGTGTAATTTCCAGAATGTGGTCACTTGTGGGGGGTTTCTACTGTCCTGGCAGCACAGGAGCTTTGTAATTGCAACATGGCCTCCATCCTCCATTCCAGCCTCTAAATGGCGCTCTGTCCCTTTGGTGGCTTGTCCTGTGCCCATATGGCACATTATGTCCACATGTGGGGTATTTTCGTACTCAGGGGAAATTACCCTATCCTGTTGCGTTTATTTTCTTTTTTAACCACTTGTGGAAATGGAAATAAATAAAGGCTAGACCAACATTTAGTGTAATTTTTTTTAAAATTTTTACTCTAAATCATTGATCTTGTCATGATTTTTTCATTTTCACAAGGGGCTAAAAGATAAAAAAAAAAAACACAAGATGTGTAGAGCAATTTCCCCTGAGTACGGAAATACCCCACATGTGGACATAAAGCGCCATGCGATCGCAGGGTAAGCCTCCAAAGGGAAGGAGCGCCATTTGGTTTTTTGAGGCTGGATTTGGCTGGAATGGATTTCGAGGGGCCATGTTGCATTTAAAAGGCCCCTGTGTTGCCATGTCAGTTGAAACCCCCCACAATTGACCCCATTATGGAAACTACACCCCTCAAGGAATGTAACAAGGGGTGGAATGAGCATATAGACCCCACTGGTGACGGGCACAAATGTGGAACAATGTGGCGTGAAAATGAAATATTACATTTTTTACACTATAATGTTGGTCTAGCCTTGAATTTATCATTTTCACAAGGAGTTAAAAGAGAAAAAAACACACAAAATGTGTAGAGCAATTTCCCCCGAGTCCGTAAATACCCCACATGTGGACATAAAGCACCATGTGGGCGCAGGGCAAGCCTCCGAAGGGAAGGAGCGCCATTTGGATTTTGGAGGTTGGATTTGGCTAGAATGGATGATGAACGCCATGTCGCATTTACAGAGCCCTGGTGCTGCCAAGACAGTGGAAACCCCCCACAAGTGACCCCATTCTGGAAACTGCACCCCTCAAGGAATCTAACAAGGGGTGCAATGAGGATATGGACCCCTTGATGACGGGCACATTTGTGCCGTGAAAGTGAAAAAATGAAATTTTTTACTTTCACGTCACATTGTTCCACATTTGTGCCCATCACCAGTGGGGTCCATATGCTCACTGCACCCCTTGTTAGATTCCTTGAGGGGTGTAGTTTCCAGAATGGGGTCACTTGTGGGGGGTTTCCAGTGTTTTGGCAGCACAAGGGCTCTGTAAATGCGACATGGCCCTTGAAATCCATTCCAGTGAAATCCAGCTTCCAAATGCCAATTGGCGCTTCTTCCCTTTGGAGGCTCATCCTGCACCCGTTTGGCACTTTATGTCCATGTGGGGTATTTCCGTACTCGGGAGAAACTGCGCTACATGTTTTGTGTTTTTTTTTTCCTTTTATCCCTTTGTGAAAATGAAAAATTGAAGGCTAGAACAACATTTTAGTGTAAAAAATACTTTTGTCTTTTTTCACACCACATTGTTCGGAAAATCTATGAAGCACCTGTGGGGTCCAAATGCTCACTGCACCCCTTGTTACATTCCTTGAGGGGTGTAGTTTTCTAAATGATGTCCCTTTTGGGGTGTTTTTTAGGTTTTGGCACCTCAGAGCCTCTGCCAACCTGAAGTGGTACAGTCAGAAATGACCAAATATAACGGAGCCATTGAAATTCACTGGGCGCTCCTTTATATCTGAGGCTTGTGGTTGCGTCAAATAGCGCAATAGGGGAAAAGGGCGGCAATTTATAAGGTCATAAGGAAACATCTTCCAGGGATTATTTGCTTGGCAGAAACACATTTAGTGAAGGAGAAACTTAATCTGCTGGGTTGGAAGTGGATCGGCAGGGCATTTCATTCTACGTTTTCTTGTTATGCTAGGGGTGTAAGTGTGCTGATACACAAGGCAGTTCCTTGTGAGATATTATCTCATAGGGTGGATAAAGAAGGAAAATACGTTTTCTTATATGTGGTATATCAAGGTAAACAGATGGTATGGGCATTCATTTATGTGCCGCCACCCTTTTCTTCGGCCCCTATAATAGATCTATGTAAGTTCCTGGAGGACAAGTCAGATTGAATAAAGAGAGGAATATTAGTGGCGAAACTCCCTTAAGGAAGTTGGTTGAGGGATTGGGGTGGCTGGACATCTGGAGGCATTATAATCCTAATGGGAAATCATACTCATGTTATAACAAGACTAAACAGACCCTGTCAAGGATTGATCTGGTGTTGGGCTCCAGGGGGATGATCTCCTGGGTACAAGAGGTAAAATATGAACAAAGAAGTATTTCAGACCACTCCCCTATGCTGGTAAGGCTGAAGAGGAGAGAAGTGGGGAGGAGTGGGGGGTTTAGAGTAAGTCCTTACTGGCTGGAATTATGGGGAGAGGACTCTGAAATAATTAATAATATACAGGTATTCTTTGAAATCAACCAGGGAACAGCCACAGAGGATATAGTTTGGGACACAGCAAAAGCACATTTAAGGGGAATTTTTCTAGAGCGTATAGCGAGGACTAGGAAAAAAGCTAGAGTAGAGGAGGAGAAGATAAAAGATCAGTTAGAAGAAGCAGAACGGCAGTATGTAATTACAAGGAAGGAGGAAGATAAGGTTAAGTGGGAGGATCTGGGATTGAGGTATAGGGAAATGATGGAGGCTAAGGCACAGCAATCACTATTCTTTGCTGATCAGCGCAGGTTTGTGGAGGGAGGGAGGCCGGGTAGGTTCCTGTCAAGGATGGTAAAGGAGAATGAGAGTCAGATAGGTATTTCTGCAGTTAAGGACAAGGATGGGAAGGTAATTAAGGAAGAAGAAGGGATTAAGAAGATATTCCTTGAATATTATAAGAAGTTATATAGATCACAGTTGGAGGTAGAAGAAAGAGAGATTGAGGAGTATCTGAGGGCGATTGAGTTTCCCAGACTTCCACAGGAAGCAGTGAATGGTCTAGAGGCAGAGATTAGTGAGGAGGAGGTTTGGAGGGTAGTGAGAGAGGCTCCTCGAGGGAAAGCGGCAGGACCGGACGGCCTCCCTTTTGAGGTATATAAAAAATATGGAATAGTATTAGTTCCTAGATTGCTATCGCTGTTTAGATCTATTCAGACACAGGGCAGAATGCCAAATTCTATGTATGAGGCCACAATTTCACTCATTCTTAAACCAGGTAAAGATGCAGTAGACCCCGGATCCTACAGGCCAATCTCATTGCTAAATACAGATATGAAAATTTTGGCGAAGCTGCTAGCAAATAGATTGGTGAAGGTAGTTCCATTTTTAATCTCGGATGATCAGTGTGGGTTTAGGGCTGGAAGGTCGGTGATAGATAATATACGTAGGATGTTTGGGAACTTGGAAATTGGGGGGGGGGAGGGACCGCTCCATCCTGTCGTTGGATGCCGTTAAAGCGTTTGACAGGGTGGAGTGGTCCTTCTTGTGGCAACTCCTGAAGGAATATGGATTTAAAGAAAAGTTTATTGGTTGGCTGCAGCTGATGTATAGAAGCCCTATGGCCTCAATCCTCATAAACGGATCCCAAACAGAAAGGTTTCCTTTATTTAGGGGAACACGTCAGGGTTGTCCCCTCTCTCCCCATATCTTTGCCCTCTTCATTGAGCCTTTGGCAATTAAAATAAGAACAATGGAAGAGGTGGAGGGGTTTGGATGTCGGGGGAGAGGGGACAAGATATCGCTCTATGCGGATGATGTTGTGCTGTACGTAGAGAATACAAGGAATTCCCTGGATATTATAATCAATACGATAGAAAGATTTGGAGATGTGTCGGGCCTTAGTATTAACTGGGCAAAAACAGTATTAATGCCGCTAGATGGAGAGGTGTCCCATGATAAACTGAGGTGTTTGAAGCCAGGAGAAACCTTTAGATACCTGGGGGTGGTGGTAGATAGGGATATCCATAAGTATGTGGAATTAAATGTAACACCAATTTTGCAAAGAATAAGATCTAAAGCAAAAGTTTGGATTGGCCTACCATTGGGCATGGCAGATAGGATAAGTTTAGTGAAAATGATTATCCTCCCACAGATTTTGTTTGTCTGGTCTAATAGTCCAATATGGTTGGGGGAAAGAATATTTAAGCAGTTGGAAGCTTTAGTGAGGGATTTGATTTGGAGGGGTAGAAAGCCCAGGATAAAAATGGAATATTTATATAAAGATGAGGGTAAAGGAGGTTTGTCGGTTCCTAACTTTAGGATTTATTTTTTGGCGGCCCAATTACAGTATGTGAAAAGATGGAGAGAGTTCTCATATATAAAGAATTTGGTAGAACAAAATAAATGGGGATTAAAGGACGTATGGGAAATTTTGGAGTCAGGACAGCTGAGTAGAAGGTCTAGAGAGAGATGGCCATTGTTAGACTTGATGCACAAAGTTTGGGAAAAAACTAAAAAAGCACTGGGTTTGGAGGGAGTATTTAGATGTACACCAATGTTTAACAATCTTAGGTTTAAAGAGTTGGGAAGAAATCATGAATGGAGGTTTTGGGAAAAATACAATTTGAGGTATGTGACACACTTCTTTAAGGAAGGGCAATTACGCTCATTAGAAGAGTTAAAAGGTGAATACGGGATAGAAGGAAACTGTTATTTTTATTATTTGCAATTAAGACAAGTTAGTATGGAAATAGATCACACGGAGAATTTGTTAGAAGAAAAATCACAGTGGATTGAGTATATGATAGAGGACACTTCCAAAAGAAGGGTGATGGCTAGGATAGTTAGGTTGGTAAAGGAGGGGAAGAAGGAGGTAGTCACACATGTAAGTAGAGTAAAGTGGGAAGTAGATATAGGAGAAATTACACAAGAAGAGTGGGAAGATATATGGAGTATGGGAAAGAATATATCACTTAATGCGTCGCACAAGATTACACAATTTTTTATTAATTATAGGTTATATTATACACCAAGTAGGTTATCTAAAATGGCCCCTAACAGAGAAATAGTTTGTCCCCGCTGCAATATGCCAAGGGTTGGTTTCTTTCATCTATATTATGAATGTAAGAAAATGGAGAGAAGTTGGCAAGTAATTTTAGAGGTTATTAAAGATCGACTCCAACTGGAAGGTTGGGAACCGGCAAAGAGATGGTTGTTGGGGGTATGGAGTGATGTCTGCCCAGGGAAAAATAAGAATATTTTAGTAAGGAAACTTTTGATGGTAATGAGGCTGTTGGTGGCCAGAAAATGGATGTCAAGAGATAGCCCCACCCTTAAGGAATTTTTGATGGAGGTTAGAAGGATGATTAATTTTGAGTTTTGTTTGTTGGTAAAAGGAGGGAGGAGGGTGAATTTTTGTAAGATCTGGGACCCATGGTTGGATAAAATGGACCAACAAGAGAAGATGGGATTGGTGGTGGGTTTAAGAAGAGGAGAGGGCTGAAGAATTCCTTTTTTTTTATTTTTTTGTTGTTTCTTTTTTCTCTGCACCCAGGGAGGGGGGGAGGTGGGATGGGTGGGGGTGGGGGGGGGTAGTAGGGGGGAAGGGGGTGGGGTAGTAGGGTTAAGACCATGTCTGGGCACAATTAAAAAGTAATAGGTAGAAAATGTAATAGGAGAGATGTTAAGTGTAACCGGGGGTGCGGTTCCTGGACACCAATGAGAAATAATGAATATGGGTGATAGGTGTCGTAGTTGGTCTCCGATGTCTGGGCGGGAGGATTGTGGGGGTTTGGAGCTTGGTCTCCTGGCTCGGGGCCCTATGTTGTGAGGATCGGGCTCAGGTCTCGGTTGGAGGAGGAGGAGGGGCGTTACTATGCTGTGTTTTTTTTTTTTTTTTTTTTTTTGTTTTTGTTTTTTTTTCTTTTCTACTCGGAGGTCCGCTGGTGGTTGATTGGATATGAGATAGTAAGCTGGAGTGGGCGAGATGGAGCAGCGGAGGGTTCCTTCGGCTGGGTCCAGATAGCCTGCTCCGGAGTAACGCCACAAGTCTACATAAATATATGTGGGCGGTGGTGTTGGAGTGGTTGGAAGGAGGAGGAGAAGGAAATAAAAAATAAGAAATCTCCAGTGGTGGCTTGGTACCGTGGAGGGCTAAGCTCCCAGAGGGGGTGGAATGGTATGTAGTATGTATGAAGTATGTATAAGGCTGGACACGAGAATAATAAGATTTATAGTTTGGATTATTTTATTTATTTATTTATTTATGGTTTTTTTTTTTTTTTTGGATGCTGGTGACTGTACTCCTTCTCTGCCCGGCGGAGACAGGGGCCTGGAGGCGGAGGGGATACCCGAGCCAGTGGGGGCAGGTTCTGTCCTCCTGTGGTCCCCTGCGCGGAGGAGGGGACCGGCTGTGGCACGAAGGTGTAAGGTAAAGTTAGGGGAGGGGAAAAGTTGAAAGAGAGGTTATGAATTGATGGTGACCATGGATAAGCACCCTTTGGAAGGAGAAATGTTTTGTTAACATTTCTGATGAAGGGTTATGAGGTGAAGTACCTAAGAAGATATTTGGTTTAAGATGTAAAAAAATTGTGGTTGTATCCAGACATGGATGAAGTGGTTTTAATGTTTGTATGGTAAATTCTGTAATAAAGGTTTAAAAATCAAAAAAAAAAAAAAAAAAAAAAAAAAAAAAAAATAGCGCAATAGGGCCACATATGGGGTATTTCTATAAACTGCAGAAACGGGGCAATAAATATTGCGGTGCATTTCTCTGGTAATAGGTTCATAATTATGAAAAATATTGGATTACAATAAAATCTCTGCACAGAAAATTAAAATTTTCAAATTTCTTACACACTTAGCTTTTATTTCTGTGACTCCCCTAAAGGGTTAAAAAACTTTCTGGATGTGCTTTTGCAGAGTTTGGGGGGTGCAGTTTCTGAAATGGGGTGCTTTGTGGGGCTTTCTAACACACAGTCCCCTCAAATACACTTCCCACCTGAACAGGTCCCTAAAAATATCTGATTTTGAAATTTTACTGAAAATTTGGAAATTTGCTGCTAATGTTTTACGCTTTCTATTGTCTAAAAAAAATGAAAGATAGTTTAATAAATGCCGCCAACATAAAGAAGACATGTTTCTAATGCTATTTAATATATAATTTATGTAGTATAACCATTTTCTGTATAAGCAGAAAAGTTTTAAAGTTGGAAAAATGCATTTTTCACAATTTTTCACGCTATTTTGGTTTTTTTCATAAAGATTCGTTATAAGTATCGACTCCAATTTACTAGAAATGTGAAGTATAATATGTCACGAGAAAACAATCTCAGAATCAGCCGGATAGGTAAAAGCATCCCGAAGTTATTAATGAATAAAGTGACACAGGTCATATTCATAAAATGAAATTTTTTACTTTCACGTCACATTGTTCCACATTTGTGCCCATCACCAGTGGGGTCCATATGCTCACTGCACCCCTTGTTAGATTCCTTGAGGGGTGTAATTTCCAGAATGGGGTCACTTGTGGGGGGTTTCCAGTGTTTTGGCAGCACAAGGGCTCTGTAAATGCGACATGGGCCTTGAAATCCATTCCAGTGAAATCCAGCTTCCAAATGCCAATTGGCGCTTCTTCCCTTTGGAGGCTCATCCTGCACCCGTTTGGCACTTTATGTCCATGTGGGGTATTTCCGTACTCGGGAGAAACTGCGCTACATGTTTTGTGGTTTTTTTTTCCTTTTATCCCTTTGTGAAAATGAAAAATTGAAGGCTAGAACAACATTTTAGTGTAAAAAATACTTTTGTCTTTTTTCACGCCACATTGTTCGGAAAATCTATGAAGCACCTGTGGGGTCCAAATGCTCACTGCACCCCTTGTTACATTCCTTGAGGGGTGTAGTTTTCTAAATGATGTCCCTTTTGGGGTGTTTTTTAGGTTTTGGCACCTCAGAGCCTCTGCCAACCTGAAGTGGTACAGTCAGAAATGACCAAATATAACGGAGCCATTGAAATTCACTAGGCACTCCTTTATATCTGAGGCTTGTGGTTGCATCAAATAGCGCAATAGGGCCACATATGGGGTATTTCTATAAACTGCAGAAACGGGGCAATAAATATTGCGGTGCATTTCTCTGGTAATAGGTTCATAATTATGAAAAATATTGGATTACAATAAAATCTCTGCACAGAAAATTAAAATTTTCAAATTTCTTACACACTTAGCTTTTATTTCTGTGACTCCCCTAAAGGGTTAAAAAACTTTCTGGATGTGCTTTTGCAGAGTTTGGGGGGTGCAGTTTCTGAAATTGGGTGCTTTGTGGGGCTTTCTAACACACAGTCCCCTCAAATACACTTTAAACCTGAACAGGTCCCTAAAAATATCTGATTTTGAAATTTTACTGAAAATTTGGAAATTTGCTGCTAATGTTTTACGCTTTCTATTGTCTAAAAAAAATGAAAGATAGTTTAATAAATGCCGCCAACATAAAGAAGACATGTTTCTAATGCTATTTAATATATAATTTATGTAGTATAACCATTTTCTGTATAAGCAGAAAAGTTTTAAAGTTGGAAAAATGCATTTTTCACAATTTTTCACGCTATTTTGGGTTTTTTCATAAAGATTCGTTATAAGTATCGACTCCAATTTACTAGAAATGTGAAGTACAATATGTCACGAGAAAACAATCTCAGAATCAGCCGGATAGGTAAAAGCATCCCGAAGTTATTAATGAATAAAGTGACACAGGTCATATTCATAAAATTTGCTCCGGTCCTTAAGGCCATTTCAGGCCCGGTCCTTAAGGGGTTAAATTACCATTATATCACAGTATGTGGTTAAATATTGCTGTGGATTACTTTCTTTGTATCATAATAGTAATAGTTTATAATATAACCCCTTGTGGACGGCTGCAGTAGTCATATATGACAGTGTATCCTCTCCAGAGGATGGATATACAGAAACTGGTGGGGAACCAGATAAATTTAGCTTGAAGGACACTATGAGAAGTAGATATAGATTTTTATTAATAAAGGTTTTTTTCTTATGGATTTAAATGCTCACAGTAAATTTGTGGCCATTGCACATCAGAAATGGACATACTACAGATGTGAGAAAGTTCCATAGCATTTGAGTTCAGGCCAACTCTAAGATACTGTACTATATCATAGGCACATGTCTACAATTAATCTTATATTACTGCTTTCTTTCTATATTCTTTATGAACAGCATGCCTGGTAGACAGATTAAAAGTTCCATAGACATAAAGTAAGTACAAATTTTAGGTTTCTGATCCAGAGAAGTGTAAAGTAGCAATTTATTGTGCAATCTATCGTCTTACTTACAAAAAGATCATTAAAGCCAGTAACTTAATTGCAGAAATGGTAATCAAATAAATTTTTAATCTGGAGTTGCTGAATATGTGTCCATTAGCTTGCAGGGAAGATAAACAGGAAATAAACTCATTCGGCGGATAGTTAATTGAAGAAAAGAGATTTGGCAAAAAAAATCCAATAATATTTCCTCTATGAGCGGTAAAAGATTACATTCAATCTTTAATTACAAAAAGACACTGTTGGCATTTGCAGGTATAGTAGAACAGATACATAGTTATTCATATCATCCAAGCCACAGATGCAAAATTAAAACAAAGGATATACTGTGAGAGGCTGCATACTGCGCCAAGCACAGTAGTGAGCAGCGTATCATGGCAATGTACTGTATAAATGGCAGCTCACAGCAGGGAGGAGAAAAGATGTACTGTAACTGTATAGCAAATCTTATGCAGATTTTCTACTGTCATCCAGCACATTACTGGATTGTAATCTAACAGATCTGTCTAATAATGTGTGCAATGTAAATAGGAGTAGGATTATAGATAGATAGATAGATAGATAGATAGATAGATAGATAGATAGATAGATAGGAGATAGATAGATAGATAAATAGATAGATAGATAGATATGAGATAGAGAGATAGATAGGAGATAGATAGATAGATAGATAGATAGATAGATAGATAGGAGATAGATAGGAGATAGATAGATAGATAGATAGATAGATAGATAGGAGATATATATGAGATAGATAAATAGATAGACATATAGGAGATAGATAGATAGATAGATAGATAGATAGATAGATAGATAGATAGATAGATAGATACTGTAGATAGATAGGAGATAGATAGATAGATAGATAGATAGATAGATAGATAGATAGATAGATAACAAAGGATGTTGAGTGGCACTACAGAAAATTCGCTCGGGTGCCTGTAGATGTCGTTCAGACCACGAATCTTCCGTTTAGAAAATAGTGATGATCCACGGCACTCCAATGAGATGAAAAAACTGATGATTTATTCAAAAAAACAATTACATGGTGCAACACAGCAGAACACAACGTTTCGGCGATACACCCGCCATTTTCAAGTGCGGGTGTTGAAAATGGCGGGTGTACCGCCGAAACGTCGCGTTCTGCTGTGTTGCACCATGTAATTGTTTTCTTTTAATAAATCATCAGTTTTTTTTCATCTCATTGGAGTGCTGTGGATCATCACTATTTTCTAGATAGATAGATAGATAGATAGATAGGAGATAGATAATAGATAGATAGATAGATAGATAGATAGATAGATAGATAGATAAATAGAAGTCCAAGAAACCGCAACACTCAGAGAAATTTCAAATAAAAAAAAATGTATAGTTTATTGCACCCAAAATCTGCATTGTTTTTCTCTAACAATAAGAGCTTTTTCAAGCAGTGTGATATTGCTTGAAAAAGCTCTTATTGTTAGAGCGAAACTTTAGGTCTTATTGTTAGAGCATGCTTGAGAAAGATAGCGTGAGGCTATCGAAACGTTGCATCTGTTTGTTCACCAATTTATAGAATAAACTAGACTTTTTTACCACCTGAGCTGGTGTGCTGTGGACTCTTTGCCTTCTACCTGTGAAACTCCTGGCCTGGGGACTTAATTCCTATAGCACCCGCCACATCGGATTTGGAAGTGCGGCTTATTTCTACTATCTATCTATCTAGATAGATAGATAGATAGATAGACAGACAGACAGACAGACAGACAGATATATATATATAGATAGATAGATAGATAGATAGATAGATACATAGATAGATAGATAGGAGATAGATAGATAATAGATAAAAGATAGATAGAAGATAGATAGATAGATAGATAGATAGATAGATAGATAGATAGATAGATAGATAGATAGATAGATAGATAGATAGATAGATAATAGATAGATAGGAGATAGAAAGATAATAGATAGATAGATAAATCAAAAATATACCGCAGCACACCACAGTTGCAATGAAAAAAAGTGGTTTATTTACCCATGTGAGGAAATACAACGTTTCAGCTCAAGCGATATGAGCCTTTCTCATATCGCTTGAGCTGAAACGTTGTATTTCCTCACATGGGTAAATAAACCACTTTTTTTCATTGCAACTGTGGTGTGCTGCGGTATATTTTTGATTTATATTGCATACACCCTGGACCCGGGTGTTCACCGCTGGCACCCCTACACCATATACCCTGAGTGCCGCTTTTTCTTTTTTTCATAATAGATAGATAGATAGGAGATAGATAGATAGATAGATAGATAGGAGATAGATAGATAGATAGATAGATGGGGTATTTAATGTGTAATCTAATTTTAAGAAAAAACATGAAGGACGAGTACCATAAGAATAGACTTATACAATCATATGCAACAACAATAATATAATGGCAGGGTATGGATGGGTTTCAATTATATCAATCCTAAGGTGTTGTCGAAGCAGCAAAATGTCCATATGGTACTCAAATATCTGGGGTACAAACTGTGTCACAGCCATTATAAAATGTAGGTCCCATATTACTAATGAGCAACAGCCCAATTGTTGTAGTGAAAGGGGTTAGCCAGGATTAGAAAAAACACAGTTACTTTCTTACAGATACATCATCACACCTGTCCCCGGGTTGTGTGTAGTATTACAATTAGAGATGAGCGAACCTCGAGCATGCTCTAGTCAATCCAAACCCAAATGCCGAAAGTTCGGGTTCGGATCGACTCGAACCCGAACCCGGTTTGCTCATCTCTAATTACAATTCAGTTTTATTCACTTCAGTGAAACTGAGCTGCAAACCCCTCACACAAATCGAGGACAAAAGTGGTGCTGTTTCCGAAAGAAAGTGACAATGATCTTGTAAGCCTGGATAAAGTAATAGCCCAAAATGTAACCTTAAATTTAAAAGCAGTGAATGAAAGACAGAGAAGAAAGAGAAGGGAAAGAAAATGAAAAAAATTGGGGAGAGGGGTAAGGGAGGGAGTAGGGGCTGGTCTCTAACCAACCACACCTCCCTGTGGTTAGTTGAAAGGCAGCTCCTATCGGACCAACCCTTGAAATTTAAGAGATTCTACATATTGTTGCCAGGAAAACCTAACTAAGGAATTTGTCCACTCATCCATGTTTTTTAGCAATCCGTTCTTTAATTTCCAATTTCCAATAGTGCAAAATTGCCATCTGAGCAACTGTTAGAAAATGTTGAAGAAGCTTTGCCAAAAAGCATAAGTAACATGATCTGTGTGTTACTGGGATGTGCTATCAAGAGTAGTAGGTAAAGATTTGTAGATTATGGGTCCAAAAGGAATTAAAATTTGCAGTGTAGATGGGGACAGTGTAGATCCCCTGCCCCCATTACACTGCCAACCAGATCTAAAAAGGTAGGGAACATATGGTGCATATCCACCAAACACACATACCACCTTCTTATGATTTTGCAATTCCTCACCTTTGCCCGAGAGGCCAGGGAAATGCCATGAGATAATGCACACATCTTAAGGATATCTTCTTGACCCAATGATTAACAGAATTTAAATGTAGAAACCAGTTTTTTTTTTTTTACTTCTGCTTAAGGCTGAGGTATGAAATGCAATTTCTCATTATAATTCCTAGATGTACAGTTTTATTAAATTAAAGTGTACCTGTCAGAAAGTCACTGTAATGCATGCAACTCCCCGTTCTGATCTAATTGGGGTCGTGCACATACCATCTCAGTATGTGCCGTCTTCATAGGTACACTTAAATTCTTCCCTTCCCAACTTCCCAACCAAACTCTGTTGTTCTGCTTTATAAAAGAAACCTTGATTGGGTTAAAAAAAAAAAAAGAAGAAGAAACATTCCTGACAAGCACCCCTACTCAATTGGCACCCTGTGTGACTGCCTTCTTTGCCTAGTTGAATTTCTTCAAAAATCGAAAAAACTGAAAACCTTTGTAAAAACGTAATGTAGTGTGCACATTCAATTATTCATGTTGTCATTGAACTAATTACAGTACAATTAGCGCAGGGTTAATTAACTGAAGAAAACGTGAGCAGAAGTGCTACTGAGCATATTCTCAAGGACAATAAACTCCTTATATCAGCATGCAATGTTGCCATAAAATAGTATATACTTGGGGGGCTCATTTAACCCCTTAACGACATCGGGCGTAAACTTACGCCCTGGCGCCCTGGTACTTAGCGCATCAGGGCGTAAATTTACGCCCGATGTTTCCCCGATCGCTGCGTGTTCACACACAGCGGTCGGGGAAGATGGCCTGCTATAAATCATAGCAGGCCATCATAGCTTCTCGGCACGGGGGGTGGTTAACACCCCCCGTGCTTACGATCGCTGCTATAGGCTGATCAATTCAGATCAGCCAATAGCGGCGATCGGAACCTTTCCGGGTCATCGGTGACCCGATGACCTGGAAAAAAATGGCGGTCGGTGCTGTCCGAGGACGGCACCGACCGCCATTACTGTAAAAAGTAATGTTGATCGCCGTGCCACCGGCCCGATCGCCGTGAACGGCCGGCCGGCCATTCACGGCGATCGGGCCGGTGGCACGGCGATCAGAGTCCCACAAAATAGTAAATACCTGCCCTGGACCCCTCAGCTAGGTAGCGGAGGGGTCCAGAGCAGGTATTTGTACATTACTCACCTGTCCCGGGCTCCTGATCGGCGGCTTCCGGGTTCGCGGCGTCCTCCGTCATTCCGTTCGGTCTTCGGGTCTTTCCGGCGGTCCTCGTCGTCTTCTTTCGGCTATTTTCGGCTCCAGCCTCGTCATTTTCCGGATTTTGCGCTCTGCTGCCCCCTAGCGGCTGATATGTGTAATACACTTATCAGCAGCTACAGGGATATTCAGAATATAAAAAAAAAAAAAAAAATTTTCCCCAATTTTTTTTTTTTCTATTTTCCGCACCCTATCGCCGCTGAGTGCTGATCAGCATCGCACGAAAGTGCGCTGCTAATCAGCAACTCCTCCTTTTTGGCGTAGGGTGTTTTTTTTCTATATTCTACTGCCACGGTCTGCTTATAAGTGCCGCACATAAGTGCGGCATTTATCAGCAACTCCTTTGTTGGCGTAGGTTTTTTTTATACTTACTGTAAAAAAACACGTAAAAAACACTACATTACACCACACTACATTGAATAAAGTTTGACACTACACCACTACATACCCCATATACTAGTCCCCATATAAAGATGGCCCCCAGGGTGTTTTCGGTGTCAGAGGGATACGTTATTATTGCCTCCGACACCGAAACAGCCAGTGAGGATGAATGGGGGGATCGTTCTTTTCTCCATTCATCCTCATCATCCAGTGACGTGTCTGGGGGTAGTGTAGCGTACGCTGCCCCCCAGACACGTCTTTTCCGCCAGTACCGTCCCAATAAGAGATGACGGTATGGTGTGAAATTCTACAAACTGGGTGAGCGTACCTCAGGGTACACTTACAGATTTAGGGTACATGCACACTGCGGAATGGTGAAGGATAACCCTTTGTGCATTCCGCAGCTGGCACCCGCCGGCGGACTGATGGAGGCGCGCGTCTCCACCCGTGTCATAGACTCCATGTTATGCACGGGCGGATTCCGTCGTCCATCCAAAGAATGAACACGTTGGACGGAGAGCGGAATCCGCCTGTGCATAGAATGGAGTCTATGACACGTGTGACACAGTCCGCCGGCGGGTGCCAACTGCGGAATGCACGAAGGGTTATCTGACACAGTCCGCCGGCGGGTGCCAACTGCGGAATGCACGAAGGGTTATCTGTCGCGATTCCGCAGTGTGCATGTACCCTTAGAGTGTATGAAGGAAGGGACACTCGAATCCAGCCCCAGATGCCCCCTCCCCCCCCCCATCCTCGGAACAAGTGGGAAGATCGTCCGGGAACTGATCTTCCCACTGCTGGATAAAGGTCACCACCTGTACGGGGATAACTTTTATACCAGCACCCCCTCTTCCGGTCCCTCGCTGCCCTGTAGCTTGCGGCACCATCCGAACATATCAGAAGTAGTAATAGAGCCCTAATGTTTAGCAGCCATGGAGCGGACCCAGCGCTTCTGGATATGAAGGACCCCGTATCGCACCAGGACAACATTCTCCAGGTGACGTCCCCCACACTGGAGAACAGGAGACCCCAGAAGAAGTGCAGAGTGTGGCGTAACAGGGGGATCAGGAAGGACACCATTTCCAGTGTGACACCTGTCCTGATCCCCCCGGCCTCTGCATACTGGATCGCTCCAAGGCGCACCACACGTCACTGGGGTTCTACATTATCTAAATTCTGTCCCTTATTCCTATTTCAGGGGTCACGTTGATCCAGGGATTATTCTGATCGCCATTATGGAGTCAGGAAGGAATTTTTCCCTGTGATGAGGCTACTGTCGTCTGCCTCACGAGGGTTTTTTGCCTTCCTCTGGATCAACACAGGTTGAATTTGATGGACACCTGTCATTTCCAACCTTATAAACTAATAATTGGCCTAATACCCCCAAATAAATTAGAATTGTCCCTTTTCCCCAGCTAAATAGGTATGGCCGCCATTCCCATTAGAGGATGCCATGATGCAATTACAAAGCCTCTGTGCGGCCAGGACAGTAGAAACCCCCCACAAGTGACCTCATTCTGGAAACTACACCCCATAAGGAATCTAACAAGGGGGGCAGCGGGGATATGGCCCCCTGGTGACGGACACATTTGGGACGTGAAAATGAAAAAAATTGTATTTTTTATTTTCTCGGCACATGTTCTACGTAAGTGCCTGTCACCAGTGGGGTCCATATGCTCACTGCACCCCTTGTTAGATTCCTTATGGGGTGTAGTTTCCAGAATGGGGTCACTTGTCGGGGGTATCTACTGACCTGGCAGCACAGGAGCTTTGTAATTGCGACATGGCCTCCATCCTCCATTCCAGCCTCTAAATGGCGCTCTATCCCTTTGGTGACTTGCCCTGTGCCCATATGGCACATTATGTCCACATGTGGGGTATTTTCGTAATCAGGGGAAACTACCCTACACGTTTTGTGTTAATTTTCTTTTTTAACCCCTTGTGGAAATGGAAAAAATCAAGGCTAGACCAACATTTAGTGTAATTTTTGTAAAGTTTTTACTCTAAATCATTAATCTTGTCATGATTTTTTCATTTTCACAAGGGGCTAAAAGATAAAAAAAACCACTAAATGTGTAGAGCAATTTCCCCTGAGTACGTAAATACCCCACATGTGGACATAAAACGCCATGCGGGTGCAGGGTAAGCCTCCGAAGGGAAGGAGCGCCATTTCGTTTTTGAAGGCTGGATTTGGATGGAATGGATTTTAAGGGGCCATGTTGCATTCAAAAGGCCTCTGTGTTGCCAAGACAGTTGAACCCCCCCACAAGTGACCCCATTATGGAAACTACACCCCTCAAGGAATGTAACAAGGGGTGTAGTGAGCATATGGACCCCACTGGTGACGGGCACAAATGTGGAACAATGTGGCGTGAAAATGAAATATTACATTTTTTACACTATAATGTTGGTTTAGCCTTGAATTTATCATTTTCACAAGGGGTTAAAAGAGAAAAAAACACACAATATGTGTAGAGCAATTTCCCCCGAGTCTGTAAATACCCCACATGTGGACATAAAGCGCCATGTGGGCGCAGGGCAAGCCTCCAAAGGGAAGGAGCGCCATTTGGATTTTGGAGGTTGGATTTGGCTAGAATGGATGATGAACGCCATGTCGCATTTACAGAGCCCTCGTGCTGCCAAAACACTGGAAACCCCCCACAAGTGACCCCATTCTGGAAACTGCACCCCTCAAGGAATCTAACAAGGGGTGCAGTGAGGATATGGACCCCTTGATGACGGGCACATTTGTGCCATGAAAGTGAAAAAATGAAATTTTTTACTTTTACGTCACATTGTTCCACATTTGTGCCCGTCACCAGTGGGGTCCATATGCTCACTGTGCCCCTTGTTAGATTCCTTGAGGGGTGTAGTTTCCAGAATGGGGTCACTTGTGGGGGGTTTCCAGTGTCTTGGCAGCACGAGGGCTCTGTAAATGCGACATGGCCCTTGAAATCCTTTCCAGTGAAATTCAGCTTCCAAAAGCCAATTGGCGCTCCTTCCCTTTGGAGGCTCGTCCTGCGCCCCCTTGGCACTTTATCGCCACATGTGGGGTATTTCCGTACTCGGGAGAAACTGCGCTACACATTTTGTGTCTTTTTTTTCCTCTTATCCCTTTAAGAAAATGAAAAATTGAAGGCTAGAACAAGGTTTTAGTGTAAAAAATACATTTTTCTTTTTTCACGCCATATTGTTCGGAAAATCTGTGAAGCACCTGTGGGGTCCAGATGCTCACCGCACCCCTTGTTACATTCCTTGAGGGGTGTAGTTTTCTAAATGGTGTCCCTTTAGGGGTGTTTTTTAGGTTTTGGCACCCCAGAGCCTCTGCCAACCTGAAGTGGTACAGTCAGAAATGACCAAATATAACGGAGGCGTTGAAATTCACTAGGCGCTCCTTTGTATCTGAGGCTTGTGGTTGCGTCAAATAGCGCAATAGGGCCACATATGGGGTATTTCTATAAACTGCAGAAACGGGGCAATAATTATTGGGGTGCATTTCTCTGGTAATAGGTTTATAATTATGAAAAATATTGGATTACAATAAAATATCTGCACAGAAAATTAAAATTTTCAAATTTCTTACACACTTAGCTTTTATTTCTGTGACTCCCCTAAAGGGTTAAAACACTTTATGGATATGCTTTTGCAGAGTGTGGGGGGTGCAGTTTCTGAAATGGGGTGCTTTGTGGGGCTTTCTAACATACAGGCCCCTCAAATACACTTTAAACCTGAACAGGTCCCTAAAAATATCTGATTTTGAAATTTTACTGAAAATTTGGAAATTTGCTGCTAATGTTTTAAGCTTCCTATTGTCTAAAAAAAATTAAAGATCGTTTAACAAATGCCGCCAACATAAAGTAGACATGTTGCTAATGCTATTTAATATATAATTTATGTGGTATAACCACTTTCTGTATACGCAAAAAAGTTTCAAAGTTGGAAAAATGCAGTTTTTCACATTTTTTCACATTATTTGGGTTTTTTTCATAAAGATTTGTTATGATTATCGACTCCAATTTACCAGAAATGTAAAGTACAATATGTCACGAGAAAACAATCTCAGAATCAGCCGGATAGGTAAAAGCATCCCGAAGTTATTAATGAATAAAGTGACACTGGTCATATTCATAAAATTTGTCTCTGTCATTAAGGCCATTTCAGGCTCTGTCCTTAAGGGGTTAATATACAGTATCTGCAACTTTTTTTTTTTTTTGCACACGTGTGTTGTGTGTTTCTGTGTTGCTCAAGACTTAGCTCAAAGTTTATAATCAGGCGCACAGTCCTTGATGAATCTAATGGAACCGCATCATAGAGGGGCAGGGGCTCCCTCCCATTGAGGACGGGCCGGCCTGCCTTCAGAACGGTGCCGTACTAGGACCACACTCACTTCTGCCGTCGGCCAAAAGAACTGACATGTCAATTCTTTAGGCGGACAGCGGAATCCGCCTGGGCACAGAATTGAGTCTATTGCACAGCCGGAGAAGTGTGCGGCGGCGAGTGGGGACGAACGACGGAATCCGCAGGAATTTCTCAGTGCAGATTTCTCAATGTGAACCCACCCTCATAGTTTTAGGTGGTTAACAGGTCAAGCCATAACACATGAGGATTGAAAATGTTTTTGTTATGGGAATATTTTATTTTGTATAGACTGGTATATTTTTGTACAGTATCACTAACTCCCAGCACGGATGTTATTGTAAGACAGAACATTTCTTACACTCTAATGATGCATGAGTGATGAGACATTTGGGAAAACATAAAAGCCCTTTTGTGATCCTAGTAACTTGCTAATTTGCATTGATAAAAGAGAATAAAACAAAATGCTACAAAGGGCTAAAAGGTTTTAAAATGTTTCACCATCTGACAAGCTGAAAATGCTACTGCCTTAAACAAAATTAATATTCTTACACTTTATTGACGTATTCTTTCTTAGTAATTTCTATTATGTATGTTAGAATGACTAAGTAAGGGTTAGGCTATGCTCACACAACGCTTTTTCAGCCTTGTTTAAAATGACGTCCGTCATTTTGAGTCTAAAATAACAGATGTCATTTAGCAGCCTGGCCTCTCTTTAGTGCTATGACGGCTGCTGGTACATTATTCTAGTTTGGGGTTACTAATTGGCCTTTGGGTGTGGCTTAATTGAAAAGTACATTAAATATAATGGTAAAAAGAGAGAATGAACGTTGACAACAGAAAAATTGTGTGAACAACTAATAAAAAACGTCAGCTGTTTGCAAAAGACGACCGAAAATAATGATCATGTTCGTTATTTTGACATCCGCAGTGAAAACGTCCATAATTCAATGCATTGTGCGCATTGGACATCCGTCTTCCCATTGACTTTAATGCATTGCCAGTCAATTATTTTTTAGTTTAATATTAAGTTTTAAGGATTTGTAAATGACCTTTATTTTAAGAATCTCAAGATTTCCTGTACTTAGCAGCTTCTGTATGTCCTGCAGAAAGTGGTATATTCTTTCCAGTCTGACACAGTGCTGTCTGTTGCCACCTCGGGCCATGTCAGGAACTTTCCAGAGCAGTAACAAATCTCATAGAAAAACTCCACTGCTCTGGACAGTTCCAGTCATGGACAAAGATGGCAGCAGAGAGCACTGTGTCAGATTGGAAAGAATACACAACTTCCTGCAGGACATACAACCACTGATAAGTACTGGAAGGCTTGAGATTTTTAAATAGAAGTAATTTACAAATTTGTATAACTTTCTAGAACATGTCTTTTTTTGCTTTTTTTTTTAAATGTCTCAGGAGTACCCCTTTAACCTTAGTGTTTTTACTATTTTCGGCTCCCAAAGATGTATGTTAGGTATATTCAAAACATGTTAGACACACATGGGACAAGATATTAGAAGCGCTGAGTTTTTTGTGTTTATTACGTGACCAGATTCTACAACATTAAGAAAAGCAAAAAAAAAAAAAAAATGATAAAATATAAACTAACCAATCCAGACATTTTAATTAGAAAATAAACTACACAATTGCATAGACTTGGAGCCTTAAAAAAATGCAAATGTCAGTCGCCATTCATCTTTCACGTCTACATTCTGACGCCAAGAACCAATGCTGTTGGAACATATTTAGTATAGAGTCTAACAGTAAAAAAAAAAAAAAAAGTTTTTGTCGTGATGACTGTTGTGTCTTGGCCCAATAATATTAAACATCCTAGGAAGCCTTTTATATAGATTTATAAAATAGGACACCATCATAAAGTTGTTATATATAGCTTAGGCTACCATTGGGTTTTGAGTTGAATGATCTTTCATTGAGGGTTAATTAATGTTATCAAGTTTTACAGATCACATCCTATCATCCAGCTTTTAAAGGGATCCTCTGAGGTCTAAGGCCACATTCACATGTCTGTTGTTTTGTCATCAATTGCGGGCACGCTATTGGCACAAAACATAGGACCAACGTTATTCAATGGCCTCATTCACATGTTCGTACGTGTGTACGGGGCCTTTATCCATGGTGCAGAAAAATAGGACCTGCAGTAACGCAGACCGCAATTTGCAGCACAGATCGCTATGCTTATGAAGTTTCAATATAGTGCTCCGTTTTTGCTAATACATTGCTTATATAAAGTATAGGGGGGGGGGAGGTGATCTGCCCCACACGATCGCTGTGTTCAGCACCCTCTGCAGAGGGAGGTTGCTATCACTGCTTGCTTTGCTTCTAGGACTGTTGCAATTTTTTTTTTATCTACACGGTTCACTGTATGCGATCTCACCCTTCATTGGCGATTTTATTAAAAAAATGCTGGTCGTCAATGAAGTCCAATGAATCCAACATAATCCTTTGGATAGCAATATCTAAAAATCATAAAGGAGAGACACAAAAAGAAGGCAGGAGAAGAACACCTATCATTTTGACAGGTGTTCTGCTCCTTAAAGTATGCAGCATTTTTCCAGATTGCTGCTTACAGTCTGGAACACAGGGGGTTAGGTGAGGATGCATTGCATCCACACTTAACCATTTGGTTGCCATACTGAACAATGTGGCCCAGGGGGTTAATTGAGGATGTAAATCCGAAATTAGCGACTGAGGCTGATTGGCTAAGCTGAGACTGCACAAGTTTCTGCTCGGTTAATCAGCAGCTGCAGCAGGGTACCGCCTCAGTTGCTAAGTGGCTGAAACAGTGAAGACTGGGAGAAGACTGAAGGATAAGTTAAAGCTTTGTGTGAAGGGTCTGGTGCCCCCTACATCTAGGAAGGGATCACTTTACCCACCTTTTTGGAGTGGGTGCATTCGAGTCAGCATTTGGACCCGAACATGGACTTCAGCGATTAAGTTCATGTTCAGGTCAAAATGCTGACCCGAAAAAACGTCCAAAACACAGAAAAAAAAAAACTCCAGAAGAAACGGCAAAAAAACTCATGGAACTCATGTGAACTCATGGAAAAAACACCAAAGGCCACATTGGAGTTTTTTTTCCTGGCAATTTTGTGGTGGACAGACAAACTCCACTAAAAAAAAAAAACAAACAAACAAGTGTGAAGGCACCCTTATACTAATCACAGCTTTCTTATAATAAAGCAATGATCAGTATTGTGTGTGATCGACTGATAGAGGCTGCAACAAAAGCGTCTAACAGTTGATCAGGGCCCACACACAGAAGTGTTACGTTTAGGGCCCAATGATGCATTAGCGACGGAGCGGGCACCGGACACTGGCAATCACCACTAGACCACTAGGTACCAGATTTATAGCCCCTTAGAGTCCATTTTCAAATTTGAAATTATCTAAGGCGTTAATTCAAACTAACACAGCGATCAGGTCATGTCTGCATGAAGCAGCGGCTGTCTGCTACACATAGTAACAGAGTGCCACATAAACTGCTGACACCTGCTGTAGCGGTGAGACAGACTGGAGCAGCAGGAGCCGGCAGGAGACCATAACACGCCATGCTGTAGTAAGTGCAGGGAAAATGTACTATAGGTGCATTTCCCATAATAAGTGTCTATTAGTAATTTTCATAACTTATGCTGGGAAATAACATAACTTAAAATTATTTTGCCTGGATTTCCTTTTGAAGACCTTCCGACTGCCCACATGCCTAGATGAGTAAGTTTTAGAAAGTACTTTTTCCATGACATATAAGTGCAGTGTCCCAGAACAGCCCTTCTCATGCTCATACTTTTATTATAACCAGTTCTGTTCTGGAAAGCTATGGTCCACTGCAAACTGCGTGTATTGTGTTACCCTTCTCAGTATTCAGGTCTGCTATTTCATTCATTTATTGCATGTATATTCAGGTATCAGTGTCTAATGGTATTATGTCGCCTCCCAGTGTTCAAGTATGGTACTTCTCATGTATATTTCTCTGTATATGCCTAATGGTGTGATGATGCAATGGCTGGATGTCACGTGACTGTGCCCTGCTTCCATGGTAACACCAATGGTCATCGAGCTTTTGGCTGTGGTTACCATGTGACTTCCTGTTCTACCTCAGTCTATTCCCTGCCCCATAGGGAATAGGTTGTGTGTTTGTCCTCTCTCCCTGCTAAGAGAGAGGCCTGCGTGTGCTCTGCTGCTCCAGTCCACTGGCTGTGTTCCTGTCTCAAGTCTCAAGATTCTCATCTGGATGTCGATTCTTCAGTCATTTCTTCAGTTCCTCTCATCATCATCTTCTCTAATCATCAACAGCAAGTATTTCATTCAAGTCTCATTCCACCCAGCATCTCATCTTCAGTTTCACTACTACTCCCATCATTCAGCACACTACTCTCACAGTCTATTGCAGCATCACCCATTACTCTGCTTTATTCAAGTTTGCCTTATTCCCGGTTGCACCCGGAGAGACTGTTGCTATTAGTTACCACCGTTACAATAAATATACAACTACCGTTGTTTCTGAACCTTGACATTGGTGTGATAATTGGTGCCCTGACTAAGGACAACGAAGAATCGCATGCCCAGTATTCCCGCATGGTCAGGAGCCGGTTTCCAGCTGTATCACCCTCGTGCCTACACCGTGACCACATTATCCTACAGCTGCCCCGGTTCCTGCCTGTTAGCACCATCTATACTGCGGAGTGGCCCCTAGGGGCCAGGGCATCGCATAAGTAACCCTGATAGCATTTATTTATATGCCCAGAAACAGTGCTGAGGGAACATAGGAGCTTATTTATAGCTGAAATAGTCATTTTTGCATGATTGGTTCCCTTGTAACCCATGTAATGTAGAAGGTCCTCTCCCACTGGCGTACTAATGCCCCTAGCATGCACATCTGCTGGGTTACCAGCATGCTCACCTGGTCTGTGCTCCTCTCCATTTCTATGCATCTGCTCCTGTCACTGCCACTCCTTGCTCTTTCCTTAGGGTGTCTGTGTGTTCCCTTCCTGATTCTCAAAGGATCAGCACACACATCCAAATCCTCCTCCTTCCAGGCAGCTACCATCACTTCTTCTTAGGCAGTCACACCCACTCAACCTCCATAGTGTGCAAGTGGAATCCAATGGGGTTAAAGGGTGAACACCAAATGGGCTATCTAGACAATTCCCTTGAGAGTAACACCTAAAATGACAACAGTTTGGGTCATAATATGTTACATCAAAAAGTTATGGGTGTTATTCCCCAAAATTTTTTTTAAAAAACAGCATTAGCAAGTTGTAGAGAGTTGGGCAAAGAGCCATGAGAAGTCAAATAAATCACTCTTTTCTTTCTGGCAAAACCTTGAACCATATTGAGGAGCCCATTTTGCTTTTTGCTATAGGGGCCGCTCTGTTTCTATTATGCATAGAAGTCTGATACTTCTATTTTCTTGACCAATATTGCATATGTCACTGCAACTATAAGGATATAAAACGAGAGAGCAAATACTATATGAAGCAGCTAAGCAAGGCCAAATGCCCAGTTATGTTATCAGGCAATATTGGAAATCTCTCCTCCTCATTATATTGTTCACTTATGTGTTTAAGGGTGTTAATAGTCATTGAAATATTAACATCTGTGTTTCTCAAATGAAATGTGCCTTAAAAAAAAGCATGATTTTCTATTGTCATGTTTTATCTCTGATCAGCTGCTTTAAAACGATACTTGCCTACGCTCACAGATTTTCATAGAGTTTCCCAAAATAGGGAAGACCTCCTTCTGGTACAGCAAACATTTTCTCTGCAAACGACTACTGGCGTAATGACAGGAGTTGAACGTGCAGGTTTTGGACGGAACAGAAAATAAAGGCAGGTGGACAAACATTGGAAAACACTTTACTTGAAATGCATACAAAATGTGCAGGTGAGGCCGCCACTTGGGGAATGTTACGAAGCTATGTCTCGGCACACACCTCAGTCTCCACCTAGCAAGCACCCAGACAGGAGCATTGCTAGAGTCCTAAAACATGCTCACTCTCCCTGGTTTCGCTTTCAATTCTCCCCACACCTGACTGGTCACCCTAAAACCCTTCCAAGCTTGACCACAGGCTGGTCACCAGTCTGAACCACATTCCCATCTTACCCAGACTGGTCCTCCTGCCAACTGACCCCCCATCCATCGCACCCCTGCCCCAGGCTGGTAATCCCTCACCCTGGTCCATCCCTCACCCTGTCACTCTGCCCCCCTCCCTTACCTCAGACTTTTTATCTGCACCCGACTGTTACCCTGCCCCCCCCCCCCCAACCACCACACCGGACTTTTCACCTGCCCCCCCCCCCCCCCCCCCACACACACACACACACACCTCAACCTTTTCACTTGCACCTTCCCCACCCAGACTAACCTTCATGCGCTCCTCCAAACATAACTACAGGGGGGAAGGCGACACACAGCACAGCAATGTGCCCTATGGGCAGTCATGGACCCCCAGGAGCTCAGAGCCTGGACGGCCACCCAGGGGGCTCATATTGTAATCCTGACAACCTAACCCAGACCAATAAAATTTCCATGCGTCTCTTTGACATGTCAAAACTATTACTAAATGACAATAATGCTTTAAAATTGAACTTTATAGAAGTTAAAAAAAGCATCCTCTGTATGCCCATTTTTCATAATTATGGGGTATGTCACTTGCACCGTGTTAGTAATGCACATTACAATACATTTCAGGAGAATATGGTTTGTTAACTACTCCATTATATTTCAGTTAGCAGCACTAGCCCTAATACCCATAGCCTATAAAAGTACATGTAAATGAACTGTAAATACCATTTACACACATATATAAATGTCTCTAGAGGGTTTTATCTGGAAATGTATGTGACTATGGGCACAGACATATTTCTGTAATCTAAAGAACACTACAGGCAGCTTCTTCCTAGGGTGAAATGGCTCTGGACTTCCAGTGAAAAGGAGAGGTTGGTGGGTATATGGCTTCTCAATACCTGTCAAATTCCAGGCATCTACTACACCCAGTTTGCCATCTATTGTTCTAGAAAGTGTGGTGTGAAAATAAACCACCAAACACCGAATCATATAAACAACAGTAGAGGTGTAAGTACTGCTATTCTTCCCATGTGATGATAATAATGGCGTCATGTAATCAGCTAAAATTCTTTCAATCATCAAGTAAATTACTATTTATTCTGCAGCGCACTCTGCACAGTGGTAATAGATGATCAAGCAATGCCTAAATCATTACAATACATAAAAATAACTGAATGTGTTATTTGTTATAACCATAATATTTATACCTTGGTAAATGAGCATTGATCTAAAGGCAATAACAGACATATAGTAGCAAAGCTCATAAATACTCTTAAACAAATATGCTGAATTCCATAATTCATTTGTGTTGCTGAATCGGCTATTATTTTTGAAATACTGGATACCCTTCAGTGTGTGTTATTGTATATCAGTAATGCCTATGCATCTCTTCCAGTTGGTCACAAAATAAAATATCCAAATGTTTCTTTAGAAGCTCTGCCATCATGAGCCCCAGCGGTCTATTTGTGTTCATTTGTGTGATCTATTTGTGTTGAATACTGTGTGGAGGGCACTAAGTTGGCACTAATACTGGGAGAATACTTTTGCTGTGGGGTTAGTTAAAGCGACTCTGTACCCACAATCTGTCCCCCCCAAACCGCTTGTACCTTCAGATAGCTGCTTTTAATCCAAGATCTGTCCTGGGGTCCGTTCGGCAGGGGATGCAGTTATTCTCCTAAAAACAACTTTTAATCCTCCAGCGCTGTGTCTAACGGCTGGGGCTTACATTTGTATATGCATTAGGCTGGCACCACCTCTCTGTCCTTCCTCCCCACCCTCCTCATCATTAGGAATGATCCCGGAACATTTATTGCTGTTTGAGCTTTGCACAGCACATCTATCTGCTAAAATGCCCCTGCGGGATGGCATATGTAGAGCAGACTATGAGAACTGTGAAAGTTAGACTTAATGAACATCGCGCTGCCATCAGGAGAGCATCTACAGGTGGAGGAGCGGCTACATGTAAATATGGTGAGACCAGGGTCGCCAAACATTTTGCTGAGTTTAGACATAGTGTCAGTAAACTTAAATGGACGATTTTGGAAGAGGTACAGGGCGTCAGTGATGAAGAGGTTAAATTAAGATTACTAAGAAGGGAGGTGTATTGGATTCAAACACTGGAAACATTGAACCCCTTAGGATTGACGAACAATGTAATTTTAATGTGTTCTTATAATTTTTAAAAAAATTCAAGTATTCCTGTAAGGATCTAATCAGAGATTGACACAGTCATGTTGGGATGAATAGATGTATCATAATGAGATGATTGTATTAAGCAACAATCCCGTTTGTCTGTGTTCAATTGTAGTGGGGGAAGTGATCTCGCGAGACTTCCCTTGTATTTCATATGGTGGTGAGATTGCACAGTTCATGCTTGAAAAACTCGAAACGTCGCAGCATGTGAACGCGGACGTCAAGACCTTGCTCCGAGAGGACCGTAATAGCTCCATGTGAGCCGTGGACTTTATTAATTTCTTCCTCGTTCACAAGCGATATTTGCACCAAGGGTGTTATGTTTACTACATGTAAGATGTGAAAATTTGCATATAAAGAAAGAAAAATCGCATTTGCATTTGTGTGTGTATTCACATTGGACATTGTTGCTGGGGTGGCAGGCCCCTAATTTACACGCACTTTAGAACGAGGAAGCGGCAGCTTTTATTTATTTATATTGCATCGGGGAATAGGAAGCAATCTGCCTGGAGCATTCCTAATGATGAGGAGGGCGAGGAGGAGGGACAGAGAGGTTGTGCCAGCCTAATGCATATACAAATGTAAGCCCCGGCCATTAGACACAGCGCTGCAGGATTAAAAGTTGTTTTTAGGACAATAACTCCGAACAGACCCCAAGACAGATCTTGGATTAAAAGCAGCTATCTGTAGGTATAAGTGGTTTGGGGGGGTCAGATTGTGGGTACAGAGTTGCTTTAAAAGGGTTGGCCACTTTATAATAAAATTGCTCAGTATATAGTATTAGTAAGCGTTCTCTCTGTATATACTGACAGCAGCTCCCTGTGTACCTCATAGAGCTAAAATCAGACTCCCCCCATAAGATGGCCGACATGGAGAAGCATGTCAGTATATACCACTGAGCCTGTATATACCTGTGGAGCACACTGGGGGTGGGGCATGGTCACATGCTCCTCCATGTCGGCCATTTTATGGACAGAAACAAAACAAAGCAGGGCAGCACAGAAGAGGGGAGTCTGATTTTATCTCTACACAGGGAGGTACACAGGGAGCTGCTGTCAGTATATACAGTGAGAACGCTTACTAATACTGTACACTGCAGTATTTTACTATAAGGTGGCCAACCCCTTTAGTGGGGGCATACAGTGGGCACCAGTACTGGGTAGGACACCAAAGGGGACACTCTACAAGGGATGCTACAAGGAGGGCACTAAGGAGTCACTATTCTTGTGTGGGGCAATAAGGGCGACACTAAAGTGGGCACCAAATTTTATAGACAATAGTTGTAGAGGTTTGGAATAATAATAAGAGATGTGACCTGTTAGTCACTGGATGTAGACGCACTGTAATGACAAGCATGAATAAATCACAGAATGATTAAAGGGCTTTGGAGGATAAGAACAACATAGCTACTTTTTTTCCTAAAACAGTGTTATTCTTGGCAATAAGTTGTGTGCAGTATTACAACTCACCTCAGATGACATAAGTGGAGCTGTAATACCACACAGTAAATAAAGACAAGAGTAGTGTTGTTTCTGGAAGAAAGAAATTATGGTTTTCTAATCCTGGATAACCCCCTGTCATTTAAAAACAAGAGTTGTGACATGTCACAGAGAGACAAGGAGGGCAATGAAATAAGGAGAGAAGCGTGTGTCTCCCAGCTTGTTCTAGTGATCAGTACAAGTCTGAACACCCAGTCCACTACTGGTTAAAACCTTTGAGGACACTTTACACTGTGCAAAGCACCAGTGAAATACTGCCACTATATTACGACATACACTCACCGGCCACTTTATTAGGTACACCATGCTAGTAACGGGTTGGACCCCCTTTTGCCTTCAGAACTGCCTCAATTCTTCGTGGCATAGATACAACAAGGTGCTGGAAGCATTCCTCAGAGATTTTGGTCCATATTGACATGATGGCATCACACAGTTGCCGCAGATTTGTTGGCTGCACATCCATGATGCGAATCTCCCGTTCCACCACATCCCAAAGATGCTCTATTGGATTGAGATCTGGTGACTGTGGAGGCCATTGGAGTACAGTGAACTCATTGTCATGTTCAAGAAACCAGTCTGAGATGATTCTAGCTTTATGACATGGCGCATTATCCTGCTGAAAGTAGCCATCAGATGTTGGGTACATTGTGGTCATAATGGGATGGACATGGTCAGCAACAATACTCAGGTAGGCTGTGGCGTTGCAACGATGCTCAATTGGTACCAAGGGGCCCAAAGAGTGCCAAGAAAATATTCCCCACACCATGACACCACCACCACCAGCCTGAACCGTTGATACAAGGCAGGATGGATCCATGCTTTCATGTTGTTACTGTGCATTCAGAGATGCTCTTCTGCCTACCTTGGTTGTAACGGTTGGCTATTTGAGTCACTGTTGCCTTTCTATCAGCTCGAACCAGTCTGCTCATTCTCCTCTGACCTCTGGCATCAAAAAGGCATTTCCGCCCACAGAACTGCCGCTCACTGGATGTTTTTTTCTTTTTTGGACCATTCTCTGTAAACCCTAGAGATGGTTGTGCGTGAAAATCCCAGTAGATCAGCAGTTTCTGAAATACTCAGACCAGCCCTTCTGGCACCAACAACCATGCCACGTTCAAAGGCACTCAAATCACCTTTCTTCCCCATACTGATGCTCGGATTGAACTGCAGGAGATTGTCTTGACCATGTCTACATGCTTAAATGCACTGAGTTGCCGCCATGTGATTGGCTGATTAGAAATTAAGTGGTAACGTGCAGTTGGACAGGTGTACCTAATAAAGTGGCCGGTGAGTGTATGTTACCACTATATGGGCACTGTTTGGTGGTATATTGGTTATGTGTAATAGATATACAGTAAGTGGACATAATGTGGATAAATTATTAGTATAGTGCTTTATAGTGCTTATTGTTGTTAAAGTGAACCAATCACCCAGATTTTCTGGGTATCGCTACTAGTAGCGCCCAGAAGATCTGCTAAAACACTGCCTCACCATGTGTCCTGTGTCTTCTGGAAAAGCTTTAGCTGCTCAAATGAAGTTTTTTATTCCGGCGCGCAAGACATGCAGAGAGCCTGGGAACTAGTCACCTGGGCCGTGACCAGTCAGCACGCTCTACAGCAGGATGATTGACAGGAAAAGAGGCCAGTTAGAAGAAGCTTTTCCTCGCAGGTCGTGTTACCACATGCCATGTCATGTAAAAACAATAAAATAAAAAAATCGCCGTTCATAAACCACAAATAGTCTTTCCAGCATAGAGTTCAATGTAAGTTGCACATGGCTGCATCTAATTTTTGATAAGGGGGGAGGGGGTCACAAATGCTAAATTGTACACAACTCACAATTAAAATAATTCTTTGCAACAATCAGTACCAGGCCGTAAACTCTCTCTAACTCTATCTTGGTGTGAAATGTAATAACCATTTCATAGCAGCTATACACAACCACTTTACCATTATAAAACTTGTTTACTCTTCTGCTTCCAACCCAGAAAACATAGATGTAGTATCAGTATCACAGACATGAGCTGACACATCATGTTCTCAATAACAAGGGATTTCCTGCAAGGAGGAAGGGATTCTCAGCAATCCCAGGACCTGTACTTGATGCCTGTAGGAAGCAGCAGCAGGCTTGTTCAGTGTGTGGATGTGAGTGTGTGTGTTTACAAGCAGGACTGACTTAGTCAGCAAATACTGCTCTACAGAGCTTCAGCCAATGAAGAGCCTCCCCAGGCTGCTTGAGAGCTTGAGAGTTGGAGCAGGATATGCTTGCAGGAATGGGAGGCTGAGCTGCTGCTGCTGCTACTGATGGCACAAGGATGGGGTCTGGCTCCAGAGGATCCTTGGCTGCTCCTGCCATGCAGGAGACATGACTGCCTTGTGGATGTGCAGCCCCTGACTGACAGCAGGATCCTGATGGATTGAGCAGGCTGTGCTTGTCCTTTCATGTGAAGATGAAATGCTTTTCTCGTTACCTGCCTTACATCTTCAGACCTCCTAACACCATCCTATCCTCCAGCTGCCATACAGAAGGTACAGGGCATGAAAGGGTGCCTGTGGGGGGGGGGGGGGGGGGGGGAAGTGGGATGGGAGGAAGCTTGACTTCCCAAACATCTTTGCTGACATTGCTGTTCTGCTGTCAGATGACAGCCATTGCTGCCAGGATCCTGTCTGTGGAGTAGTATTGTGGTTATCCTTGGAAGGAATAATGCTTGACTGTGTGAACCTGACCTTGTACCCCTAGCCATTGCGTTATCTGGCCAGGAAACAGTCAGGGAGTCTGCAGATGCTTTGTTTTCCTCTGCATATTATGCTCAGCCATCAAGTTTACTTTAGAGGCTTCTCCCTGGGGCTGCTCACATCCCTACTTGTCTCTGTAGGACACTAAAGACTTTGCTGTAATGCTCTGAAAGTTCTGATTTGTATATCCAAGTATATTTATATTCTATGGCTGTTTAAAGGGAACTTCAGGTAAAAACTAATATATTCCTGTCTAGTGATATTCTCTCACCCAACATCTTATTTCCATCAATTGGCTTATTCCTGCCTTCTTCCTCCAATAACCCACTGAGAATTTACATAAATCAATGTCATCCCCCACCTCTGAGATAATACAACCTCTGCCTGCAGTATCTATGGCTGGGGATATGGCATTACTGCAGGTGCTGATGGGTAGGTTTTCTCTGTTTAGGATCTGTGACACTATACTAGTGTACATAAATTATAAAATTGTGCCCAGAAATGGACTTCACTATGTGATGTTATTTAGTTACAGCAGATCAGTTTCCTTCTATCCTAGTGGTGGTTTCTATGATAATATTAAAATATTAAGCTATGACTAATAATCCTGCCAAATAAATGTTGTTATTCAGAAAACAGGAAATGTAGGAGGCAGCTCAATATAGGAAGCTCTGAAATTCCTACTCTTGTCCAAAGTTGATTGGCGTTTATTTCAGAGGCTTTTTACATGCTTTGAATAGTAATAGGATATCTTTTCTAGCAGATTGTGGATGCTAGTTTCCAGAGTAACCTTATAAATCGGTGCAAAGTTCTTAGCTGAGGCTCAGTTATTAGTAGGACAGTCATATTGTGCTGTGCTTCCCCCACAACAACGGCAAGGAATTGAGGTGCATACTATGATAGAGTATAGGTGATTAGTTCAAAGGGGAAACATATAAATAAGTTAAAATAAAAACAAATTTTGTAAAGATGCATCTGCACAGATACTCTAAGAAAAATACCTGATGGGGTTGTCCAGGGTAAAAAATGTTTCCATGGCAAGGGGTGGTGTTAAGGATTTAAGATAATAAACAAGCTATACTCACCTGTCTGGTTCCCCTGCCACCTGTCACTGCAGTCTATGCACGAACTGGTCAGTTAAGCCAGTTACTAAGACAAATCTAACCTGCTGATAGCCCCCTATTGCACACGGGACACTGAGGATGAAGGTACGTCTCTTACCTTCATACTCTGTGCCGTTCACATGCAGTTTTAATGTAATCCTGTATTCTGGTAGGGCCGTTTGTAGTACTGCCCCGCCAACACAGCACCCATCTGACCTGGACGGCTGCCCCTTCTGGATCTGCGCTCTGGTGGCAGGGCAGTGCTCCAAATGGCCCTACCGGACCGAGGATTACATAAAAACTGCTGAAGAAAAGAAACATACCTTCATCTTCAATGCCCGTCCACAATAGGGAACTATCAGGAGGTTCAATTTATCCTTAAAGGGGTAGTGTGGCAGTAAACAATTATTCACAGAATAACACACATTACAAAGTTATACAACTTTGTAATGTATGTTATGTCTGTGAATGGCCCCCTTCCCTGTGTCCCACCACCCCCACCCGTGTACCCGGAAGTGTGGTGCGCTATACATACCTGTCACGTGCCGACTCGTCTCCGATCTTCAGTCAGCGATGTCGTCTTCGGCCGAATCCCTCCGTCCGTCCTGAGTGCCGGCCGCCCTCTGCCGCGTCATCGGCTGCTCAGCCGCGATTGGCTGAGCATAACTGTGCTCAGCCAATCACGGCTGAGCATCTGATGACACTGAAGAGGGATTCGCTCAGAGGGATTCGGCCCGGCCATCTGAAGACGACATCGCAGACTGAAGATCGGAGACGAGTCGGCATGTGACAGGTATGTATAGCGCACCACACGGGTGTGGGGGTGGTGGGACACGGGGAAGGGGGCCATTCACAGACATAACATACATTACAAAGTTGTATAACTTTGTAATGTGTGTTATTCTGTGAATAATTGTTTACCGCCGCACTACCCCTTTAATCATCATGTCTGGTGGAAACCAGGCGCTGCTCATCCCCTGCACAATACCAACCGTACAGTTAAAGGAGAAGTCCAGCAAAAAATTTTTATTAAAGTATTGTATTGCCCCCAAAAGTTATACAAATCACCAATATACACTTATTACGGGAAATGCTTATAGAGTGCTATTTTCCCTAATGCATCAAGGCTTCACTTCCTGGATACCATGGTGATGTCACGACCCGACTCCCAGAGCTGTGCGGGCTGTGGCTGCTGGAGAGGATGATGGCAGAGGGGATGCTCAGTGTCCCTCCAGTGCCCTGTGTCCCTCAGTGTCCCCCTGACATCATCCTCTCCAGCAGCCACAGCCCGCACAGCTCTGGGAGTCGAGTAGTGACATCACCATTTTATCCAGGAAGTAAGGCCTTACCGCATTTGGGAAAAAAAGCTCTTTTTAAGCATTTCCCATAATAACTGTATATTGGTGATTTGTATAACTTTTGGAGGGCAATACAATAGTTAAATAAAAAATTTCACCAGACTTCTCCTGCATAGTGGTGACAGCATCTTGCTGTGATGTTTTTTAGTGGCTAGGCCAAAAAGACTGGTCAGGGTTGTGGAAAAGCTAAATGGAACAAACTACAGAGTTTTGTAACAACAAGACAACGACCCTAAGAACACAGCCAAGAAAACACAGGGGCGGACTAGGGACAACTCCCTATCCTTTAGTGGTTCAGAAAGAGAGGCCACTGCAATGCAATATTTCAGTTTTCATGTTGTTATTATGGTGTTATTGAGTGTGGAATCAAGGGGGAAAACTTGATTTTATTTTTTTGTTTTATTTTATTTTAACAAAAGGCTGCAACACATTAATATGGGAAAAAGTGTCTGGGTCTTATGACTTTCAGAATACATTGTATACAGGGGAGGATTAACTTTACCATAGGCCCCGGGCTGTTCACCAAGCCTGGCCCCCCCACCCCACTGTACCAATGTCAGCATTAGCGTGGTGTTCATAGTATGGAATGGATAATGTCATGATGCTCTGATTTGTGGTAAAAAAACAGCAATTTTTTGTAAATCATGGCAGAAATGTAGCCAGGAGACAATACACCACTGAAAATATAAGTCTTTTTGGGTGGCCATGGGCCCCCAGGAGCTCAGGGCCCTGGGCTACCGCCCGAAACGGACCTGTTATAATCCACTACTGATTGTATATTTCTCATTTCCAGAGCAATAACTGGATCCTTGTGCAGAAGCTTTCTTTCTTCCTCAGCCCAGCAGAGCAGCCTCCACCCAGCCGTTGTAATGAGCAGGTCTTGTACAGTAGAACTGGTTTAATCTGACACATGATATCCTGGTGCTTGCTCTAAGCACAGAGCTGTGTTATAATCTCCATGATTTCCTAGAGGATCTCTAGTTTTTAAGTAATTGCTGAAATATTGGCACATCAGGCAGAGAGCTAGATTAAACATTTTCACCACAACCATTTGTTCTACTTTATTTGTTTAGAACAGCTGTTGTCCGCAGATCAGATCTGAGGAGAGTGAGAGCAGGGCCTCACACAAGCATGTCCTTACATCTATGCATGCATGCTATGGCAGGGATTTATCAAGCCACTTTACATAGGAAATTGCTAATTTATCTGCAAGCCTTGTTTAAGCAAAATTGTGGGACTTTTAACTGGCTTCATGGTACTGGGTACATAGAGCTTAACAGGAGTGGCAGGGCCTTCCACTGCCCAACAGATTTACTACAAATTTATGCCACAAACCTACTGATATCTCCCTGCAGCTGCGTACTTCATGTTTGCAGGATTCCTTGCGCGCCCCCCCCCCTTATCCTTTGGTCACGCCTATCTATGCATATTGAATTATGCATAAGCAGGCCGGTCTTTAGCGACGTGTGGCGGAGGAGGTGGGCGGGTCGAACAATGCACTGCGGGCCTAGCAACATCCCCAGTGCATGTAACCGGCTTATTCACATATTTCTTTCTGATTCAAGTACTCGAACTATCAGCAGGTTCACACAGACCTGCTGATAGTTTCCCTTTAGGGTATGTTCACACTAAGCAAATGGGTCGGAATTCCATGGCAGAACTCTCTGCCATGGAATTCCGCCTGTTTTAGTGTTAGTCCACATCTCTGTGGGAGGGCTCACGTGTCTCCGCTCTCCACTCAAATAATTTTTATGTCAATTCTTTGAGCGGAAAGCGGAGGCGAGCGAGCCCTCCCACAGAGATGTGGACTAATACTAAAACAGGCGGAATTCCATGGCGGAGAGTTCTGCCATGGAATTCCGCCCCATTTGCTCAGTGTGAACATACCCTTAAGTTCAAATCTACTTTAGCTTATAACTGGTGTACATTTTAATTCAAAGATGCATGGACAGCCAAATATGCACCAGATGTAATTAGAGGAGTGTGTGTATTAACACTCTTGTCACAGCATGCTGTAGTATGTTTGGAGAAACATATAGCATTGCTTACATTTATTTTGAGGGTCTTAGTTCTGTATTTTGTGGTTATACTTCCTTTGTGAGCAGTAGCTCAGTACTACTGGTTCCAGAATGCATTGCTTTCCATCAGCTCTTCATTAAAGGGAACCTGTCACCGTGGACGCGGGCACAGAACCCCCCCGACCCCCCGGTGAAGCCCCCGGATACTTACCCTTTCCGACGAGTCCCGTTCCTGGAGCCGGTCCTGGGACAAAGATATCAGTGCCCGAAACCGCGCGCGCATGCCGCTGAGATGAGTCCGACGCCCTTAGAGAATAAATAGAACCGCAGCTTTTGGTGCTGATATCTTCGTCCCGGGACCGACTCCAGGAACGGGATTCATCGAAAAGGGTAAGTATCCAGGGGGTCCAGCCGTCCCTCATGCCGACCCCCTCTGCCGTGTCATCAGTACCTCAACGGCGATTGGCTGAGAATAACTGTGCTCAGCCAATCGCGGCTGAGCACAGTTATGACACGGCAGGGGGGGGGGCGGCATGAAGGTCGGATGGAGCAAGAGGTCGACACGAGATGCGGTGAGTATAATGCACCACACCCAGGTCTAGCTTGGGTGGGGGGAAACACGGGGAAGAGGGCCATTCTCATACATAACATACAATACAAAGTTGTATGTTATCCTTAGATCGTCTAGGGAGCCCAAAGGAGATAGCAGTGGTCTGCTGCTGCCGCTCCTATTGCACGGAGTGAAGGCAGCAGATCATTCCTAGGTTGATCGTTTGTGTTTTCGCCTATTGAAAGACAACGATCAGCCGACATTGTGCATGTCGGCTGATTGTTTTCTTCTATTACACAAAACAATTATTGCCCTTAATGGCCGAATAGGGCCAATTATCGCTTCGTGTAATAGGGTCTTTAGTGTTAGTGGCTCTTCAGTATGGCTAAATGAGGGGATACCTCTATGGGGGAACCTTCTATGACATACTTGTTCCCTAATAGAGCAAGATAAGGTAAAACAAAAAAATCTCACATATTTCTTTTACAAGCAGTCACTGAAGTGCAAGCTGGCTCAACCAAAGCTTAAATTTAGCTCTGCACATTGACCCTTAGAGACAGATGTGCATAAGTGCTCATGTCAGCATTCTTTTTTCTGGAGACGGGAAATGTGTGTTAGATGCCAGGCTGTGATAAGGTATTGAGAGAGAATGTGTACTCCAATGTAGCTCATCATATTAAATAAAGTAAAGATGTCAGGGCAAGAAGCCCTAAGCCATGTACTCTTCTAAAAAATATTCTGAAGACAGCATGGCTATAAAAGAACCATTAGAACACGAAGGTGAAGTTTATCATGGCAGTGCACACCCTGCAAACAGTTACATTTTCTGGCCATCATCCTTTTTTGGAGAGTTTTTTGCCCCCCCCCCCCCCCCCCCCTTAGTGCACCAGACATAGCAGGAGGGATTTGCTGAGTCTGTGGACCAAGGTTCCTGGCGGAATCTCTGTGCCAAATCCGGCCCCGAATGCCCCACACAGTAACATGCTCCCTGTGTGCCTGCTTCCAAAATGAATGTGTATGCCCTTCATGCACTAGCAGTACCCCTGCACAGTAATGGTGCTCCAACACTAATAATTTCCCTACACACAGTAAACATGCTCCCTAGTATTGGTACTAACTTACTGGCTTCCCCACAATAATTGTTTCTTTCAGTATTGATGCCCACTTAGTGATATTACTCAGTGTTTTCCTCAATTACTCCAGTTGGTAATGGTAGAATCCAAATGAAAAAGGGAGATATGTCCCCGTGCAGACCATAAGTATAGAAGCAAATTTTATTGGTGAATATCCACAGGTAACGCGTTTCGAGAGCGCTGGGCTCTCTTTTTCAAACCTCCAGGATACTTAAAACATGGTACACATCGAGATATGCTAGCATTGCTCTGGACTTCCACGTTGGTGTAGGACCTTTGCACATGTGCACTCCGATCAGCACCTGGTGTCACTTGTGTCAGCTGTGTTCACACAAAATTTTTTGCAAATTTTTTTTTTTTTTTTTTTTAACGGATAGAAAAACAAATGCATTTGATCCGTTTTTTCATTGCCTTTCATTACAAAAAAAACACGGATCAAAAAGCATCCATTTTTTATGTACACAAAAACATTTGTCAACCACATTGCTGTGTACGTTAAAAAAAAACTGATGTGTTTTGATCCTTTATTTCATAATGGAAGTGTAAAAACGTAACCCAACCTCAGTCTCCCCACTTAGTAATATTGCTACCCCTTAGTGCTCCCAACTCAGTGGTGGAGCTCCTACACAGACAGATTTATCTGACAGCTTATCGAAGCCAAAGCCAGGAATGGATTTGAAAAGAGGAGAAATCTCATTCTTTTCTTCATGACTGGTTCTCTGTTTATAGTCTGTTCCTGGCTTTGGCTTCAATAATCTGTCAGATAAATCTGTCTGTGTAAAAGAACACTTAAGTATGAACAGTGCTAACACCATTTGCCTAATTAAGTAGTTTTCCCCTCTATCTCAAGTTGTCCTAAGATTTGGTTGGGCTTTAGTTTCTCATTCTGCTAAATTTATTACGTCTGATTGTTCTTTTTTCTTTATGTTTGTATATAGTTTTTTTTGTATATGTATGTACTGTATATGTTCTTTGATATGTGCATCTACTTTTGCTATTTTGCACCAAGCTGCACTAATGTGAAAGCCGATGACTTTAAAGTTGGTCAGCTGCATGCAAAGTAGACACACCAAAACTCTATGGAAACCCTTAGGAAATATGTCTGGACATCTGAAAAAGCAAAAAAACATGCACATTTTGGGGTTTCTGAGCTGCTGGTTTTAGGGCAAAATCAAGAAAAATCTGACAAAGACATGACAAATCTGTCAGGAAAGTTCTGAGCAGAATGTACTAAGAAATAGCTGTCAATGGCACAGATTTATCATGCTGTCTTTGCCAGATTTTTGTCTGCAATTCACGTTTTAAACTGCTGACACTGTTAAATAAAGAAACTCAAGGAGACACTTGGTACCTTACATATATACATCTGTGCTTCCAGAATGTAGAAAAATGCTTTTACTCTCTAAGGGCCTGTTCACACTAAGCAATCAGTGCTGGAATTCCGTGCGGAACCCCTGTCTGTGTTACCAAACCCCTTATCTGCTGCAATCTGTATTATCTTCTCCCCTCTGAACCCTGTTCCTGCTTGGAGCCTAACTTGCAGCTGTCTATCAAGTAGGGTCAGGTATGGAAGGGAGAGTGAGGAAGCATTCCAGCGTGCTGCACTGCATGGGGGCATTGTTTTGGCCGCATGTGGTGACCGCAACATGGGAAATGTGGCCTAAGAGAAAAAAATTTTATTTCTGCTGTGGAAGATTAGAAAAAAACTCCAGAAATAAAAATTATTTTACACTTTTTGTTGAATCATCCTTCTTTCTTTAGGTGGCAATAGCCGCTGGTGTGTGTAAGAAGTGCTTTGTAAAATGTTTGTAATATATATTAGGACACCAGACTAGAAGATCTCCATATGTTCTCTAGTTAATATGTGAGGGTGTTAATTGGCTCCTGCTGTTCTCAGTCTATAGAAACTATAGGAAGATCAGATTATTGTAAAGACTAATGCTGCGTTTACACGGAATGATTATTGTGCGAACTCGCACAATAACAGTCGAATTCAAACGATAATTGTACGTGTAAACTCAGCAAACGATCAACGATTGATCTTTCAACAGGTTCTCAAATCGTTGTTGATCGTTCGCAAAAAATTTGCAGATTGTTCTATGTGAACAGTGGTTCGCCGATTTAACCAATGTGTGAGATAGGCTTTAAGCGATCGCAAAACAAATTTCTGTACGATATATCATACCGTCTAAACGCTGATCGTTATGAAAAAAAATCGTTACTCTGACATCGTTAATCGTACGATCGGGCGAATTATCGTTCCGTGTAAAAGTAGCATAAGGGTCCATTTACACAGAAAGATTATCTGACAGATTATCTGCCAAAGATTTAAAGCCAAATCCAGAAACAGACTATAAACAGAGATCAGGTCATAAAGGAAAGCCTGAGATTTCTCTTCTTTTCAAATCCATTCCTGGCTTTGGCTTCAAATATTTGGCAGATAATCTGTCAGATAATCTTTCTGTGTAAATGGACCCTTACACTTTTTTGTGCCTTGAAACCAAAATTAGCTGATATCTGCGTTTACTGGAGATATTAAAGTGGTAACCATAAGAAGTCTTTTATCAGGCACCCATTTTAAGACTTTTTAAGGAAATAGGTGCTGGTCTGCCATTTGGAGTCCATAGTAACTAACCAGAGTGTAGACCAACCAAAGTGCACTTATAACACTGGAGGACGAAAGGGGTTATCCAGTGCTACAAAAACATGGCCACTTTTGCACCACTTGTCTCCAGATTGGGTGAGGTTTGAAACTCAGTTCCATTGAAGTAAATGGAGCTTAATTGAAAACCACACCTGAACTGGAGACAAAAGTGGCCATGTTTTTGTAATGCTGGATAACCCTTTTAATTTGCCCTTTGGTGGAGCTGCAGGCTATTCCAACACTGCTCCTTCGCAAGTTACTGCTGACTCCTGAGAGTTTAAGCCACTCATCTGCTTAAAGAGGTACATGGGCATCAGTATATAGAAAACAATAAAGATGTTGGGGGAGATTTATTAAGGCCTGCGCTTTTTGTGCCAGGCTTAAAAATGTCCCTGCAGAGTTGGAGCTCTGAGGATTTATGTAGAGCCGCACTGCCTTTATAAAAATCCTGTGCGAACCAGAGCCTGTCTGTGTAAACTAAGTGAAACCTACACCAGCTCAGAGCTGGCATAAGTTTCACCGACATTTTTCCATTGAAAAAATGTTAAATGCGGCGCGCGCAGAGGCGGCTTGAATTGGAAGCTCAGTATAGACTCTGGGTATACTGAGCTTCTACTTCCGGTAGGAACAGCATGTCAACGGATTTTATAAAAATGCTGGTGACGGCAGAGAGCAGGCGGCCCAGAACCCATCAGCAACAGTGGAATTGGACTGGTAAGTATATGTCCCTTACATCTCCCCCACAGCCCCGGCAGCATAGTAAAATATAAACTTATCCAAGACAATCCCTTTAATTATTTTCAATATACTGAAACTGAAGTAATCCTTTAAGGAGTTCTTACGTGAAGCGTTAGCTGTAGCGGCAACAATTGGGCTTGCCACTGTTTAAAGTGAATATGTCAGCTGCAAAGTCATTAATCCTTTTAAACTTGCTCATACACTTTTAGTAGCTGTTGACAGAAACTCATTTGGTCAACAGTTCTCTACTTCACTATATACATGCACTTAGCACAGCCAAGCATACATTTGTTGTGAGTGGAGAGAGGGGAATAAACTGCTGCCAAACAACTTTGATTGTGGCTTAACACCAGGAAGAACAAAAAGATTGGCTGTTGAATTTCAATATGTCCTTTGTTTGTTCTACTTTGTACTTCTGCTTAACCTAATAGTTTTTTTGTGTTTTTTTTTTTTTATTTTGACCATATGCAAAATAAAACTTAGGTTTGCACACTTTTCCTATAACTGCTCAAACAGGAGGTACTGTACATGTCTGACATGTTAAAGCGTAACTGTCATTTCAGGGCCATTTTTTTTTAAAACATTAAATATCAATAGTAAAAGCGATTTTAAGAAACTCTGTAATAGGTTTTATAAACCAAAAGAGTTTCCTTCTGGACTGAAAAAGCAATCTCCCAGCCTCCCCCCTCCCTTCAGAAGAAGCAGGATTTCTGTGTCCATTATGTGGCTATGGAGAGGGGAGGGGCTGTGAGGGGTGACTGAGCACGGAGCAGTCCTGCACAGCACAACACCCTGCAATCTTCTCTCAGTAAGTTCATAGATAAACACTGACCTTTCTGACCCCAGAATCCTGCGGTTTAGGTGCCCAGAGAGTCTACAAACAGCTGACCTTCATGTCACCTCTTCCTGCTCCCTCATCTCCCTCAGCCCCTCCCCCCTTCATAGGCTTACAATGGAGAGAGCAGAGCCCGTCTTCACTGGCTTCTCTGTAATGAAGACGTGTTTGCCTGATAATGCACAGATAAGAAGTCAGGGGGGGAGGCTGGGAAATTGCTTCTTGAGTACAGAAGGAGGCTTTTTTGGCTAATGAAACCTATTACAGAGTTTCTTAAAATCGCTTATACTACTGATTTCTGCAATAAAAAAAAAAAAAAAATGACAGTTACGCTTTAAAGAACCCCAAACACACAAAACAAATACATAGCCAATGGTTTTAAAACTAGGGCGAACAGGTAAGCAGGGCCATATGCTTCTGCAGGATATATATATATATATATATATATATTATGATTTGTTTTTTTTTGTTTTTTTATACCTGATGCTGGTATACCCCTTTTGTGATAAAAGGTTTTGCAAAGTAGATGACTTATTTGATCCTCTTATAAAAGAACTAGAGTGTCAATAGCACATTTCAAGGAATGTTTGCTAGCTCTTGGGATTTGAACAACTTTGTTAATCCCTAAAACTGCCATTATTAAAAATATTAGTTGTCATTGATTTTGTGCCATTTTTGATTAAAAGAAATGTGTCCAGCCCCATGTTGTATTTAAAGGGGTATTCCACTCAAACATAACTGTTTGTTTACATTAGCTGTCTCAGAAGGGAGAAGGGAGGAGAGGGAGACAGAGAGAAAGGCTCACACACAGATTTTTGTGTCTTCAGCAGAAAGCAGCAGCTGAGAACTGGGGGGTAGAAGACTAAATAGATTACAAGTATGAAATTAATTGTAAGCTTTACCATGGGCAGCAAAATATCAAAAGTTATGTTTTTAGTGGAATACCCCTTTAAATAAAACTCATAACCCCATGATATACTACTTACTAGTATAATTTTATCACTAATAGTTTTGGTTTCAGCATGCTTTTGTGTAATTCATCCGTGACAGGAAGGTTAAAATAGAACTACAAAATGTGTATTGTCTACAGCGCTTACCTCTCTCCATAGACAATGCATCAACTTCTTATGTCACAGGAGGCTTTGCTGGATCTTGTCTGAAGCCCCACTGCACTGAATTATGTAACTATCTCTGACCAGCCCTTCCAACCTCCATTACTATTTCCCTGTCACATTCACTATACATATATATAGAGAGAGAGAGAGGAGTGCTTAAAGCATGCTGCCAGGGCTGCTTCTGCCATGAGGCGGAATGAGTATTCCGCCTCAGGTGGCAGATTCTGCGCCCCTGCAGGGGGCGACAGACAGCAGCCCTGCAGCCGCTCACCTGTCCTGCCACAGCTGTCCCGTCCCGCCACGCTCCCGCGCCATCAGCAGCTGTCATCACCCTCCAGCGAGTCGTGAGTGCCCCGGGTCAGCGGGGGCCGCAATAAGCGGGGGCAGTGGTGAGCGTTGGCAGTGGGACGGTGGCAATTACAGCTACTAACTGACGGCGCGGGAGCGTGGCTAAGGACAGCGGTTAGCGTTGCCGGACGGACGGGACAGGTTTGCCTTAGGCAGCAGAGACCCTAGAATCGGCCCTGCATGCTGCCTTGTGATAAATAGCGGAAAAAAAAAAAAGTGCGTCAAACTCCTAGATGCCAGCGCTGCCTCAGAGGAATCACAGGGACGATGATGGTAATATTTAAAAGGTTTATTTAGAATACGCACAGAGTATTACGCGTTTCAAAAGCATAAGCTTTCTTCCTCAGATAGTTGTGCATACAGAGTGTAGGACAGTGGGAGTTTAAAAGGACTGAGAGGATTAAAAAAAGGGCGCCAATCCCGCCCATTACTGTTGCTAGGCAATAATATAAACAAACCAGGAGGTACACAAACACTAATCAATACAGTTGTATACATAGAGTTGATGTAATGATAAGGCAAAAGGTATATATTACACTGCAGCTATTGGGAACTAGAGGCAGATCGCTACAGATAAATGTAATGAGATTGCAGGAAACCAAAACATGTTAGATCACTCTGGATACATTGTAACAGTGAGGACTTGTTCTGCTCAGACTGTGTGCCGAGAGCAGAGGTCACGTGAGCAGATGTGTCCAATTACAGAGGAGGTGTGGTGAGAGGGAACCAATGAGGGCACTTAGGAATGTGCCTTCAGCTTGGAGTCTGAAGCTGAAGGCACATTCCTAAGTGCCCTCATTGGTTCCCTCTCACCACACCTCCTCTGTAATTGGACACATCTGCTCACGTGACCTCTGCTCTCGGCACACAGTCTGAGCAGAACAAGTCCTCACTGTTACAATGTATCCAGAGTGATCTAACATGTTTTGGTTTCCTGCAATCTCATTACATTTATCTGTAGCGATCTGCCTCTAGTTCCCAATAGCTGCAGTGTAATATATACCTTTTGCCTTATCATTACATCAACTCTATGTATACAACTGTATTGATTAGTGTTTGTGTACCTCCTGGTTTGTTTATATTATTGCCTAGCAACAGTAATGGGCGGGATTGGCGCCCTTTTTTTCAATCCTCTCAGTCCTTTTAAACTCCCACTGTCCTACACTCTGTATGCACAACTATCTGAGGAAGAAAGCTTATGCTTTTGAAACGCGTAATACTCTGTGCGTATTCTAAATAAACCTTTTAAATATTACCATCATCGTCCCTGTGATTCCTCTGAGGCAGCGCTGGCATCTAGGAGTTTGACGCACTTTTTTTTTTTTTTTTCCGCTATTTGCCTGCACTTCTACGGGCCCCTTTGGGAGCATCCCGGTCTGTCTCTCCCAGCTAGCTGCAGCCCTGAAACACAGACGCCAAGTTGAAACAGGATACAGTACCCCATAAAGGGGTGATATGCAACAAGCCCAAGGGGCTTTAAGGTGAGCCTCTTTCTATCTTTTCATTACCCATTGGTACCTACGGTATCACACGAGGCGCCGCCTCCCGCCTTTCGCTTTTTTTCTTTATCCTACCTTGTGATAAATGGTATGGCAGACAGAGGAGTTAGGGAGTGAATGCAGCAGGTGCCCTTTAAATTCCAGCAGATCATGCCTGATTATTTTGTTCTGAAGGAAGAGAAGTCAAGGTCACGGAAGTCTGGTGGGAGCTTATTACCCTATTGCAACTTAGAAGACCTGCACCCACAGCTTGGCACATAGAGATTGCTGTTTGCCAAACAAGTCTTAGCAAGATCGGTGCTGATGTGCAGAACCTTTGAAAGACTCAATAAGTCATGCGGAACAATTGCTGCGGCCTGTTTACTTTAGCATAGTGGACTACACATTCCTGTTTAGATGGGAAGATGTGTTGCCGATTAACAATGATTTAAATGCCTGTACAAATAATGTAAGTAGCTAATGAACAAGCAGGGTCTCATCTGTCATCTGATCGCTGTCTCTTTCGCCTGTTCCGATTATTGGGACGAATCGCTCCTGCCTGCCGATAAACTGTTCGTTGGCATACATTTGTGTATAAACCAAACTCAGCCCTTGACCTGATCATAGTCTTAACGGCAAATTTTATTGGAATCATAGAGTGATGCTTTAAAGCGCCTCTGTACCCACAATCTGACCCCCCAAACCACTTGTACCTTTGGATAGCTGCTTTTAATCCAAGATCTGTCCTGCGGTCCGTTTGGCAGGTGATGCAGTTATTGTCATATAAAATTAATTTTAAAATTGCAGCTCCGTGCCCTATGGCGTATCTGTCCCCTAACTTTGCACCAGGCAGATTGCTTCCTATTCCCCAACTGTGTTACCACAGCACATGAGCTGGATCACCTGTGCAATGTTCAAACAGAAGTAAATGTTCCAGTGGCATTCCTAATGATGAAGAGGGCGGGGAGGAGGGACGGAGGGGGTGGTGCAAAGTTAGGGCACAGATATGCCCGTAAGGCACCGAGCTGCAATTTTAAAATTATTTTTTTATGACAATAACTGCATCACCTGCCGAACGGACCGCAGGACAGATCTTGGATTAAAAGCAGCTGTCTGAAGGTACAAGTGGTTTGTGGGGGTAAGATTGTGGGTACAGAGTCGCTTTAACTGTGTGCCATATGTAAACATTAGTGAAATCTGTTATGCTGCAACAAAGAAAGTCTTCAAAATGCTAGTCATGAACTCACAAGGAGATAGAAAAAAAATCTTTATTGACCTAAAGCTACCACTGCATCTAGTAAAACTGCTTATCTCACTCAATTCAGCTGTGTAATTGGACACGCACATCTATTGATTGTATTAATTGTCAGGCATCCGTCTATGGTCAGTACATGTAAAATTGTATCACAATGTTTTTTGCCGCTACAATAAGAATTTTGGTTTAGAGCAAACCAACACCTCTGAGTATAACTGCACACAGCAATGACCAAAGATAATAGAGAAGTCACCTAACCATTCTTGGCACAGAGTGGCCACTGACACTTGACAGCCACAGACATGTTCTAGAGTTAAATATTATTTCTTCCTAAGGATATTGCAGTCTTACAACATCTTTTTACCTTGCACATGGCTTGGAGATTGCTCCACTTCTTGTTTTCTCCATAGGCGGCCTCCTTCACTGTGATTGGTCCTCTTCACGTGCTGCACTAGTGCTGGCATCATGGCTGCTGGCCTGTGCTCTGCTGTTCTGTGCTGTGCTCTGCTATAATGTGCTCAGATCAGCTACACCAACTGTGACAGCTGGATCTGCGAGCTATCAGTGTGATGGATTACTCTAGAGAAGGTGACCAGCAGGGGAGCCTGCACACAATCTAGAGTCATCAGTCTCGGCCACTGTTGATAACACAGAGGGGTCTGGTCCGGTAATAACCAATTGCTAAGTTAAGTTTTTTAACTTTTAATTACCTAATGTTTTAGATTTAGTTATGGATATAGGAATACCCCTTTAAGGTCATTTTGAGTCATAAAGATCATGTTTTCACTAAGAATCAAAAGGCACCCCTACATTTGACTTTGCAAGACACTGATTAAAATGGAGGTATACAGGTACCTTACCCAAAAGTAGCCTCTGACCTAATGTCTCATCATACCACACCTGTAATCATTAACATATCTGCCCAAGATATAACTACATGGCGAATTCTGCAGTAACACAATAACACAAAAAATGCAAAAGCAAATCTGGCGAGTCAAGATTCACTGCGAATTTCGCTGTCAATTTGCTTCCTTCTGCAAAGCGAATTCCTGATGATTTGTAAAGAAAATTTGCAAAGAAACAAAATGGCAGCCGCACAACTTCTATACAAGGCGGTTCATTAACAGAGGTGGCCAGTCGGCTGTGTGCGGAGGAGAGAGCAGAATGGCAGCAGGCAGAGTGATTCAGGGACAGAGAGGAGAAAAGAGAAGAGGAGGACTGATTGTGGGTGATGTCAGCAACTCCCCTTATCCTCTGTATAAGGCAGTTTGGTAACTTAGGTGGCCAGTCGGCTGTGTGTGGAGGAGAGAGCAGGATGGCAGTAGGCAGTTAGAGCGGAGCAAGGAGAGACTAATGGTGCGTTTACACCATTTATCTGACAGATTTTTTAAAAAGAGAGAACAGGTCATAAAGGAAAGACTGAGATTTTCCCCTCTTCTCAAATCTATTCCTGGCTTTGGCTTCCAAAATCTGTCAAAATCTGTCAGATAAATCTGCCTGTGTAAATGCACCCTAACAGAGTGATATAGGGACAGAGAGGAGAGGAGGGCTGATTGGGGGAGATGTCAGCACCTTCCCCTCCCCCTCTATATAAGTCGGTTTGATAACAGAGCCAGTGGCCAGTCGGCTGTGTGTGAAGGAGAGAGCAGGATGGCAGCAGGCTGTTACATCAGAGAAGGGAGAGACTAAAAGAGTGCTATAGAGACAGGAGGTGAATGGCAGAAATTGGATGATTGACTGGCTGATTCACACTTTTTTAAATTGTGATTTTTGACACTTTTACAACAACAAGCTTTAACAAATTTGGCCTTCTAATAGTCCCAGTATTGTAGCTACTTTTGGCTGTTTTAATGAAATTCTGAAATTCGTTAAGATTTGATTCGCGAATCTTAATAAGTTTGACTGAAAATGAAAGTGAGGCTGGCAAAACGAATTTCTGGTGGCTTCGCTCATTTCTAGTGTGTACCATCCCACCACGGTAAGGTAGTCTCATAAATTTTGCAGTAATTCAACATTTCGATCTACTGTAGATTAATTATTATCATATAAAAATCTAAATGAGTGACTGTGCATTTGAGTTTAGGTTTTGTATTGTCATATAATATATAATCAAGACATTTAGTTGACAAGTCTTTTGGCAGTGCTGGATGTGATTGCTAGATTTTTAGTATATTAACTTACTTTGTTTTCTTTATGAACACGACAACCAATACAGAATCCTAAAAGGCTTTGCCATTTTGGATATCCCAAATTTATTAATCTGCCATTTTTGTCTTAGATAAATAGAAACCAATCAATGCTCAGCTTCTGTTTCCCAAAATGGTTCTGTGTCAGTACAGTACTGTGAAGATTTAATTAATTGTGGTCCGTGATTCCGGTCCGTAGCACATCTACAGTGCATGGACCATAATCACGGAACGTATGAATGCCCCCTTACGTGTCTCCATTTAAAGTGTACCTGTCATTAGGGCCACTGCAGTGAATACCACGATGCCGGTGGAAGTTCGGGTCACCATGGGGACAAACATGCATGAGACTGTAATGGGCCTGACCCCCATTGAATCAGAATGATGGTCCATATACTACAGGACCGGATTGGTCTTCTGAAGGATCTCTTTGCAACCATTTTCTGAGATGAGGATCCTGAACAGACGACCCTTATCTCAATATTCTCTAATAGGTGTCAGGACAGGGAGGTAGGGACAAGACGAGACAGTGGGCCCTAAGCCTGAACCCACCCACTGTCCCTACCTACTTGCCTCAATCGGCCCTAGGCAGCCGCGGACAACCACAAAGACGTTCCCTATACTGAATAAGTGTAACACAGAACAAGACAGACAAACATAATAAAGGGGAGTCAACAAGCCAAATCAGAACCAAACGGGCAGCGCAGTACAAAATCGGAGATCAAACAGATAGTCAAAGGGCAGGCAGGAGGTCAGGTAAAAAGTCAAGCAAGTAGAGGAATTAGGTACGGGGATAGCAGCAATAGACAGGGGGAGCTGGGATCAGGGTATGAACCTTAATAGTCAGCAGAGAAGTACTGGCTCTGCTTTCATTTATGAGGATCAAGAGCCCAGTCCGGATCCCCATTGGATCGGCGCTCTTATCCTCAAGGTTCCGGACAGGCAGAGGCATGTGTCAATCAAACCACACTGCTCAGCTGCAGCGATCAAGGCGAGCAGTGAGCAGTGTAACTCTTGCATTGCCAGGATGCTGAAAAGCAACCAGGTGTGTCAAACAAAAAGTAAAAACAGGCCCAGTTCACACCAGGCTCACTGCACATTCCTGACAATACGATATGAAAAATTGGTTTGCTAAAGTAGACAATCCCTTTAAACAAAGAAGGATTTGGAAACTGATGTATATCTTCTTGAGAAGGTCTGGCAAAAGAATACATGAATTTCATTACTAAGGGTATGGCAATAAAGAAATTGTCTGTGTTTCTGTACAACGATGTTCTGTTCATTGCAGAAACGTGATCTCGTCTGAAGCTGCTCTGCTGACAATATCAGTAGCACAAACAACTGTCCTTCATATGGTTAATAAATTAAAGAACTGCGATAACATAAAAAGCAATCTATCTTTCTTAAAGGCAGGATATGATCCTGACTATGCCTTGTACTCAGGATTCCATCATCTGTCATGGCGACTTCCTATTTTGTGTGTTAATAAAGGAGCTATGTATTCCATTCTCTGTGTGATCCTGCTAATGAAGCGCCCCATCTGTCTGTTAATAATTAACAGGAATCCATGACACTTTGTGCATACGGAAATCAGGCCACTAATTACAGAACATAATGACACCACACACTCTGCTATTATGGGCACATCACCAGTCCTGAACGAGAAAAACAACACCATCATAGTCTGTCAGCCTGGAACCTATAGGTCAGGAATACCCCATGGTCAGCAGTAGCACTTAGAGTGTGTTCACATGTTTCAATTAATGAATATACAGCCAGGAACTGAAAATAAATGGAAGACACATAAAAAGAAAAAACTGGCTTCTCCTCTTTTCAAGCCCTGACTTCAGTAATTGCAATTAAAAACATAAATGTGTAAACACACCCTTAGATTCATTCATAAAATCATGTGAGCTGAGATAATTACCCTAAGGGTGCGTTTACACGTACAGCATCTGCAGCAGATTTAATGGTGCAGATTTAATGCTGCAGTTTTGCTTTGAATCTGCAATTTCAAATCTGCGCCATCATTTTTTTGGGGAAATTTTTTGTATATACTTCTAGGGCAGGAGTAATATTATACTTACCTATCCTTGTCCCTTACACCTCCTGCAGTAGCTCCTTGGGGTTCCGATGCACATTTCTTCTGCATGCTTCCATGATGACCATTGAGAGCAGAACCCAACCACTCAGCTAATCACTGGCTGTGGGTGACTGGGGTTGGTAAGTATAACTTACTAGATGATAGATTATACTGATACTTCTTTAATCTGATTTAATACATTTATAAATACATATATATATATATATATATATATATATATACACAATATACAATTTATAAAAAAAACAAAAACAAAGCTGGACTTCTGCAAAAACACAATATGACTGGTGGCAGATATTCTTTTCCAGGAGCATTGAATTTAGTCAAAAGCTGCCCCCCCTACTCCTCTACACTGAGTGGTAAAACATATAGTACTGAATGCTGGGTGCTCAAATAACAGTATAGTGAGTGATCAGCATACAGCATTGCCACTTACCTCTGAATCATTATACAGGGCCCAGCCATCGCTGCTCACTTCTAGGCCTCCATACACATTCACTGGTCTGGGTGCAGATTATCATCGCATCGTATATAGTGAGCAAGCAATGAGGCAAACAGCAGTGTATGCATCACTGCTTAAGAATTATAAAGACTTGTCCACTGTAGATCGCCAAGAGTACCAAGTACTAAGTTTGTGTTGTTTTAGTCATGTGATTGTTTTCTCTTCGCAGGACAGGTTGTATCTTTTTAATGCTATGATTTGGGAGTACATATAGAGGTGTGCCTTTCTTGGCCTTTTTTTGGCCCATCATATCACATGGAAAAATAATTGTTACTCCTCCTTACGATGTTGATGCTGTATGTGTCAATATGTGTTGATATGTTTTTTAGCCTATAAATATCAAATTGTATGTTTGTATGATTATATATTCACATTTTTTGATGGGGCTGATGGAAAGAAAACAACAACTTGACCTTTTTGGGGGGTGGGGGTTGGTGTTTGTACAGCGTTCAGCATGCATTATAAATAACATTGTAGCCATATTCTTTTGGTCATTTTGATTATGCAGATACCACATTTAGATATTTTATTACTTTTAGAAAGCTGTATATGGGTTTCTGTTCTTTTTTCCCCCCTAGGCAATTGATATCTTTCATTGGTATAAAATGGACATCCAACTTTGTATTACATTTTAAGGAGGCAATATACACCAAAAACTCCAATTCTATTAACATCTTTTTCTCAGCTGTAATGTTCAGTATCTTATACATAAATATTTTTCTAACTTACTGAATGATGTCAACTTTGCTTTTTAATATAAAACGGTATGGATTTACAAAACTACATAAGGAAAACATAAGCATGCTGCAACATCTTCATTTGTCTCCAATATATTTCAGTGTGCTGTTCAAGACTGAACTGAAAAGGTGCGAATGTGTTACAAGGAAAAGTCATTGACGCTGTGACTGTGGAATTATTCACACCACTGAATTGTGTAGTACATGAATAACAGCTCGTAATAGTCTCTGTCTTCCGACGTATTAAACACATTACAAAGCTAGCGCCTTTTCAGGAGGTGTTAGGTGGTATATTGTTGGCCTACAGTACAATCCATTACACTGTTTGCCAGCAATATAGCAGCATATAGTGTATCTAGAATGACATGCCACATGATTACTATGTTATAAAGATAAGTAGATACCTGGGTTAGACCATGTCCAGTGGTATCTCTGTACTGAAACTGCTCAGAATTTTTGCTTTGGTACTAAATCATTTGCTCAGTTCTAAACAACTTGTTCTGCACCCAGTCTTGCAGTCTTTTGTAAAGCCATACTGCAGCCACAGATCGCACACAGTGACACTGACATGTCAGTGTGCTACCTGTCAGTAAACACTCAAGTGAACTGTTAGTATGGCTGAGCAAAATGGTGATTGTTACAGCCCAACATGATGGCCTCCATCTGCCAGCCTGTATGAATTTAATGGCATCGGCGACCTGCAGGACAACAGGGGATGCACAGTGTAGTAAGATGTACCTGCACATACATCGTGCTGTCATTCCCCTAGCAGTTTAGCCATTTGGGTAAAGGTTCTTTAATAGAGATGAGCAAACCTCGAACATGCTCGAGTCGATCCGAACCCGAACTTTCGGCATTTGATTAGCGGTGGCTGCTAAAGTTGGATAAAGCCCTAAGGCTATGTGGAAAACATGGATATAGTCATTGGCTGTATCCATGTTTTCCAGACAACCTTAGAGCTTTATCCAAGTTCAGCAGCCCCCGCTAATCAAATGACGATCGTTTGGGTTTGGATCGACTCGAACCCGGTTCGCTCATCTCTATTCTTTAACACAGCCCAATATGGGGCAGTGTACGGACACAAATGAACGCCAGCCCACATAGACGATCGCTGTATTGTTCATTCAGCCATTAAAATTCATTGTTATCAGCCGCACATCTCCTGTTTACATAGAGAAATGTGCATTCGATAATGATACTGTTCTGTCCCCACATGCGGCGAGTGAAGGTTTATCTGACTGGTGGGCCTTGACTGGAGATTTCCTACCTTGTATTCCAGCATGTGAGGCAGACAGGAACCAGAATAAGCGTCAGGTAGAGTAGAAAATTGAGCAGAACGTAGTTTAATATCTACACATACAGCTTAGTCACGGATGCGGTATAGTAGTTATATTGTGCTGTTGCTGCTTTCCTAGAAGATACCTTGCTGACACTTGTAATTTCTGGTCAGAAGATTATGACTCTGATAAGCCCAAGCAAGCACTACTTCTCCAGTCAGAAGCAGGATGAAGAATGCCTGCTACAGGAAGTGACGTGGAGACTGGGCTATAAGACACACCCACTAAGGGACGAACCAAAAAATGCGAAAATGGAGGGGAGTCTAAACTCTTGGCCAGCAGATGGCAGCACAGCAAGAATACATGTAATGAATACAACAAGGAATGAATGTAAACAATGCAGTTATAAAAACATCTGAATAACATACAGATAAGTGAGGAGAACAGCACAGATACATTTAACCGCAGCACAAAAGATCAGCTTGACGGCTGATCTCTGGCACTTTTACACACCGATTATCGGTTGAATAAGCGTTTCTAGAGTGGTAACCCAGGGGAACTAGATGTTGCTTGCAGGGACAGGTGTTGTACTTGGTACTAGGCTCGGACTGGTATATGCCCTCCCTGGGTTCCAACAGACACCCGTTAAATGTGTAGATGGAGTCCCTGGAATCCCTTGCAGAGTCCAGATCACCTAACCAGTTAAATGACTGTACCACCAGGCCCAGGCTGAAGCACTGGAGGCGGGCCGACCCACCCCCAGTGGGAAGAAACCCCAACCCCTCCATGATGTGACTCCATTAGAATCAATGGAACCCTATCATAGAGGGGCTAGGATTTCCTCCCACTAAGGGTGGGTCGGCCCGCCTCCAATGCTTCAGCCTGGGCCTGGTGGTACAGTCACTTTAACAGCTTTTACTGGCAGACTTGTTGAAGGAACACTACTGGGTAACTTTAAGAACAAGTTCAGACAAAGCGGTTTTGCGCTTGAATATGATTGCCGACGTTTTTTCCTTTGAAACACTGGAGATAAATCTTGGATAAGTTATACTTGACTGGAACAGTCTCTTAGGTAATTTTGGCTTTAGTGACTTCTACAAGAGATAGGGGGCTACCAGGAGGGACCTGTCTAGTAGTGCAGTACTCTCTTAGGGTGACTATGATACTTAGCTGAAGAAAACCAGAAGGAGACGGACAAGATCGCAAAGTGCTGATCCAAGAATCAGGCCCTCGGCTAGGACAAGATTACCTGAGGAGATGAAGCAAGGGTACTTCGGCTTTAATTCAAACTCCGCTGGGGACCCCTTTTTCACAATCGTCATGGAGGGGGTGGATGAAAGTAATTACATCTACTTTCCTCCCCAGTACCGGGGCCCACATCCAGATACTCCAGTCCCCCCATTTCAGGCTGCTTCCTGATCTGAAATGGGCCTTGAAACATGACATTGGCATGCCCACTCAGCCATTCAGCTTCTGGGTCCTGCCTCTGCTGCTGAATGGCTGAGTGAATCACTTGTCAAGCCCCTTCATAGACCAGGAAACGACCAAAGACGGGGGAGTGGGGCAGATGTTGGGGAGGTAAGTAGTTGTTATTGCTTTTATCCACTTTATCCATAAAATTGTGAAAAAAGGGTTCCCGGAAGGAGTACCCCTTTAACCAAAAAAGGCATGCTGTAGCGCAAATTGGCACGACAATTTTCTCACCACGCCACACATGCCCAGTACAGGGAGTCCCATTCTGTTCTGTAGGCGGGGCGTTATGAGAACTTTGGCGCGCCAATGTGAGCTATGGTACACCTTTGGATGATGTCACACCTTCACTGGTTTTTGAATAATGTCCCCCATGCCCAGAGGGGCATAATTACATTACAGGACCGCCAGGGGGACGTAACTACCTGCAAATGGCCAACCGCCTACTTGTGGATCATTAACATACGGCAGTTTTACTTTGCAGGGACGCAGGGGATAGGGACATGTATAAACAGATACAATAATGGATGGTAATACCGGATGTAGTTGTATGCCATACTGCAGGGCAGGATCCATCTCCCATTAGCTGACATAAAAAAATTCTTTCAAACGGATCCATTTCTTTTTCATAATTCAACAAAAATGTGATTAAAAAATGCCAGTAGTTCTTACTGCTTTTTTTTTTTTTTTTTTTTTTTTTTCATTGTAATTCATGTGACTCTAGGATTTCTATTGAAAACACCTGAAAAAATGGCAACATTATATAGATACATCTATATCATCTGACCGCAGGGTTTCTGAAGCAAAAAAAAAAAAAAGCCATGCACCAATTATGGCATATTTATTGGCATTTCTTTTTTGTCTAGTATAATTCCTACCTAATATCTGGAAAGGTTGTCATGGGGGGTCTCAGCTGCACGGAGATGAGGAAAGAAGACGTCTACAATCAGAGGAGATAACCTGTCAGTCACTGAATATCATTTTTTATTTGTGACCAGCGTTGTATTCTTCATTATGATCTGTAGTGCTGCATTTAATTAAAAAAGTAATATCCATCCAGGGACAGTATGCTGCTGAGCTAGTTCCTCTATGCCTAACATGTAAAACTTGTCTATGGCACTATGGCATTGGGGAGAAGGATGGAAATTTGGTTGATATGCCTTGGGGCCTGTGCCACTGATCTTTTATGACATTAGCAACACCCCTAACTGGTGGTAACTTTGCATGTAAAGTCTGGTTTTGAGGAAGTGTGTTACATGTATACATATGCATTGGTCAGTCTGCAGTTCGGACTCCGGGTTTTCGTGTAGTCCCATCATGAACACAAGTGCCTTCATAGGGAGCTAAATAACTCCCACTTTTCCACCTGAGCAGGAAAGGATAGCACTGATTTCTGGACAATGTGTTTGCTATAAGCCTATGTCCACCAAGTATCTTTGGAGTTTCTGATTTTAGTCTTTTAATCTTCCATTGTAAGTTGTGAGGTTTTGAGCCAAGTCATAGATTATCTTTACTTCTGTGGTTTAGTGAATCAAAGATGATTCCAGAATTCAGAGGGATTTGTGTAGTTTCTGAAGATTCCCATGAAAGAGATGGATCCAGTGTTATCAGGAAAAAGAAAAGAATGTATCAGTATCCTACAGGTAAGAGCGTTCAGTAGGGATTATGGCTGGATCCTGTGGGTGTTTTATTAGAACTGCTATAAGAGGGTTCCGAGATCATGAGAAAATAGTATGGTATTTATGTGCTTAAAAACAGTACTCTTATCTGCTTTAAACATTTTCAATTAAATGCGTATGTAAATTCTCCCTATTAGTGACATGCTGCACCCTTGCAAATCGCATAACGTAAAAATTGACTTTTTAAATAGTGGTAAGTGCATGGTTTGCATACAGCTATATGGTATAAGGCTATGTTCACACCTTATTTTAAATGGCTGAAATAAGAGCAAAAAAAAAAAAGTTTGCTTAGCAGTTTGGTGCTTTCAGTAATGTAACCATTTATGGCTTAAAGTTAAAAAAAAAAAAAAAAAAAAAAAAAAGTGTAAGCATGGCCCAAGGCTGGGTTCACACGTAGTATTTTGAGTCTTATTTTCAGCCACTATATTTGCTTTTGGTCCCTTGTTTTCCTCTGTTTTATAGCTCATGAAAAGATGCCTAATATGTGAACACAGCCTGACACCAGTCAGTCTGGGTCATCAGACCTGGAGTCCAACAGGGACTTGTCTGTTATACACCCTTGTATGGGGTTTCTGTCTCTCTTTAGGCAAGAAGATTTTAAAACTTTTCTGTATTCCACTACTAAATGGCATATCAGGTGTGTGTGTTTGGGTCCAAAATATAAAAGGGTTACATATCTTTCCATTATAGAATATAAACAGAATTTGAGTGACATGCAGGCGGAATTCAAGCAGAATTTAAGCCTCCATTGACTTCTAAAGGATTCCTCTAGCAAAATCCGCCCAGAGAATTAAAAAGCGGGTCTGCAGCACAAAAAACTGCTCAGAAATTCTGCATTGTTAACAACAGAGCGGAAATTCCATTGAACACAATGGGACATTGCTCTGTTCGTATTTTATGGGAGGGATTTCAAGCGGAAATTAAGAGCGGATCTTGCTTCAATTCCTTGCCTATTCATCAGTGTGCAAGGGCCCTTATGGTGTGTTTACACAGACAGAATTATCTGACAGATTTTTGAAGCCAAAGCCAGGAATAGACTAAAAACAGGGAACGTCATAAAGGAAAGACTGAGATTTTTCCTCTTTTCAAATCCATTCCTGGTTTTGGCTTTCAAAATCTGCCAGATAAATCTGTGTGTAAACGCACCATACGATGGCTCAATCACTAATGTAAATGAGCACCAGTCTTAATCGGCGCTCGCTTACAATGCCTATTACACAGCTTGATGATCATGCAGCAAGGGTTGCACGACATTGTTAGCGATGTCTGTGCAGCCCTTGCCCTAGTGTAAAATAATAAACCTTAGACAAAGCTCTCCATACTCCCCGGTGTATTTCTCCCTTCTGCCCGCTGCTGCCACAGGAACTTCTGAGCCAGTCTGAAGTAACAGGCCGCTCAGCCAGTCACTGACCGAGACGGGACAGTGCCGCGGCCAGTGATTGGCTGAGCAGCCTGTCACTTCAGATACAGAGGCTCGGAACTGGTGGCTGCCGGGAGCGGGCAAAGCAAAAAAAAAACACTGGGGAGCACGGAAAGGTATGTATGAGTTTTTTTGTTTTTAGTTTTTTTCTTATATGGTCATCAGCCGTTGGCTGCACGTTGCAATTACATGTAGTGATGCATGCCCAGCGGCTGATTTCATCAGCTGATTGTTGTCTTTATTACACTGAGTGATAATCTGCCTGATTTGGCAGATCACTGCTCCGTGTAATAGGGCCTTTGGTCTTATGTAAATTCCCATCCCTGTGAAAGCTGAGGTTTGCGCAAAAAATTAGCTAATCTTTTTATGCCTGAATGTGGGCATAAATGATTGATAAATTCCCTTACTACAGCTCTTCTCACAAAAAAACCTGCATTCAGCAAAGTTGATGTAAATATAACATTGTCACTAGCATATAGAATAGTTTTTTTTTTTTTTTTTTTTTTCTTCAGTTCTCAAATGCATGATCACCTGTGCAGTGATCTCGTCTGATGTGGAAATAACCTAAAAGGGTTAAACTACATACTTTGTGGCATACAGTCTTGTTTGTAGGGCTTGTTCACATAGACTGAGGAGAATTTGTAATTTGCCTAGTGTGTGTGTGTGTGTGTGTGTGTGTGTGTGCAGCTGTTATGCCTGTATGCAATTTATCAAAAAAGTTATGCAATGTTTAGTGATTCAATATATTAGAATATTAAGTGTTTTTCATTGAAAAAATAAGGAAACTCCTATTATATAGAATCATTACAGAGTGAAAATTTTCTAGTGTTTATTTCTGTTAATGTTGAGGGTTATGGCTTTAACCCATAATCGAACCCACCAAAATTCACTACCTCAGAAATGTAGAATAAATAACCCAAAACACCTGCAAATGCTTCCTAAGCATTTAAAAAGGATCCTTAGGGCTAATGCACACGTCCACAGAAACATCCGTGCAGGGACAGTTTCCTTTGGCGTGGACCTCTGAGCTCCCAGCATCGTGATTATGATGTCTGGCGCTCTGATACTGTTTTAGGCTATGTTCCCACACATTATTTTCATCCCAAACAAAGATGGGATTGAAAACACAGGCTATGTTCACACACTTCTAAAATTAAGTGGATGGCCGCCATTTAATGCCAAAAAATGTCCGTTATTTCAAAACAATGGCCGTTGTTTTTAATGACGGCAATTATTTGCCATTAAATAGCAGTCATCCACAGCCTTTCTGTGTTTTCAATCCCCTCCCTGGTTTTGGTTGAAAAATACTGAGCAAAAATGTGTGGGAACTAAGGATGGTCCGAACCTGTCGAGGTTTGGGTTCGTGTGCGGGTGGATACAGCGGGAGGACCGCCTGGAAAACTGGGATACAGCCTATGGCTATATCCCAGTCTTCAAAGTGGTCCTCCCGCTGTATCCACCCTCTCCACGGAGCGGGCAGACAGCGGGAATCATTGCCAAGAGTTCAGGTTGGTACGAACCCGAACCTCAGCAGGTTCGGACCATCCCTACTGGGAACATAGCCTAAGGGTACATTCACACGTACCGACTTGCAGCGGAAATCTCGCTGCAAGTTTTACAGCGAGATCCGCTGCGAGTCAAGGTCCTGGCAGGTCCTGTGCACACATATTCACAGCGGTCTAAAAGTATATAATGCAGCCGCCCCTTCATCCGCTACTCCCGCTCTCTGTATACATTACCTGTCTCCCGCACAGGGTCCTGGCCTACTGCTCTCCTGCCCAGCCAAGTGGCTGCGGCTGGGTGGCAGAGCAGGAAGCCGGGACCCAGTGTGGGAGACCAGTAAGGTATACAGGGAGCAGATGAAGGAGTTAAGGGGGTGGCTGCATTACATACTCGCAGTGGTCTTTCAGACCGCTGCGAGTATGTGTGCACAGGAGCTGCCAGGACCTTGACTCGTAGCGGATCTCGCAGCAAAACTCACAGCGAGATTTCCGCTGCAAGTCGGTACGTGTGAATCTACCCTAAAAGTTTGTGCTAGTGTACTGACACAGCCGCGCGGCTGTGTTTCTCAGACGTGTGAATTAGCCCTAATGGTGAGTTTATACAGAGAGATTTGACAGATTTTTGAAGCCAAAGCCAGGAATGGACTTGAGAAGAGGTAAAATCTCAACCATTCTCTGTTTATAGTCTGTTCCTGGGTTTGACTTCAAAAATCTGCCAAATCTGTCTAAACACATCATTAGTCTGGTTCTGTAGGTGACACAATCATTGGGAAGACTGGTGACTTGACAGATGTGCAGACGGCAGTCACTGACACACTCCACAAGGAGGGTAAGCCGCAAAAGGTCAGTGCTAAAGAAGATGAGTCATGGATCAAAGTATATAATAATGGAAAGTTGTGTGGTAGAAAATGGTGCACAAGCAACCGGGAAAACTGCAGCCTAGATAAGTAAAGGTCATTGAAAAATTTAGAGGAGATTCACAAGGAGAGAATGGCTGCTGGCGTCAGTGCTTCAAAAGCTGCCACACACAGACGTATCCAGGACATGGCCTGTAAGCTGTATTCCATGCGTCTTACCTGGGGCGTAGCTAGGATTTACTGGGCCCCATAACAAAAAATTTTAAGGGGCCCCTCTCTTCTACACAAAGCACTGTGTGTGTGTATGTATGTATGTGTGTATATATATATATGCAGTACTTAAGGGGTTAAGCAGAAGGACACATGCTCTTACCTTCTCCCCTGGGCCCCCTTTCTGCAAGGGCCCCATAGCAACTGCCTACCCTGCCTCTATGGTAGCTACGCCACTGCGTCTTACCTGGGCCAAGGAGAAAGCAACTGTTGCTCAGTGGCCAAAGGCAGTGTCTTCAGATGAAAGTAAATTTTCCATTTTGTTTGGAAATCAAGGTCCCAGAGTCTGGAGGAAGAGTGGAGAGGCACATAGTCCAAGCTGCTTGAGGTCTAGTGTGAAGTTTCCACAATCATTGATGGTTTAGGGGAGCCATGTCATCTGCTGGGGTAGGTCCGCTGTGTTTTTTTGAGACCAAAGTGTAGTCATCTACCAGGAAATATTAGGAAATTGTCAACATTAACAGAAATAATCACTAAAAGTCACTCTGTAATGATTCCATAAATTTTAGGGGTTTAACATTTTGATATTCTAATTTATTGAGACGCACTTGTATATGCTTAACAAGGCTTTTGCTGCCTTTGTACAGTCCCATTTTGAAGTCACATTGAGCAAAAATTTGCGAAGTCACAGTATGTAAATGATATTTAACTTCGAAAGAATAGTTACAGTACGTGTGGGATGTTGGGAATTATAAAGAAGCAAAGTCTAAATGAAGCATTGTGTTTGCAACATTTAGACAAACACTACCATTTGTATATACTTAGCAAATTTCCCCCCTATGTGTAATTTTTACTGACCACAACTGAATCACCACTGGTTACTTTGTAGTATAGTATATTAGGTGGATTGACTAGGTGAAGCTTAAGAGTGAATCTACCATAAATGACCATAAGTATTATCAGCGTGCAAGTGCAGGGGAGGATAAAAGAAATTACATGCTCCAGTGCTGGTGGCCACATAATGCCACTCCGACACTTACTGTACATATCACTACCCAGGTTCCCGCTTAAGGCCCTATTCCACGGGCCGAGTCTGAGGAGCACACGAGCCCTGTCAGCGGTTGCAGTGGGGGGGCTGCCCGGGTGATCGCTAGATTGTCCGAGCAGCCCATAAAGGATAGTGGCGGTCTGCTGCCGCCGCTCCTATTCCACGTAGCGACGCCAGCAGATCGCTGCTATCACAGTAGCTTGTTTTTCAACATGTTTGAAAAACAAGTGACGCGACGATCAGCCGACATGAATGATGTTGGCTGATCGTTGTCCTCTATTCCACGGGACGATTATCGGCCTAATACGGCCGATATTTGTTCCGTGGAATACAGCCTTTAGACCAAGAAGCGGCCGGGGATCGGAGTGGCGGTATGTGTCCACCAGTGCTGGAGCGTGTTATTTCTTTTATTCCGCCCCCCCGCCCCAAGCACTTGGTAAAAAAGGTTGGCCGGACTTCTCCTTTTTAAAGCTGATCTAGGTTACGTTCCTACTACGTACTGATAAGCACTACAACAACTGGAATTAAGTTCATGATCATTAATTCCGGCTGTTATTTTACAACCACGGCTGCTGTTAGCGCTTATCACTATGTAGTGGGAACATAGCCTTGGCTCTTTAAGAGTGATGAGCGAACTTTGCGAACCTGAATACTCAGCATTTGAATCCTGGTGGCTGAAGAAACTGTATGCAGCCCTAGGGCTGCCACAAAAACATTAATACAGCCATACAGTATATCCATCTTTTCCAAGACTTGCCATGGCTCCCATCTATCTTCAGCCACCGGGAGTCAAATGCCAAGGGTTTTGACAAGCCCAAACATTTGGAAGTTCGCTCATCACTACTCTACTAAAACACAGTAGAAAACTTATTTCAGATTCTATCACTTTCTTTTAGGGTGAAATCCATTGTTTTTGTAAATTTAATAAGCAATCAATATTGTATGAAAATGACAATTCCAGTTTCAGGTCCACCAATTTCAGATGGGGATGTTTAACATAGAGCTTCAAAGTAAACAGCAAAACTAATCAGTCCTTGTAAAAAATAGTTATGTTTTTCCCATCCCAATCTTACAAGACACAATGCCTTGTCTTCTCCAGCAGATTTAAATTGCTTTTCCTCAGTGAAGGCTTCTACATTAATCTTGTTAGTCGCCTGGGAATAGACCAAGCTTTTTGTAGAAAACAAACAACAATAGTGAGTTAGCACTGACGCACGGCCGCGTGATCTCGTGTATATATATATATATGTGTGTGTGTGTGAAGGCACTGAGAAAAATAAGCAAAATATTTCAAAATGTGACTCATGCATAAAGATGGCATGTTTAATATTGGAGAATGTCACCGGGCATATCGCAGCTGCACTGATGAGGACAAAGATCTTTTTGAGAAAGCTGAAAGAAATGGGATTCTGAAATGTAAAATGTGATAATTGTAATTATGCAGATTATAGAAAGTCTGCTGCTGCTCCAGTCACAGTAAGAATTGTACTTAGATGCCTCCTTTCCGCATGCGCCCCCCCACCACCATTATTTTATACCAGATTTGCTGCATTCTCTTATATATCTTATGAAAATATTTATTGTACCAAACTTCTCATATGTCCATTTATTTTAATGGACCAAACATGTTGTTGTGCACAAAACATATCAGCCCGATTGGTTCCCTTTAAGAACAAGGATAAAATTGCCCCCAGAATAATCAGTGAGTGGTCCATGCTTTGCTCATTCTCAGTGCGATTGATGGGCCCAGTGCTTGGTTTTCGGGATCAGTGGGGGTCCCAGTTATTGTACACCCACTAACTAAACATTGTGGGAGGAAAACAAGATCTTTAGACTGATGTGTATATGGTATCAAGCCCTAATATAGAGAAGTTTCACAAACTTACTTTTGTACCAGTTGTTGAGGTCAGTTCTTAATAGTGATCTTAATGTGTATAGGTAAAGCTTTGGAAAGTAGATTCAATTCAGGACCCCAAGGATAGAACTTTTTTTTTTTTTACCCCTGACTTTTTTTTTTTTTTTTTTTTTTTTGCTTCTGTATTTGCTAGGAAAGCATGTGGAACCAGATGTTGTTATAATGCTGCATACAAACCTAAAATAGCAGGAAATCCTTTCAATACTGTGAAAAGGAAAGAAAACAGGCTGCCAGCATTAGAACAGGTCTTCCTGCTTCACATTTTCTTGTGACCCTTAGATCGTGATAAATGTTTGGTACACTTGTGATGTAAATCTTTTTGAGTAAAGCATAAGACGCCTATGTTTATTTCCTTTTTGACGATTACAAGTAACAAGTATTGTTCTACATACAGTGTGTGGTGTGCCTGGTTCTAAATGCAGTTATTTATAGTTGTTTTTCTGTTGTGGTGTTTTTTTTTTCTTTGTGTTTTTTAAGTGTCAAAAGTTTTGATCAATTTGAATCTGGGACAAGCAGGGAGAAGTTCTCAGCTGAGCACTTCTCTCATTTTTCTCCTTGCTGCAGGATTTGGATACTATTAAAAAAATATCTATCTTATGGCACTTGTGAGCCACAGAAGAGATTTACTCGAAGTAGGAAAATGTATAAAGGACTATTCACACAGGCTGATTATTGGCTGAATGAACATTCATGAGAATGCTCTTTCCAAAAAATCATGCTTTAAAGTGTACCTGTCGTTATAAAGATTATAAAATCTAAATCAACAGTAGATGTGAAATAAAGCAAGTTTACAACATACATTATTTTTTTTTTTGTTATGCTGTAAAACAAAGCTGAACTTACCAGAAATCCAGGTCCAGTCTCCTGAAGGCAGATTTTCTGACTTGTGCTGGTTGATAAAAACAGACTCAACACAGGAATTCCGGCCAGTACAGAGAGTCACAGCTCAATGTGTCCATCAGTCACATGACTGCCTTCTCTGTAAGTGCTCTGGGAAACAATGAATTTTTTTTTTTTTTTTTTTTGAAGACTCTGAAAAAAAAGTCAGAACACAGGAAATTCTGTTTCCATAACTAAAGAAAAAAAAAATATGTATGTTGCAAACTTGCTTTATATCACATCTAGTGTTGATTTAGGTTTTGAAAGTTATAACAGTGACACTTAAAGGTTGTTCTCTCACATAGTGGCATACGTAATTAATAGTGATGAGCGAACATGCTCGTCCGAGCTTGGTATTCGTTCGAGTATTAGGGTACTCGTTACTCGGACAAGTTTTGCGCGATACTCGAGGAAATCTCATCATCCCTTTCCTGTAAGTTTGGGCACTATTTCTCAGCCATTAAACATGTAGGAGACTCTTTGGCACATTATACGATCACATGGGACCCATACATGTCAATAGCCGCGATTGGTTGGCCAGATCAGATGATCCTGCCATATAAAAATCGCGGCTGGTAGTGCTGTTCAGACATATGCTGGAAGAGATTAGGGACAGAGCTGCTGCTGGTCAGGGAGAGCGTTAGGGAGGGAATTAGCGGTCCAGTAGGCAGGGAGTCCCTAAGAAGGTTTGCATACAGTGGTGCCTTGGATTACGAGCATAATTCGTTCTGGGACTTTGCTTGTAATCCAAATCCACTCTTAAACCAAAGCAAATTTTCCCATAAGAAATCACTGATATGCAGACAATTGGTTCCACTCCCCAAAAATAATGATTTTATATTTTGAATAACATGTAAGACAAATGAAACAAACATGCAGATCCCTATAATGCAGTAGCCTAGTACAACGTGCTAGAATAGAGAAGCAGGGCTGCTGTCAGAGATCTGTGTGGTAACATGACATCAATGAAGAAGGGGTGTGTGCTCAGCATGGACCAATCAGGACTGACAGAGACTGCAGGGAGCATGAAGGAGTGAGCAGGGCAGATGTGGGCACATACATGCAGCACTCTCTGGGCAGAGAGGGGTTACAGCTATGAAGAGATTACCTCCACAGTCCTGTCCCCTGATGTAAGCCCCAGCCTGAAGTGGATCTGCTATGATTTGGAAGGCAAGGGAGACTTCCTGGGTCAGAGTACAGTGCTGTATACCCCGCTATATAGACCATGTCCCTCCCCCAACTCGCACTCACACCCAGTACAGGAAGCTCTTAAACCAAAACAATGCTCTTAAACCAAGTCACAATTTTGAAAAACTGTGAGCTCTTAAACCAAAATGCTCTTAAACCAAGTTACTCTTAAACCAAGGTACCACAGTACTACTATTTTTTTTCTATACATATTTGTAATGGCGAGGACAGGATTGCGGACGTGTGAATAGGGCCTTACTATGTATACAACCACTTTGGATCATTCTGATTCCATGGAGCTCATGAATTATACTGTTCCCCCATGATCGTACAGTATCAATAGATACGGTCTTTCATTGTTAGGAGCAACTGCACGCCGATCAGGTTAAGAATCATAATCAAAGCTATGCTTCAGGTACTGTAATTGCTATTGGTTGTGGCACTTAAAGAGGTAAAGCACAAAAAAAAAAAAATTCTAATCAACTGGTGCCAGAGATTTTGTAGTTTACTTCTATAAAAAAAATCTCAAGTCTTCAGCTGCTTTATGTTCTGCAGGCAGCTGTTGTCTTTTCAGTCTGACCCAGTGCTCTCTGCTGCCACCTCTGTCCGTGACAGGAACTGTCAGAGCAGAAACAAATCCCCATAGAAAACCTCTACTGCTCTGGACAGTTCCTGACATGGACAGAGGTGGCAGCCGAGCACTCAGACTGAAAGGAACACAACTTTCCTTAGGACATACAACAGCTGAAAAGTATTGTAAGACTTGTAATTTATTTCTATTAAAAAATCTCAAATTACTGGCACTTTTTGGCGCCAGTTGACTTGAAATTAATTTATATATATATATATATATATATATAATATATATTTTTTTTTTTTTTTTTTTTTTTTTTTTTTTTAGACTACCAAAGGGGTTAAATGACAGACATTAGTGATCACACTCATAGCGGCTGGTACTCCTAATTTATGAAGCAGGCTTGACTACTTGGATCAATTTTAGTTTTGTGACCCTTTTCAGTATGGGGCCACCTCATTGCTGGTTGATGGGTGACATGTTTTGATCAGCCAGGGCAGCATATAACTGTACATGTAGTTTATAATGCATGTAAGTGTTACAAAAAATGGGTCAATAAAGATCAATTATTTCCGCTCTCACGGTGTGTTCACACATTTTGGTTTTTTAAATGCAGTTTTTGAATACAAAACAAGAAACCAATGATGTGTGAAGGGCACATATAAATGTAAGATTGAGATTTCTCCATTCCTGGTTTTGCATTTAGAAATTGCATTAAAAACCTGAATGTGAGAACACAGCCTAATAATGGAATCTACCAATTGCCAGTTCAGGTTATTGTACTGTAGACTTTTTTACCATGAGAAAACTACAGCTCCCAGAGGTCCAAACTGAGCCCTCCTCATAATGTCCACTGTGCCCCCTGAAGCTTATAATACATAATGTATTTATAATATACACGTGCAGACACTTTGCTCTCTGCAATGTACTGTGCAGTGCCAGTAATGGCTTGCTTCTGTGTCCCAGTGGGACAAAGCTGCAATATCCAAGTGCAGCTGCTTTGACAAGCAAGGTGTGTACCAGTATAAAGCGAGGTAAAACCCTATGTAAGCATGACTGCTACTTTGTGCACAGCTCAACAATCCATTTTGTCTGGAAAACCATGTTATGTTAAGGCCCTATTCCACCAACAGGTCTGACAACAGATTATCTTCCAAAGGTTTGAAGCCAAACCCAGGAGTGCATTTGATAAGAGGAGAAATCCAGTCTTTCCTTTCTGACCTGTTCTGTTTATAGTGTGTTCCTGGGTTTGGCTTCAAATCTTTGGCAGATAATCTGTCGTCAGATATGTTGGTGGAATAGGGCCTTTAAAGTGGTGACCTGCTTCTGGAACCTAAAATGATCCTTCACTTCCCCTAGCACACAGTAGCAAAGAGGTCAAGTATCCAGAAAAAAAAAAAATCAGTGCTTTCACCCGTTCATTGTCGAGATTGCTGAGGGTCTTTGATGTTGGTGTCTTAATGATAGTAAAGTTTTAGGTTTTGTTGACAGGGAAAAAAAAATAGCATTGTTTTTTTTTTTTAATGAGGAAATCAAGCGATGTGTCAAAAGCCATGTAGTATTTTAGGTACCATTCACCCATTTAGTTCAATAGGCAGCAGGAAACCAAAAAGATTTTCATTTTATTTCTGCACGGTTACACTATAAAGCTCCCAGTGGAAGTTTCTGGACTGGCTCCCCCCTACTGACTGTAACTTGGAGAAAGACATAGCACAGTGCTTAACACAGGCCAGGTTTAATACCCTTTGAAGTGACTCTGTACCCACAATCTTCCCACCCCAAACCGCTTGTACCTTCAGATAGCTACTTTTAATCAAAGATCTGTCCTGGGGTCCGATCGGCAGGTAATGCAGTTATTGTCCTTTTAAAAACTAATTTTAAACTTGCAGCCCTTTGCCAAACTGGCGTGGCCTAGATTGTGTATGCATTAGGCTGGCAAATCTCTCTGTCCCTCCTCCCCACCCTCCTCATCATTAGAAATGCTCCAGGAAGGTATTCTCCTATTCATCAGCTGTGTGAACACTGCACATGGGCTGGATCGTTAAGGCACCTGTGCAGTGTTCACTGCAGAGGAATAGGAAAAATCCTGCCAGTGGCATTCCTAATGATGAAGAGGGTGGGGAGGAGGGACGGAGAGGTGGTGCAAGGTTAGGGCACAGATACTCTAGGCCATGGGTCTCCAAACTGCGGCCCTCCAGCTGTTGCGAAACCACAACTCCCATCATGCCTGGACAGCTAAAGCTTTGGATTTAGCTGTCCAGGCATGTTGGGAATTGTAGTTTTGCAACAGCTGGAGGGCCGCAGTTTGGAGACCCATGCTCTAGGCCATGGCAGTTGGGCACAGGGCTGCAAGTTTAAAAGTTGTTTTTCAGGACAATAACTGCATCACCTGCCGAACGGACCCGAGGACAGATCTTTGATTAAAAGCAGCTATCTGAAGGTACAAGCGGTTTGGGGGGGGTCAGGTTGTGGGTACAGAGTCGCTTGAGGTGATTTTTAGAGATGAGTGAACCAAGAGCACGCTCGGGTATGTCCGAATTTGAACATGTGGCATTTGATTACAGTTGGCTGCAGCCCTAGAGTGTCCTGGAAAAAATGCATGTAGCCTACGGCTGTATCCATACTTCACAGGTAACCTTTCAGCTGCATCTAACCTCAGCCACTAGTAATGCTGCATGTTTGGGTCCAGACATACCCAAGCCTGCTCTAAGTGTGCTAATCTCTAGTGGGGGGTTTTCCCTGTGTAGCAGGGGCTTAAAAAGGCAAGGTGTGCTACTTTAAGAGGTGATTCGTAATTCCTTGTGCTTTACTGTGTGTGGAACTGTGGTCTTCAGTCAATACCCCACCACCACATGCCATGTGTGACCTTGGCCCATGGTAGCCTTTTCTGGCTATTGCCAATATTTCATTGGCCTTTAAGCAATGAACAGATGTAAAAAAAAGTGTGAGCTTTCCTGTAATCCCAGAGTACTCGTGCCTCTGCTGTACTTAAGTTGTTTTAGGAACTTGAATAAGTTACCAGGTCACCTGTCCATTGTCTATATAGCATGGATAATGATGATCCCTGTAAATCGCTGTGCTCAGGAAAGCATTGTAAGAGGTAATGAACATTTTAATTTGAAATGCTTTTTATAACTTTTGAACCCTTCAATGCGGTCTTTGGCACTGTGCCCAGTAACTTGATACGGCAGATAAAAGATCCGAGGGACGCTTCTAATTCTTTGTGAATATATGTTCTGTTTAAGATGTCTCACATGGGATAGATTATCTTTATTGATTGATTTCCAAAACAGGAGGCTTTATCTCGTGATGTACAATCTTCTGTGGGCTATTAATGGTTCTCTAAATGATACTTACTTGAGTAAGTAACAATGGGATACATGCACAGGTTGCAAAACGTAAATGCTTTCTAAAGCTGGTGGCCCACTTATTATCGGTGTGACACTTGCTATGCTATGTCTGTATCATTCAGGCAGACAACCTGGACTGTATCCTTTTGTCTTAAAGGGGTGGTGCAGCGCTAAGAAATTATTCACAAAACAACAAACATTACAAAGTTATACAACTTTGTAATGTATGTTATGTATGTGAATGGCCACCTTCCCGTGTTCCCCGACCCCCGTCCGTGTACCCGGAAGTGTAGTGCAGTATACAGCCGTGTCATCAGCTGGTCAGCAGCGATCGGCTGAGCATAACTGTGCTCAGCCAATCGCGGCTGAGCACAGTTATGACGCGGCAGAGGGGGGCCGACATGAGGGACGGCAGGAGCGGGACGGCCTCCCGAAGATGACATCTCTGACAAGATTACAGACTGGGTTGGTCGACACGGATCAGGTATGTATACTGCACTACACTTCCGGGTACATGGGCGGGGGGCGGGGAACACGGGAAGGGGGCCATTCACATACATAACAACATACATTACAAAGTTGTATAACTTTGTAATGTGTGTTATTTTGTGGATAATTTCTTAGCGCTGCACTACCCTTTTAATTTCTGCAGCTGAAATATGCTGGTCTATATACAGTAGTTAGCCTAGCATTTACTGTCTATTTCTAGATAAAAATTTTATATATTGGAGCATGGAAATGTAAATGAGTAGATTTAAAAAAAAATCTTCTCCAGGGCAGGGGCTGGAATAAAATATTAAACCTCACCTATTCTGTTCCCCCACTGATAACTTTTAAAGGGACAGTGTCACATTTTTGAAAATTTTTTAATAAAAAGTAACAAGAAAAAATAGGTGTGTTGTATTTTTTTTTTTTTTTTTTACATTGGTTTTGAGTGTCTTTTATTCAAACTAATGTATGCACAGGGGGCTGCCATTTTAATAGTGTCTGTGTGTGACGTCATTTCACGACATACACACAGACACTATACGGCACCTCTATAACATTGGAGTGAACCGACGGAGTCCGTCTGGTTCACTCAAACTGGAGGCTCCGTCACTGTGTACTGCGCATGTGCATAGACATGCGCAGTACACAGATTACCTGGGGAGGGGTGGCCATTTTTTTGAAGTCCCTGCAAGAGGAAGGAGAACAGGGGAGGAGAGAGAGACCGCACAGTGAGTGGGCAGGAGAATTCTGTGCAGCTCTCCCCCCCCCCCCCCCCGCCCCAGCGTCGGACTAGGCGTCCGCCCCCACTAACCTTGCAGCAGACCGCAGACCAGCCAGGACGGTCCCCTCCAGTATAGTTACAGGGCCGGAGTGAGCTTTGGGCACGGAAAGGCTGTAATACACCGTCCCGGAAGCTCACAGCTGCAGCCCCTCGGTGCCTGGATTCTCTCCTGCTCGGCGGCCATGTGACATTGCGCTGCAGAGCAGGAGAGAATCCAGGCACCGAGGGGCTGCAGCTGTGAGCTTCCGGGACGGTGTATTACAGCCTTTCCGTGCCCAAAGCTCACTCCGGCCCCGTAACTATACTGGAGGGGACCGTCCTGGCTGGTCTGCTGCAAGGTTAGTGGGGGCGGACGCCCAGCTCACTCCGGCCCCGTAACGGGGGACCAGCCTGCCTCTACCGCGCTTCTCCCTGTGCCCCACATCAGCTCCCCCCCCCTGTCACCCCAGCATCTCTCCCCCCCCCTGTCACCCCAGCATCTCTTCTCTCCCCCCTGTCACCCCAGCATCTCTCCCCCTGTCACCCCAGCATCTCTCCCCCTGTCACCCCAGCCTCTCTCCCCCCTGTCACCCCAGCCTCTCTCCCCCCCTGTCACCCCAGCCTCTCTCCTGTCACCCCAGCCTCTCCCCCCCCCGTATCCCCAGCCTCTCTCCCCCCTGTCACCCCAGCCTCTCTCCCCCCTGTCACAGCAATAGCCTGTACTCTCCTCTGTGTGTGTGTATACATATATATATATATATATATATATATATATATATATATATATATATATATATATATATATATATATATATATATATATATATATATACACAAGTACACAGAGGAGAGTACAGGCTATTGCTCTCTGGTGTCAGCAGTGTCACACGTTATATGGGTAGAGGAGGTGTGTGTATGTGTATGTATGTGTATATATATATATATATATATATATATATATATATATATATATATATATATATATATATATATATATATATACACTTTTCTGTATGTGTGTGTGTATATATATATATATATATATATATATATATATATATATATATATACCTCTGTGTAACGTGTGACACTGCTGACACCAGGGAGCAATAGGCTGTACTTTCCTGTGTGTGTGTATGTGTGTATGTGTATACATACACACATACACACACACAGGAAAGTACAGGCTATTGCTCTCTGGTGTCAGCAGTGTCACACGTTACATGGGTAGAGGAGGTGTGTATGTATATATATATATATATATATATATATATATATATATATATATATATATATATATATATATATATATATATATATATATATATATATATATATATATATATATTATATTAATATATATATATATATAATATATATATATAATATATACACACATATACACAGTGTTGCCTCGGATTACGAGCATAATTCGTTCCGGGACCGTGCTTGTAATCCAAATCCGCTCTTAAACCAAAGCAAAATTTCCCATAAGAAATCATAGAAATGCAGACAATTGGTTCCACACCCCAAAAATAATGATTTATTATTCTGAATAACAGGTAAATCTAATGAAACAAACATTCAGAAACAGCAGAATCTCTGATATTATAAGTTACTGTACAGTAATAGAGAGGATGGAAAACACAAGGGCGGAAGGAATGAGCAGGGCACATGTGGGCACATACATGCAGCGCTCTTTGTTCGGGGAGAGAAGGGTTACAGCTATGGAGAGATTACCTCCACAGTCCTGTCCCCTGATGTAAGCCCCAGCCTGGAGTGGATCAGCTATGATTTGGAAGGTGAGGGAGACTTCCTGGGTTGGAGTACAGTGCTGTAGACCCAGCTATGCAGACCATGCCCCTCCCCCACTCCCCCTCCCCCCCAGCACAGGGAGCTCTTAAACCAAAGCAATGCTCTTAAACCAAGTCACAACTTTTAAAAACTGTGAGCTCTTAAACCAAAACGCTCTTAAAACAAGTTACTATTAAACCAAGGTAACACTGTGTGTATATATATATATATATATATATATATATATATATATATATATACACACACATACACATCTCCTCTACCCATGTGTTTATATATATATATATATACACACACCTCTGTGTATTTATATATACACACACACACACATACAGGAAAGTACAGGCTATTGCTCTCTGGTGTCAGCAGTGTCACACGCTACACAGAGGTGTGTGTGTATATATATATATATATATATATATATATATATATATATATATATATATATATATATATATATATATATATATACACACACATACAGGAAAGTATATATATATATATATATATATATATATATATATATATATATATATATATATATATATACACACACACACATACACACCTCCTCTACCCATGTAACGTGTGACACTGCTGACACCAGAGAGCAATAGCCTGTACTCTCCTGTATTACATACCCTCTACATGTGGAAATGTATGACATGAGCTGTCTGTATAAGTGTAACAACAATACTATGTGCATGCGGGGGATGGGCGGTGAGAAGTTTGGGAGATGAGTGTGAGCAGGCGAGCTGTCTGAGGTTCTGCAGCAGGTTAAGGTGTATTAGGAGGTTCTGCAGCAGTTGAGGTTTATTATGAAAGGCTAGGGACACACTTGTATATGTGTACTGCTGTGCAGACAACAACAAAATGGCGCTGCCCAGCAGTACACATAATAGCACCTTTCCCCTCTTTGTTTCCCCTGTGAAAAGAGGAGGGAGGTGATGATGTCACAGCAGTTGAGCAGAGACTGCCTCTTTTTTTCAGCAGCCGGCTTTCAGGCTGCTTTTACCAGCAGTTTCCTGGTGGAGCTCCCCCTGGTGGTCATCACTGGGAAATATGGAAAATTAGATTGTTAATTTTTCATATTTCCTTAGATGTAAAAAAAATGAAAACCACATATAAATTAACAAAAAAAAATAACAAATTCAGTTTTAACACTTTCAAAATTTTTTTTAACTTTGCGACACATTCCCTTTAAGGCCCTATTACACATAACGATTATTGGCCATTCCAGCTGGCTTCAATGGGCAGCCCCTCTGGCTGCCCCCCGCTTGCTGTCTTTGCTTGTAATAGCACAGGTACTGAGTGGGGAATGAGGGGGGTGTGAGCACTGAGCTTACAGGTCGACACTCGCTTCCTCCTCATTATTGTGTTGTGTACAGTTAAATCTCCACACTACTGTACTGGCATACTGTGTCATTTCAGAATCGGAGACTTAGTGTACCTGTCATTTAAATTTTTTTTGCTGAAATCAATACAAGCGATTTTAAGAAATTCTGTGATGTGTTGATATGTATCAGGCAAAACCAACTTCATTACAGAGAACCAAAGTGAAGATGGGTTTGCTGTGTCCATTATAACCTATGGAGTGGCTGAGGGGGATTAGTGAGCAGGTACAGCAGACAAGAAGTCCTTGCAGTTTGGAGAATCTGGGCACATAAAACCCTGGATTCACAGGTCAGACTGCTCCATGCTGCTCTGGGAACTAAGGTGAGGTAAGATTGTGGGACCTTGTACTGTGCAGGGCTGCCTTTTCTCCTCTCTGTGCTCACTCATCCCCCTCGGCCCCACCCCCTCCATAGACCATATTGGACACAGAAATCCTGCTTCCTCTGAAGTGTGTGTGTGTTGGGGGGGAGGGGGGGTAGGAAAAACACCGATCTAGTACAGAAGGAAACTTTTACTTAATAAAAACCTATTACAGAGTTTTCTAAAATTGCTTGTACTATTGATCTCTGCAAAGTGACATTTTAATGAAAGTTACTTAAACTGCTAGATAATTGATGATGGTGCCAGGAGTTCTGATAGTCCATCCCGTAGCATACAGTCTGTAGGGGGACTGTATCTTAGGAACATGTGAATGCAGCTGAATACCTGCCTACAGCCCTTTTGAGTACTTTTGCTGTACCCTTGTGTATTTATCATAACTTTACAAAATCACAGGGAAGAAGGCACAATTTTTACCGCAAAATCATAATCTCAGTAAAACCTTGATTGTACCGCAACAGTATGTGGCTTTTACGCTGAGGGCTGTGAGTGGGTATTTGGTGCGATACTAGAGCGGCTTGGTGGCACGCATGACTGTTTTGAAAGAGCGCATGCACTGTTATAAAGAGGTCTGTGGGCATGCAGACCGTGTGAACCTACAGGTCTGTGATGCCACAGGGAAGAAGACATTGTTGTTGATCCGCTCGGGCTCCTATTGATCCAGAGGGCAAAGTTATGCAAATAAATTGAGTGGCAGTGTGCATGTATGACAAGTGTTCCATTCAATATTTTTTTTTTTTGTTATTGGGCTTCTGAAAATTGCTGACTTTCCAGAAATGTTTGGAAGCCCCAATGAGAATGAATGGAGCCTGGCGGCACATACATTATGCAGCTCTAGTCATTTGGAAGACATTTGTCCTTTCCAGGGATCGTGGGCTTCCCAGCAGTCACTCCCACCAATCTTTACTAAAGAGAGGTAAGGGTTAAAGCTGGCATTATTCAAAGCTTTTGGAGCATGCAGCCCCAATGTTGATCGTCTGCAGGACTTACTGAGATTTTCATTCTGTGATGCAGCAAGTGGTGGTCACTGGACATCCGTCTTCCGTTTCCTTCTCATGCCTTCTGACTGGGTATTATCACCATTTTCTACCCTGTCTCTGATATCTTAACAGACCGTATTGGCTGACAATGATTGATGCAGCGTCCTAGACCAGTTTGTTCCCTGCAGGAAGAATAGATCTTCTGAAACATAGGCTGTAGTCATGGTTTTCATCTTTTGCTGAACCTGCTGGTATATGAATAGTAGCAAACACATCTTGTCTTCATATAAATGGTCGCTCATAGTCTATAAAATTATCGGCATGCCTTATGGTAATAACGGGCATAAGTCTTAGTGTGGTATCGTCTGTGTGGCGTTTGCATGATTTCCATTTCTTGAGGTAAGGAGGAGAATTATGGGAACTTGACTTTATATTCTTTAACCAATAAACATTGCCTGGACTGGAACAAGCAGCTTTCCCGGAAGACATAACACTCTCCCACACAAGTTACTGGTGTCACCTTTGTCTAAATTAAGTTTTAGGCCAGGTTCACACGTACCATATCCACAGCGAATTTCACGCAGCAAGTTTGCAGCGAAATCCGCTGCGGACACCTTTCCATTCACTTTAATTGGGATGACATACTCACAACATGACTGTCATCCCGCTCTGGTTCATACTTTACCGGGTCCCCTCTCCAGCTTGCTTCTGGGGCTCCAGGCATCTCCCGACACGGATTTCGCTGCAAACTCACAACGTGAGATCCGATTTTTTTTTTTTTATTTTTTATTTTTTTTTAACATGTGAAAATCAAAACGCGCATGTAAAAATCGCACCAAAAACACAGCATTAAAAACACAGCGATATGGTACGTGTGAAGCTACCCTTAAAGTGTATTCCAGGGAGTTTTCTGTTTTAATAACTGTACCTAAGGCCGCATTCACACGTTCCATGTTCTGCACGGAACACAGCCATGAAAGGGCTGTACCTGAGTCTTTTCCTGCCAGGGCAGCATCTATGATGGGTAGCTGGGAGCGGGCGAACTGTACGGATATGCGTTGTGCTGTCATTACAGCGCGCTCCATATCCGTACAGTTTGCTGGGGAGATGCTGCCGTGCAAGGGACAGACTCCGATACAGCCCTTTGATGTCTGTGTTCCACAGAACGTGTGAATGTGGCCTAAGTATGCATAAAAAAAAAATCTGTCTGATAAATCTCTGTTTAAAGCCAAAGCCAGGAACAGACTATAAACAGAAAATGGGTCATAAAGGAAAGACTGAGATTTTTCTTCTTAAATCCATTCCTGGCGTTGGCTTCAAGAATCTGTCAGAACTGTCTGTGAATAGGCACCCTAATGCTAATTTTACACGAGGCAATTATTGGCCCGATCGTACGATTAACTATTTCAAAGTAACAATTTTTTTTTTTTTTATAACGATCAGTGTTTAGATGGAACGAGATATCGTACAGAAAATTCTTTTTGCGATCGCTTAAGCCTATCTCACACATAGGTAGAATCAGTGAATGACTGTTTACACAGAACGATCGGCGAATTTTTTGCAACGACGATTTAAGAACATGTTAAAAGATCAAAATGAACGATTTATCGATCGTTCGCCGCGTTTACACGTACGATTATCGTTCGAATTCGATCGTTAAAGCGAAAATTCGCCCGATATTCGTTCAGTGTAAACGTAGCATTAGGGTCCATTTACACTGAAAGATTATCTGACAGATCATCTGCCAAAGATTTGAAGCCAAAGCCAGAAGCAGACTATGAACAGAGATCAGGTCCTAAAGAAAAGACTGAGATTTTGCCTCTTTTCAAATCCATTCCTGGCTTTGGCTTCAAATTTTTGGCAGATAATCTTTCTGTGTAAATGGACCCTTATGGTCCTTTTACACGGAACGATTTATCGTTCGAATTTGCACGATAACTATCGAATTCGAAAGATCGTACGTGTAAATGCAGCGAACGATCAAACGACAAGCGATCGTTCATTTTGATCTTTCAACAGGTTCACAAATCAATGTTGATCGTTCGCAAAAAATTTGTGGATCGTTCAGTGTAAACAGTCTCAACGATTTCACCTATGTGTGAGAGAGGCTAATGTGTGAGAGAGGCTAAAACGATCGCATAGCGAATTTTCCATACGATGTATCGTTCTGTCTAAACGCTGATCGTTATAAAAAAAAAAATTGTTCATTCAAAATTGTTAATCGTGCGATCGGGCGAATTATCGCTCTGTGTAAAAGTACCATAAGGGTACAAACACACACTGCTTATACGCTGGGTATTTACTGCTGCGATACGCAGCAGATTAGAGCTAAATAACTGAACACAGTATCAAATCTGCTGTGTGTGTTTGTACCCTAAGGGTACAAACCCACACACCGTATATGCAGCGTATTTACTACTGCGATACGCAGCAGATTAGATCTAAATAACTGAACACAGCATCAAATCTTCACCATCACATCTGCTGCGTATACGGTGTGTGGGTTTATACCCTTAGGCTGTGTCCCGCTACACATTGGTGCTCTGTGGCTCAGACAGGACACTGCTGTGGCCACTGATTAGCTAAATAGGCAATTCATATCCAGAACCCAGAAGTGTTGCACAGCAGGCCCTGGCGTTAAGCACAGAAGATTATTATTTTTTAACACCTTTGTGGCTATGGATAATCTAATATTGTATCTTTAATGCAAAATATCTTGAGAGCCTTATACTATTACATTGATGTTTTAGTAATCTTTTGTAGAAAGTGGTGATGTAAGGGTGTTAAAAATTGTTGTGCCCTCTCTCACCTACTCTCCTAATCCACTCACAGAATCTGTGGGCCTGGATCCATTTAATCCTTGTCACTGTGTACAGTACACAGTAATCTTATGTCTTGTCTTACCAGCTGCTAACTGCTGTCACAATGCAGCCAGGGCCCAGGTATAACAACAAGAGAGTGATCAAACTGAGACTGGTTATTAAAGGGATCCTGTCGCTGTGAACATGCTGACTGATCTGCTAGCAGCATGTCATAAAGCAGTGTATCAGGTTTCATCTTCTATTTCCAACCTGTATATTAGTCTGACTTTATATTTTAATCATTTGTGGGCTTAGGAGTCCAGTGGGCAGTCTCTCACTGTTGACAAACCTCTCTGTACACCTATACAGGAAGGCTGACGATTACTATGTGGTACCACCCACTGGACTCCTAAACAAGGACAATGGAGCAGAGATGCTGTCTCCTTTTGTATAGGCCGGCTGCCATAAATGACACCTACTTAGGCATTAGAAATTGCTGGCAAATTACCTGTCGTGTAAGTGTGGACAAGAGTGCTGCTGTTTCTGGAATAGCTGCAGATTTTTTTTTTTTTTAGATTTTTAGTCTTTATTATAGTCTATTATACATCATCTGCTGAGCAGTCATTTTTTTAATTAGGAGAAGACCATGTGATAACCTGCGAGGACCAGGCACCATCGGAATGGCAGTGGCGAGGATTCACAGCAGGTGTGTATACATCTTACCAGACTTTTAGATCTCCTTTAACAAGTAGCCTTCACCCTTTATAGGAATGCAGTGACTATAATTTTAATAAGGGACAGATATGGATGCATCTTGGTAAGAGAGAATCCTCACAAAGCATCCAAATCCTAAAAAAAACCTTGTTCAGATGTACCATATCTAATCTTGTAGGATCTGATTATTTGTGGTGATCAGTCAGTAATTGGGTGGAGCCACATGTAGGTATTTTTGTCCTACAGATTACATAAGGATCATGGCATGTATAAAATATCCCTGATCCTTACCTGAGCCATAGCGGTTCTATGTAATAATTTCTACTAAGACTAGAGTTTAGAATGCAAGAGTGCAAATCCTAAGCTGGCCACTAGATGGTAGTGTTCAATAGTGTTTAATGTTACTGGTGGCATCTAATACTAAAATGTATTTCTTAATTTTTTGTTCTTGTTTGTATTGACTTAATTTTTTGACTATATGAAATAGTAATTTCAATGTGTCTTTTTACAGTATTATTGGCTCTGATTCTATGTTTTGTCATATAGCTAAATTATCGGACTGGCACATGTTTTAAGGGGATCTGTGGTAAATGCCTCACTGCTCAGTGTAACGGAACAGGGACTACAGCCATTTGACAGGAGGCATTGCTCTTGTCTAAATTATTGAATCACAAATTGTACTGACCCACCAGAAGACTATCTAGGGAAGTGATGACTCTAGTCATCAAGGACCACGCAAAATGTTTTGTGGATATCCCATATAAAGAACACCTATAATAATAGTCATGGCATCGGGTATCACCATAACTATCACCTGTGAAATACTAAGGAAGTCCTCAAGACATGCCAAAAGACAAATTTGATCAGCTCTCCTAGAACACTATTCACACTAGGCAGGATCATGTTGACTGAAATTGCAAAAATATGCAACAGCTCACCGCAATGGCAAGATACAGACCCACTACAGATTTGAAAATGGCTAAAAGCAGCTTCCCAACTGCAATAAAACTCTCCATAAAAATGAGGCTCTTGGTGTACAATTTGCAAGCAGTCCCACCACGATAAGGTGGCCTCATGCCCCGGATGGACCCTACACTGTACTTTTGCGCCTCCATTGCATATACCAAGCCTATGCTCTGGGCATGCAGGATCCAACTAATACCGGCAAGAAGGGAACCAATCATCACAATTGTGCAGATTAAGTTCCCAGCAGCTCTTACCTACCAACCTACCATGTCTGGGGTTGCTTGTCCAGTAACTTGTTATCCAGGGAAAAGGTCTTTTGATGTGGTGTGCGAGGCAGGGAGAGAGTTAGGAACTAGTCATGTAGTTTGTGACTAGTCACTGCTCTGTCTGCCGGCGCACTCTGCAATGTGATTGACAGACAAGGAGGCCAGTGAACTGGAGTTGGAGAACACCCCTATAGGCAGCCTGGCTTATAATCCATTAGTTGACTGTAATGGCCCTATGGAGCTGCATATAGAGCCGATTTGGAGCCAGTGACTTGCATGTTAGGAATTATAACCTTTTAGTAACCTTGCTTGTGTGCACCAAGATTACAGGGTTATTTAGGATACAAGTTAAACTAAACATACACATGTCCTGTATATATAGAGGGTGGGCCCACTGGAATCTCTTCTGGTTGGCCTAAATACCCCAGCCTGACACAAATCTTTCCTGCACAAGCAATTTCTGATCTACCGTTCAGAGATGGCAAAAGGTTTGGAAAATATTGTCCCATTTTATTTTCTTTCAAATTTCCAGATTGGCATTGAGTTAATTTGTATCCAATTGATTTCTGTCCCATTTATTTCAGTGCTCTATGTCCTTAGGCAAGATGAAAATAGGAAAAATATGAATATTCTAATTGTTCTGCAAGCTCATGCTGTTTCATTGTAGTAATGCAAGGTCAGACAAGCACATAAATCATGTTTCCCGGTTTCCTATGAATATATCACTACCTTTTTTTTCCTCAAGGGCATGACGATATCAGCTTTATAGTGGGGTTGTATATTGATAATTTAAAAACTTTTTTTCATAGAATGTTTAGCATTTTTCAAAGATGAGTAGAAAGTACTGTATTACTGTAGGTGTGTAATCTCACACACTTAAAAACAAGGGCATTGTACTGTTCTCTATACTGCAGTGCCCAGTAACAATAATGTAATGTGTACGTACAATTAAAGGAAAGAATTGAGTTGTCAGCGGTGAACATAATGAAAAACCACCACAACTTACCTCTCCCCATGCGCTTAAAGCACCAAGTCACAGGCTCTGGAAGGCATTTTTCTGAGTTTTGATGCCATCACTATTTAGGTATTTGGGCTAGTGGAAATGCCGGACCAGCTGATAGATTACCCATCAGCCAATCGGTGTCTGCAGCAGTCCATTATCCTGGTGGCTGGAGAGACACGGGGGAGGTAAGTAATGTTTTTTCCCCCACTTTTCCAGCTGTTTTTTCAAAAGGCTTGACTTCTCCTGCAATACGTTTCCACTAGACTCGCCTGCACTTTGTGGCCTGACACAGTGTGTTACGCTGTGGATGTTTGTCCTCGGCAACCCTTGTACTGTGCTCAGCCAGATGTTTGAAGTACCTGAGATGGTGTAGTGCAGGTGGGAGACCAGACACATAGATAATGTGAACAGAGTAGTTTTTACTGTACACATTAAAATTCTTCAAGTTTGAGGCATAGTTACTTACACAGTTAAATAGGATTTGTCCTGGAGCTAAGGAAACCCACAAATTGAAGTGCAGCATGGTGTCAGGAACTTGTGGTCTCGGCTGTAGCCTATGCTGTGTCACTTATCTTTAGAGATGAAATACAGGTGGTTGGCCTCACGCTTTAACTAAGTCTTAGGACCAACTCCCTAAATCCCATTTGAGGGGTGCAGTTTGATGAAGTTCTGTAACATGACCTCAGGCCAGGCCTAGAAAAAAAAGTGTCTGCCAAGTAAGCTTATACAGTGATGCAATGGGATTAGGGATGGTCCGTACCTGCTGAGGTTCGGGTTCGTATGAACCCGAACGCTCGGCAGCAGATTCCCGCTGTCTGCCCGCTCCGTGGAGCGGGCGGATACAGCGGGAGGAACGCCTGGAAAACTGGGATACAGCCTATGGCTATGGCTGTATCCCAGTTTTCCAGGCGGTCCTCCCGCTGGATCCGCCCGCTCCACGGAGCGGGCAGACAGCGGGAATCATTACAGAGGGTTCGGATTCGTACGAACCCGAACCGAACTGGGTTCGGACCATCCCTAAATGGGATGATATGTTTTGTGCTGGCTTTCCAGATTGTGCTGGCTTTCCAGATTCTGCTTAACATTCTCTTTTCTTGTTTTTAGGAGGGACCACAGGATAAGTGACAGTTGGTCCTAATTATAAAGACTATCTTTTTACAGGGAAGGAAGCTTAAAGTATCACTTTTGTTTTGCAAAACTTGTCAAGTTTTGATTGGACAACACATCCACTTTTTGTGTTAAAAACTAGGGATGAGCAAACCGGGTTGGGTTCGAGTCCATCCGAACCCGAACGTTCGGTATTTGATTTGCGGGGGCTGCTGAAGTTGGATAACGCTCTAAGGTTGTTTGGAAAACATGGATACAGCCGATGACTATATCCATGATTTCCACATAGCCTTAGGGCTTTATCCAAGTTCAGCAGCCACCGCTAATCAAATGCCAAAAGTTCGGGTTCGGATGGACTCGAGCATGCTCGAGGTCCGCTCATCTCTATTAAAAACAAAAAAAGATTTGCTCATAATGTAAGTCTTTCTTTCTTTTTTTTTTTTTTTTTTTCCCCACTTACTCCCTGCTTGTTCTCCCGATCTGTATGGCTCTGAACACTCAGACTGGGACCGATCAAAACTTTTGGCATGTCTCTAGTGTTGATCGAACTGTTCGAGAAATGCTAAGTTCGAGTCGACCATCTCGATTTTCTCGAACCGAACATTTTACTGTTCGTTCGAGTTAGTGTTCGAGTTCCTTTTTTTCCAGCCAGCCAATCAGTGCAGAGCAGAAACATTATTGCTAAGGTGTAAGGGTCTCATTGGCTACTAAAATCATGTCACATAAGTCACTGTGCCGCGTTCTGGGCGCCATATTCTCCTCATTCAGCGTGCTGTGTGGATGGCAATCGCAGTGTAGCATTGCCTGCCTGCATGCTGCCATTTCCATTAATCCCTGTGCTGTGTTTTGGGCACCATTGACTTACTCACTTACTCACTGTGCTGTACAGAAGGCTATCACAGTGTATCATCTGACTGCATGCAGCCATTTTGAGTAGTCCCCATGCAGCTTTCTAGATGCCATTGTCTCCTCACTCTTTTCTGTACAGAACAGCTATCTCACAGATGGGCAGTGAGATTAGTGATATTGCAGAGATAGGCAGTGAGATTAGAGTATGTCTTCATCATGGTTACACTAGCATATATGAAACAAGCATTTTCCTGTCCATAGACTCCATTGCAGCCACAGCAATAATTATCTTTATGATTGCAGGCTGCATATTGGATTTGGCAATTTATACATAGTGCCTAAAAGTGTATTTTGGTCTGCTCACATCTTAAATAAACGTACATTTCATTTGTGTACATGCATTTCTTGAGTTATTACAGTTCTATTCCTATAAGCTGCAAAATGTCCCGTCAGGGAAAATACGAAATAGTAGACATCTGTTATACAGTGATTAAATGTACATCTCCTTTTGTGTATGTGCATTTCATGAGTTATGACAGCTGTATTCCTATCAGCTGACATACGTTCTTTGTCAGTCCTAAAAAAATACGGAATACTTCATGTGTGTTATACCCAGTAGTTAATCGTACAATTGTCCTATAAAGGGCTCCAAAATGCAAGGTCTATATGCACACTTCACACTGGTATGAGTGGAAAGATTCTTATATTTGGTCTTGCATCTATTTGTTGGATAGGGGGTTCTTTTTAACAACATTCCCGTCATACCATTTTTGGTTTTAATATATTTTTTGTTGTATCTTCTACTTAAGATTTCATATCTATCTTGTGAACATGGTGAGAACCAGAGGTGGTAGGCGAGCAATATCAGGTGTAGGAAGGGGAGATAGAGGTTGTGCTTCTGCCACATTCTGGTCCTGGCATGTTCCCAGTATCAGATGCCTTGCAGGCATTTCTTTGCAAGTAAAGCTGTGCCTGCTCTGGCCTAGCACGTTGCAGAAAATATCTCAAGCCTGTTGGCTGCATCTGTTTCCACCAAGGTCCATCTGACTGCAGACGCATGGTCAAGGTTGTTACATATCCCTGACTGCTCACTGGGTGACTTTGGTGGCTGACACTGCCTCTGGTGCCTCTGGGTCTCCGTCTACAGTCTCCAAAACTGCTGGGATGGTGCACAGCCAGGATCCCCAACCTCGACTGGTAGCATCACGTGCTAACAGAAACCAGGCCGTTCTCAAATTAATTTGTCTTGGCTCAAGGACTCTGTTCTCTCTTGGTTCTCTTCCTACCTCTCTGACCGCTCCTTCAGCGTATCCTTCTCTGGCTCTACTTCCGGTGCCCTACCTCTTAATGTCGGAGTTCCCCAGGGGTCAGTCCTGGGTCCCCTCCTCTTGTCCCTCTATACAGCCCCCATCGGCCAGACCATCAGCAGATTTGGTTTCCAATACCACCTTTATGCTGATGACACCTAGCTATACACCTCCTCCCGCGACATCTCCCCTGCCTTCCTGCAAAATACAAGTGACTGCCTATCCGCTCTCTCTAACACTATGACCTCTCTGTTTCTCAAACTTAATCTCTCCAAAACTGAACTTCTGGTATTTCATCCCTTTAACAAACCTAAAACCGGCATCTCCCTCTGTCTGTGGTACTAGCGCAACTCCTGTGAATCAGGCTCGATGTCTGGGTTATGCTAGACTCTGACCTATCCTTCACTCCCTACATCCAAGCTCTTACACGCTCCTGTCATCTTCATCTCAAAAACCTCTCCAGAATCCGCCCATTTCTCACCACTGACACCGCTCAGACTCTGTCGCCCTGATCCATTCTCGTCTTGACTACTGTAACTGCCTATTAATTGGTCTTCCTTTCTCTATGCTCTCCCCTCTCCAGTTTATCCGGAACGCAGCAGCTAGACTCATCTTTCTCTACAGCCGCTATACTGATGTCTCTCCTCTGTGCCAGTCACTGCACTGGTTACCCATTAAATCCAGAATCCACTTCAAACTCCTCACCCTCACCCATGAAGCTCTCCACAACTCTGCCCCTCCATACATCTCCTCCCTCATTTTCACCTATCATCCTTCCCGTGCTCTGCGCTCTGCAAATGATCTAACCTTAACATCTTCCATAATCAGAACATCTCATTCCCGCCTCCAAGACTTCTCTCGTGCTGCACCAATTCTCTGGAACGCCCTACCTAAAGACATCAGACTCATACCCAATACTCAGTTTCAAGCGTGCCCTGAAGACTCATCTCTTCAGGCTCGCCTATAACATTCCCTAAACGGTTTCCCCCTTCTGTTGCCTCCCTTGCTCTATCTCTGACGGTTCCTGCACTTTATATGTTTACTTGCATCAGACATTGGCGTTGTTAATGGCTTATCCTGTATTTCTAACTATGTACAATGGCCGGACCATGGAGAAATAAAGCACTTATACCTGGTGTCAACGAAAATTTATAGTCTGTAAGCTCCAACGAGCAGGTCTCCTTTATACTTTGTATTTTTGTTTTTATGTTCTTATTTAGTGCTGCGGAATCTGTTGGAGCTATACAAATAAATTTTTTATTATTTATTATTATTTATCATCGTCAACACACAGGTCAAGAGCTGTGAAGGGCTCTGCGCACTCAGACCGACCACTGGCTGGGTGCTAAGAACCTGGTGACAGGTAAGGTGGTGTACGACACGGTGCAGCACCTCAACATCAACTTTTTTGAACTTTGTCTTGACCCATTCAACTTCTGGGTGTCAAAATTGGATGAATGGCCTGAGCTTGCTAGACACGCCATAGAAGTGTAATCTTGCCCAGCAGCTAGTGTTATCTCAGAACGCACATTCAGCACAGGCACAAATCAAAAGAATGGACAGTGAAAATGCAGCATGGTCCTAGTGGTGCTTTAGAACATCTTCATATTCTCCCAGTTCTCTTCGGTGTTTCAGGTATATATAGTTACAGCTTTCCATTTCATTAAAGTCCTTTCGAAAGTCTGAGAGTTGAATCTAATTCTCTAATGTGGTTTAATGTCTCATCAAACAGGAGTTTGTGGTTTAATTTTATTTTGAGTGGGTACAGAGCCATTTTTGACAGTCTGCCTTGTAGATGCACTCTTTTTTTTTTTTTTTTTTTTTTTTTTTTTTTTTTTCCAACATTCTCCGTCTGTTAGATGTATGTTATTAAAGCCAAATTTTAGGCGTTGAGTTCTTCCATATTTACAGTTTACTCTTCTGAAGGATAATTAGTTTCTTCTACATATAGGTGTCAAAATTAACCCGAACATCTCCCATTGAGGGGTGCCCTCTGCCTTAATTTCATTTTGTAGCTCTTTCAAAAGCAGAAGCCAGCAGCTCGGTAACGGACACTTTATTGGCTCTTTTCAATCTTCTATTTCAAATCACATCAAAACAACAGACAGTGAAGATGCAGCATGGTCATAGTAATGCTTGAGCTCAGTGATTGCTGTGTTTTGCAAATTGAATACTCCTAAGGGCCACAACCCATTTTTGTTTTTAGGTCAACAAAGTCACTGTTTAGCAGGCAGGATCAATCAGGTCGGTAGCGGCGGTAGTACTGGGTGGTTTTTCCATTTAATTCAATTTAATTTTGCTTTCTTTTAGCTATTCTTTAAAGGATTTAAATTGTGAACATTCAAATTACAGGGTCTCTTACATGGTTTCTATGACAACCATACCACTGTAGAATGTGTCTGACCACAACACACACACACAATGGCTGTTAGCAGTGGGTGCTGTTTGCAGGGGAAGCATGACTGGATGCATCTAACACTAGTGATGAGCTTAAATTGAAGCATATGTTTCAGTCTATCACGAATAGCATACTATTCGATCATCACTAAATGGAAGTATTTTATCCTCCTAATTTTTTTTTTCTGTCATTCTTGGAGCCAAATTTTCTTCACAAAGTTGTTCCAGTTGTATCCTGTTTCCTCTTCTGGATGGTAATTCCAGCTTCCCCTCACCTGTAGAGGTGTCAAAATTAACCTGAACATCTTCCCATTGACTTTAATGGGGTTCGAGTTGAACTTCGAACCGAACTTCACTACTGTTCGAGGTTCGAATCAAACATTTTACGGTTCGCTCATCACTAGTCTCTGACGAGAAGTTTAGCAAAACCACAGTGACACTTTAACAATTCTTTGAATTCTCCACTAAACCTGCTGACTTCCCGTAGAGCCTTTAGAACACTTTGGATATGTCACAGCAATAGACCACCAATTGATCAAGGAGAAGTCCCTACTTAGAGCAGCCTCTCCTCTGCTCAGTGTTAGAGGAACAGGACAGGCTCCTTAAGGGATTATAAAGTGTTAGAAAGGTTACTTTCTTCCACTTATTGGCTGAGCTGGCAATCATTCAGCCTCGATGTGGTGTGCAGCTGGACCGGACAAAAAAATTACAGGAGCCGGCCCAGGAGCAGCGCTACAAAGGCACAGGAATGGGTAAGTATACTGCACCTTTGTGACTTTTTCATGGGATTTCTTTTAATTGCAAAGAAAGTGGCCCTTTTTTTTTTTTTTTTTTTTTTTTTTGTTATACTTGAGAGGCAATGTGTAGCATACCTATGCAGCTAGAAGGGATATTCTTGGTTTTCTCTTGTGTTTTTTTTAAATGTTCAACATTTCATCATATTCATGTAAAATATATCTTCATAAATACAATATACCGGCTGCACTGCATTCTGATCAGGCCCGGATTGGTAATCTGGCAAAGCGGGCAAATGCCCGCTGGGCTGCCAGTATTACCAATCCGGGGGCCGCCGTTCCTGGCCCCCATGTGCGCCGGCCCCCAGCAGTGGCTGCAAGAATAGCGCAGCCGGCCGCTGCGCTATTCATTCAGCCTCTGCAGAGGGCCGGCGCCCTGGCCCTTTAACTGTGAGCGTTCAAGATGAACGCTCACAGTTTGCAGCGGCCGCACTCTGCCTCTGACTGACAGAGCCAGGGAGCCATTGGCCCCCGGCCCTGCCAGTCACTCCTGTGGCCGGCCAGTCTTCCTAGCTGGAAGGTGTCAGGGCCGGCCCGGGGCTGCAGACGTGCCGCGCGCAGGCATGTCTGCAGGCACCTCTGACAGGACCCCAGCGGCTGACGTCACTTCCCTGACGCGCCGCTGAGGACCTGTGAGAAGAGACGCCGACGCGCTGCAGCAGGGAGAAGAGGCTGCAGACTGAACATCCGGGACCGGAAGGATGAAGCTGCCGGGAGCGAGGTGACAGGTGAGAATGTGTGTTTTTTTTTTTTAAAGGGAACCATTCACCCCGTGGCCCCCGTTAGAAACAGACAAACAGTTACATATAGGTCAATATACTTACCATATCGCTCCCGGTCCCGTCCCGGATCTCGTTGTTGACACGGAGAAATCGCCGATTCTTCTTCTCGCGCCCATTATGGTAATGAGCGCCGCCGGCCCGAAGTCCAGCCTTCTCCCCGCCTCCGACACTTGATTGACGCCGGGTCTTCTTCCTCCTCGTCTTCTTTCTTCTCGCCGGATCCCGCGCAGGCGCCGTGACGGTCGTTTTCGGCGCATGCGCAGTTCACAATTGAAGCCGCTCCACAGCTTCAATGTTTACTGCGCATGCGCCGATTGTCAGGGCTGAAGTGACGTGTTGGACTTCGCGCATGCGCGGTACACAGGAACGTCACGAGCACGTATCCTGTTTACCGCGCAGGCGCAGAAGAGATGACGGGACCTTCGCAACGGCGCCTGCGCGGGAATTCGTGAGGAGACTGAAGACTGAAGACGTCAATCAAGTTCCAGGAGGCGTGGATGGGCGGCGACGAGAAGAGGACCTCATGAATAAGTTGGACTCGTCCGTCGTTTCCTATGGACGTTGGACTCATCTCAGCTCATTACCATAATGGGCGGGAGAAGAAGAATCGGCGATTTCTCCGTGTCAACAACGAGATCCGGGACGGGACCGGGAGCGATATGGTAAGTATATTGACCTTTATGTAACTGTTTGTCTGTTTCTAACGGGGGCCACGGGGTGAATGGTTCCCTTTAACCCCTTAACATGTAGCCATGGTGGGGGGGAGGCACGGGGGGGGGGGGGGGTCTATTCTATATTGGGGGGAGAGGCACAGAGGGGGGGCTATTCTATATTGGGGGGGAGGCACAGGGGAAGGGTATTCTATATTGGGGGGGGGGGAGGCACAGGGGGAGGCTATTCTATATTGGGGGGAGGCACAGGGGGAGGCTATTCTATATTGGGGGGGAGGCACAGGGGGAGGCTATTCTATATTGGGGGGGAGGCACAGGGGGAGGCTATTCTATATTGGGGGGAGGCACAGGGGGGCTATTCTATATTGGGGGGGATGCACAGGGGGGCTATTCTATATTGGGGGGAGGCACAGGGGAAGGGTATTCTATATTAGGGGGGAGGCACAGGGGGAGGCACAGGGGGAGGCTATTCTATATTGGGGGGGATGCACAGGGGGGCTATTCTATATTGGGGGGAGGCACAGGGGAAGGGTATTCTATATTAGGGGGGAGGCTATTCTATATTGGGGGGAGGCACAGGGGAAGGGTATTCTATATTAGGGGGGAGGCACAGGGGGAGGCTATTCTATATTGGGGGGGATGCACAGGGGGGGCTATTCTATATTGGGGGGAGGCACAGGGGGGGCTATTCTATATTGGGGGGATGCACAGGGGAAGGGTATTCTATATTGGGGGGGGGGAGGCACAGGGGGAGGCTATTCTATATTGGGGGGGAGGCACAGGGGGAGGCTATTCTATATTGGGGGGATGCACAGGGGGGCTATTCTATATTGGGGGGAGGCACAGGGGAGGCTATTCTATATTGGGGGAGGCACAGGGGGAGGCTATTCTATATTGGGGGGGATGCACAGGGGGGGCTATTCTATATTGGGGGGAGGCACAGGGGAAGGGTATTCTATATTAGGGGGGAGGCACAGGGGAAGGGTATTCTATATTAGGGGGGAGGCACAGGGGGAGGCTATTCTATATTGGGGGGGATGCACAGGGGGGGCTATTCTATATTGGGGGAGGCACAGGGGGGGCTGTTCTATATTGGGGGGATGCACAGGGGGGCTATTCTATATTGGGGGGAGGCACAGGGGGGGCTATTCTATATTGGGGGGATGCACAGGGGGGCTATTCTATATTGGGGGGAGGCACAGGGGAGGCTATTCTATATTGGGGGAGGCTATTCTATATTGGGAGGATGCACGGGGGGGCTATTCTATATTGGGGATGCACAGGGGAGGCTATTCTATATTGGGGGATGCACAGGGGAGGATATTCTATATTGAGGGATGCACAGGGGAGGCTATTCTATATTGGGGGATGCACAGGGGGGCTACTCTATATTGGGGGGATGCACGGGGGTATTCTATATGAGGGATGCACGAGGGGCTATTCTATATGGGGGATGCACGGGGGGGCTATTCTATATGGGGGGATGCAGGGGGGGCTATTCTATATGGGGGGATGCAGGGGGGGCTATTCTATATGGGAGGATGCATAGGGGCTATTCTATATGGGGGGATGCACTGGGGGGCTATTCTATATGGGGGGATGCTCAGGGGGCTATTCTATATGGGGGGATGTTCAGGGGGGCTATTCTATATGGGGGGATGCTCAGAGGGCTATTCTATATGGGGGGATGCTCAGAGGGCTATTCTATATGGGGGGATGCTCAGGGGGGCTATTCTATATGGGGGGATGCTTAGAGGGCTATTCTATATGGGGGGATGTTCAGGGGGGGCTAATCTATATTGGGGGATGCAGGGGGGCTATTCTATATTGGGGGGTGCACGGGGGGGCTATTCTATATTGGGGATGCAGAAGGGGCTATTCTATATTGGGGGATGCACGGGGGGCTATTCTATATGGGGGGGATGTACAGCAGGGGGGCTATTCTATATGGAGAGATGTGCAGCGGGGGAGGGGAGCCTATTATATATGGAGGGATGTATAGATGAGGATGTATAGAGGAAGATGTTGCTGGAGCAAGAAGCCTAAAATGTCTGTCTGACAGATCCCGTGGAGAGGAGTAATGGCCAGAGAAGCCTTCATGATGGCCGGAGCCAGATGGAGAAGAAAAGGAAAAGTGGACGTCTCTTCATGCAGAGAAGACGCCTACTGTGAGTTACAGGATGTAATTGCACTATAATCACTTATAAGGTCTGCAGAACCTTTACACAGCTGGGATCTACCTCGGTATCAGGGGTGTCACACTCAGGCCCTCCAGGTGTTGCAAAACTACAATTCCCGTCATGCTTTAGCTGTCCAGTCGTGATGGTATTTGTAGTTCTGTAACAGCTGGAGGGACAGAGTGTAACACCTGTGTTCTATTGTCACTGCTTTGGGAGAATATTGGTCTTTATATGGTGGCTGTTATTTGGTGCCAGTATAGTGGTATCCAGTCACCGTATGCTGAGGGTAGTGGGCATGGTGTGATGGTATTACTCGTATTATTGGTAATATTAGTGTTTTATATAGTGGATTGTATTCAGTCACAGTGTAGTGGTATTAGTCATTATGTGGTGGTATTGGCTGTGCTCATGGTGTGGTGATATTATTTGTTACTTATATACTGGTAGTATTGGCAATATTAGTGGGTTTGCTTAGAAACAGTATGGCAGAAATGTGTACAGTATGGGAATAATATTTGCTTACTGGTGTTATTAACTATGACTATTATCATGCACAGAAAGTTCTAGATAGATAGATAGGAGATAGATAGATAGGAGACAGATAGATAGATAGATAGATATCCAGTAGGAAATATCTATCTACCAGCTTATTATGTAGCTTTGATTACACATGAGATCACAACCAGACACATTTTAATAATTAAAACCTTACTACTTTTACCGCCATTATATGGAGTGCAGACATAGTCAGGATAAAAGGGATTAAAAAAAATATAGTAACTTTTGTCCAAAAACAGGACCACCCCTGTCTTCAGGTTATGTGAGGTATTACAACTTGGCTCCATTCATTTCAATGGAACTGAGCTGCAATACCTCACACAAACTGAAGAAGAGTGTGGCGCTGTTTCTGGAAGAAGGTGGCCATGTTTTTCTCCTTTAAAGGGAATCTGTGAGGTCCATACCAGGTCTAGGGCTGTAGATCTCAGCAGACAGGTGTGAGGGAGATATCACTGACAGGACCTTTAGTCCAGTGTAAACTTTTATAATTGTCCTTTTCATTACCAACTAAATTTTCACAACAGCAGCAGCAGCAGCACCAACCTATACGTCCATCAGTCAGAGCAGGAAGGGACGGGGGCAGAAGTTGCTGCTGTGGCTCCACCTCTGTGACACTTCAGCTGGTAATAAAAAGAATGATTATAGAGGTTTACACTGGACTAAAGGTCAGGTCCCTGATCTGTACGCTGGGATCTACAGCTCTGTACCTGGTATAGACCTCCCAGGTTCCCTTTAAGGGCACGTTCATACCTAATCCAATGCGGATTTGATGCTTCTGATTTAATCAGTTGAAATAAACACATAAATATGCCGCATCAAATCCACAGCAGATTATGTTATATCATTATTTTTAGGTGCTGATGGTGGAGTTCACATGTTTAAAGGGAACCAATCAGCCTGTTTGGGCTGATATGGTTCCCTTGAGCATTGTATAAAGCACCTGGAGGGGCCCTGGCATGTACCGGCCGCGGCCACAGCAGGTGCTTTATAACGGAGAAAATGACTTTTATTCCCCGGCTCGTGACTAGATACGAGCGGGGAAGTAGTCATGGTGGTCGGCTCCCCGCTCGTATCTAGTCACTGCGCTCTGCCTGTCAGCGCGCTCAGAGGGGATGATTGACAGGCAGAGAGGTCCGTTACTGGCCTCTCTGCCTGTCAATCATTCCGCCGAGCGCGCTGACAGGCAGAGCGCAGTGACTAGATACGAGCGGGGAGCCGACCACCATGACTACTTCCCCGCTCGTATCTAGTCACAAGCCGGGGAATAAAAGTCATTTTCTCCGTTATAAAGCACCTGCTGCAGACGGTACGTGCCAGGGCCGCTCCAGGTACTTTATACAATGCTCAAGGGAACCATATCAGCTCAAACGGGCTGATTGGTTCCCTTTAAGGGAGTAGTGGGGGACATGGCTAAATGAAGCAGAATTGATATACCATGATATGGTATGTGGGCTGCTGGGGTTTGATTGCCAGGGCTGATTTTAAGTCCCAGTCCGGCCCTGATTCTGATACTATGAATGTAGGTTATTTAACTACTCATTTTTTGACATGCATCTGACTGTAATGGCAGCCTATAAGTTGAACAGGCTAAATTTTAGAAGTGAGTGCTTCATCAGTTTAGAGCTGGTTATTCGCATTCAGCATTTTCATTGAAGCCATGTGCCTGACACTGTGCAATACATTTTGCAGTTGGCAACTCAGCACTCTTTCAAGCATGTGATCCTACAGCAATGGCCTGTTTGTATACATAAATTAATGCTTTGTGTAATAAATCACTTCGGGTGGGTTTCTATTTCTCTTACCTGTGAGCTATAAAGATTCAGTAGGACTGCAGAATTTCCTGATCCTTGGGGCAAGATGAATGTTTTATGAAAACTGTCTGTATAGTATGTCTTCCCAAGCAATTTCATTTCTTGTGTAGCATGACCTAAAACAATATTCAGGTGTTTGGGGTTTTTTTTTAACGTATGCTGCAAATTTTTATATTTCTACATTTTAAAAATGAAAGTCTACTTCCAGTAACTACCTTCCAGATGTAGCACATGGTGAAGAAGCACCAGCATGTAATCTGTACTCAAGTTTAAGAATCTTAAGTGGCCATATGGCTTAGCTCATTTCCCACTGAACCCAAATGCTGTCCACTGGGTATTCCCATTGGATTCCGACTTCTCCTGTATCACTTCAAAAATTCAGTGTTATCCAGCTGGAAAGGGTTAAACTGTTTATGCAAATTCAAGGGCATATGAGGTAGGTAAATGGTTTGTAAAGGGCATATGAGGTAGGTTTGTTTGTAAAGCTTAATTTAAACTTTCAACTTAACTTCTAGGGTATGTACTCTGTTTCAGTGTTCTCTACCCTGCTATTTGATCTTTACATTGTGATGTATGTGCTTGGGGAGCCTTTTTTATCTGTATCAGAGCAGTTAATACAAAACGTGGTTTAAAAAAAAAAATGTGGCAAATCAGATGGATTCTTTTAAAGTGGTAAGTGGTTCTTTTAAAGTTAAAGGGATACTCTGGCCATGTAAAACTTTTGATATGTTGCTGCCCTGGCAGACAACATAACAAACATGCTATTCTAACCTTTCTGCAGTCACCTCGGTGTCGTCTTATGGCATTTTCAGATCCCTCGCTGAATGATCCCACCTCTACGTCCTACACACCCTTGTCTCTGCAGTAACAGCCTGCTCAGCCAATCACTGACTGAGATGTGACAGTGCCATGGACAGTGATTAGCTGAGCAGGCTGTCACATGTAGAAGCTCCCAATCACTGTTAGTGGAACATAACAGCTGCTGCCTATTAGAGGCTTTAGTGGCCAGTATTCCTACCTGAATCACTGCTTAGCGATAGGAGCCATGATTCCAGTAGTACAAACCAAACCCGCTGTGGTCATATGTCGTCCACTAGTAATGACAGATCGGGGCATCCATTAGAGGTTCTGCATGGTATCATAGTGGTGAGTAAATGTTTTTTTTTTTTTATGTTTGTGGAAATGGTATCATATTTATGTAAACCCCTTTTAAAGGGTTGCAGTAGGACTTCGAGTTGTCCACCTAAGAGCTAAAAAAAAAAAAATTGCTCCCAAACCTAGCTGGTCTTGCTCAAAGTCCCCCTGAGTATTTTGAGCCATCTCCTGTCTTTCTAGCTGCTGCCATCCGTGAGTTACTAGCTTTTTAAAAGCAGACCTGTATCCAAGATGGTGGCGGCCAGGGAACTACATTTTCCATCATGCATCTGATTGGTCCGTTTGCGTGCTCACCCCTTATCTATTTTTCCTGCCCACTGCTGTCATTACTATTGCACTGTAAACACAACTTTTTTTTTTTTCTTACACAGATTTCTTGCATCACATCACCACATCAGTATCTATTACATACTAGCTGATGTGCGCATGGTGTAGCTATGTGCTGCATAACTGGCATCTGTTTACCAGGGGGTTGGGGTGTAGAGTAGGTTTAGATCTCTGCTTGCTGACTGTAAATAAAAACACTTCAGTTCCATCCAGACTGTAGGAGCATCCATAACACTTAAAGCGTAACTGTCATTTTAGGGTCATTTTTCTGAAAACCATAAATATCAACAGTACAAGCGATTTTAGGAAACTCTGTAATAGGTTTTATTAACCAAAAGAGTTTCCTTCTGTGCTAAAAAAGCTGTTCTAGCTCCTCCGACATCAGAAGAAGCAGCATTTCTGTGTCCATTATGTGGCTATGGAGAGGGGAGGGGCTGAGAGGAGTGAGTGAGCACAGAGGATGTCTGCGCAGCACAACACCCTGCAATCTTCTCTCAGTAAGTTCCTAGATAAGCTCTGACCCCTGAATCCTGCGTTTTAGGTGCCCAGACAGTCTACAAACAGCTGTTCTTCATGTCGCCCCTCCCCCCTTCATAGGAGATAATGGACACAGCAGAACCAGTCTTCACTGGCTTCTCTGTAATGAAGACGTGTTTGCCTGATAATGCACCGATAAAGTGAGGGGGGAGGCTGCGAGATTGCTTTTTGAGCACAAAAAGAGGCTTTTTTGGCTAGTGAAACCTATTACAGAGTTTTTTAAAATTGCTTATACTACTGATTTCTGCAATAAATAAAAACATGACACATATGGTCATAAACATGGTACATATGCCTGCCTTTACTGATAGCAAGCAAAGATAGAACCATACCTTTTCCTATTACAGAAACCTAGGCTCAGGGACACATTTAGGTCTATAGAAGCAGCATTTTCACTTACACTGAATAGGTGCAAGTCAGTAGACGGCTAAACTGGCCCCCAGAGAGGTGATCACATGTCCTGTGTCTACAAAGGGAGGGGCGAAGAGGGAGCAGCGTGTTGTCAGAGGATACACAGATTTGAGACGTCCAGAGTGGGTAAGTATGAGGGAAGAAAAAAAAAAAACAGGGAGAGGGTGCAAGATAGGTTATATATGTATATTAGACATAGGGTGGTATTGGGAAGGGGGGTAGTTAAGAATATTGTGTGTGTTACCCGGATAACCCTGTTAAGTCTCTGTATAAAAGTATTTGAAATGTGTATTTACGTGAAATGTGTATATAATATATTTAGTTTATAATCAGTGATTGATATTTTAAGTAATAGCTTAAGCACAGGCACATTAATTTTAGATGACACCTTTTCAAGAAGTCTAAGTAAACAGTCTCTAGACACGTGACAATGACAAATGTCTAGCATGTACCCAATTTTCCGACTGATTGTATGATGCATTATATAGTGCATCAGTAGGGCATCCTTTATCATCTGAGTTCCTCCAGTATTGTGGAAAACAAGAATTATTTTTTTTCCCCTTTTAATCAAAACGCTGCAGGGCATGCTGCTTACTAATATCAAAGCCATGTTCATGTGCAGGGGCTCAGCGGACCTATACTTTGATGCATTTTAATACCATTCTTTATGGCAGAGTTTGCCTTTTTGTACACTGCTGAAAGGAAATGAGGTCCCCAGTGCTGCTCATTAGAATTTCAACTATATTGAGAGGAGTCTGAGAACTGACTAAGCATTGTTTTGTGAGTGTGCTCTTGGCCCCCCTGCAGTAAGAAGGTTAATAAAATGTACATTAGTTTATTTATTTGGGGGGGTATGATTTTCCATTTGACCAAATTTGTTTTTTAAAACCAATTTCTTACAGTTTTGTGTATTTTATTATTTTAGGTATCTCTTTATATAGATGAGCATCATTGTGCTACAGTCCCTTGAGGCCCAATTGTGAATTTCTTCAGATGTTTAATGTTTCATCATTAGCAAGCCTTATCTTTTGAAGATCTGCCTATTACCACTTGCATTTTGTTAGGCTATGAAATGTGAAGTGATTTTTTTCTAGTTAGGAATATTATTTTTGGAACTATTGGTCCAATTTTAACTACTTAAGCCCCTATTATATGGGGTGACTGTGAGTGCTGTCAGCGCTCGTTTTCTCCTTGTTCCCTGCTCGCTGCTATTGCACGCAGCGGGTGAGAGACGGGGGGTGGGGGCGTGGAAAGCTGCGGAGGAGCGGATTGCTAGATTGTCCAGAGAGCAGCGGTCTGCTGCCACCTCTCCTGTTCCACGAAGCGACTGCAGCAGATCGCTGCCATGAGACATTTGAAAGACAATTGACTACAACGATCAGCCAGCATCGTTCATGTTGGCTGATTGTTGTGTTCTAATACACAGGCCGATATCTGTGAAATACGACCGATAACCGTTCCGTGTAATAGGGCCTGTACTATGACGGTGTCAAACACTACCTCTTATAATAAACAGGTTTTTTCTAGTTCTTTCTAAATCTAATAAGGGTTGCTTTAGTTACTCAAAGGTGTAATCCACTTCATCTTTTTTACACCATGTAGTAGCCCACCCATAGTTTTATTGGTCAAAGCAAGTTCTTATGTTTTTGAGTGGTTTTGGTGCTTTTTCTGCAGGCTTTCCCCCTGGAAGTGTAAAAAAGCTAAACAGAGTCCACTATATGGGCCAGGTTAACAATTATAACCCTACCCATTGAAGAAAGGGAGGACACGTTACCCACTGACGTCAGCTTTAATGAACTGTGCCTCCTCCCTCTCATTGTACTTTGAAGTAGAACCCCCCCCCCCCCCCCCCTGGTCACCCCCCCAGCGCCTCGGCCACAAGCCCCCACATCCAATCCACCACACCGCCAACCCTTCCTTCACTCCTCAGTTGACTGCTGCTGCACTGCCCCCTCCCACTTGCACATAGAGGAACATATTCTGACCGTTCTGGATTATAACAGACCCATGTTCCTGAAATGCATTGAATCCAGATCATTGTGTGTTTTTTCATTTTTTTATTTTATTTTTATGAGCAGCATAGAGAATACACAAGCAGCTTGTTGCTTCACTAATGCATTAATGTAACATGCAGAGGATTCCTAAGGTGGGCTTGTTTTATAATTGGCCCTACATCCCTACATTCTCATTAAGCTAGTTACTTGCTGCAGTGGTGACCAGTGACTGGCATCTGTTATGTCGTCTTTGAAGGAACTGCCTGCTTGGTCAATGAGCAGCACAGACTGGCATTGGCAGCTGGGGAGGATTAGAGCAGATTTAGTTAACTTTTGTTATAGAATACCCCTTTAGGGTGCGTTCACACGTACAGCATCCACAGCAGATTTGATGCTCATTTAGTTCCATTTAGATCAATGAACGCACCCTTAACTTATCTCTTTACTTGGGACACAATCAGCCATTGCAAATTGTTTCTCTTCTGATGGTCTCATCCATGCATGTATAATCAAACCACCAGAGTGGCTATTTTTAGGGAAGGGTTAGGTTTGAAAAGCAATTTTTTTTTACGAATATCTACATGGGTTGCATGATCATCCAAATTATTTTGTTTAGAGGCCATTGTGGTTACAAATTACAGTAAAATCTGGTTAGTTTCCCCATGGCTATGTAGATGGAGTCTATAGAAATGTACAATAAAAGTAAAGTAGTTTGAGTCTAATTGTAGAAAAATGGCCACAGCCCTGGTTACACCATACTACCCCTCACATGCATCTGTCCTGATTTTTCAGTATTTACTTCTGTGCCCTATTGTCATATGCAAGTTTTTTTTTTTTTTTTTTTTTTTTCCCCTACCACATTTAGTAGGGAATCATTATTTGGTTATTCCATAGCAAAGTAATAGTTTTTATTCTGCTTTTCTGCCAAGAATGGAGGATATAAGGGATTGTTCCAATAGGCCCCTTAAGTAATGTAACAGCAATGTCTTCAACCGATTACGCATCATGCAGCAGATAGAAATGATGAATATGTCTCTTGTTTCTAGTCTTCAATCTGGTAAAATAGATTGCACTTTGATTCGTGTGATTGCCTCACCCCCGGGCATTATTTAATCTGGTTAACTGAACACATGCATTTGTCTTGTTTTCTTACTACTAAGCTCATGGATTTGTGATTTTGGTAATTACACTTAGGACATTAATAGGATGTGAAACCTTTTTTAATAATTTACGCTAATCCCGGTTTGTTTGTCCTTTTCCAAAATCGTATAATAAAGCTTGTCTGGCTATTCGGCATTCACCTGGACAGAGCAAGGACAAAATCTATTGTGACAGTTATCTACAGTAGTTTATCCTTATCTCTAAAGTATACAGCTAGTCATAAATACAGGTTATGTAATGCAGCATTGTAATATTGGTAACTGAGCCTTCAATTATGGCATGCCTCAGATAGGAAATGGATATGATGCCAGATGAGCTTGTGCATTGATTCCAATGCACAAATTTAGGCATACTCTTTAATTTATAGACTGATGGGGGGTATTTATCAAACAGTGTAAAGTGAAACTGGCTCAGTTGCCCCTAACAACCAATCAGATTCCACCTTTCATTTTGCAAAGAGTCTGTCAGGAATGAAAAATGGAATCTGATTGATTGCTAAGGGCAACTGGGCCAGTTCCACTTTACACAATGTTTGATAGATCTCCCTCCCCCCCCCCCCCCCCCCCGCCATGGACCATTGTTCATAGCTAAAATGTAATTAGCCAAAAACACCAGTTCCTTAGTGATACCACCATATATATCTACCCCAAGGAAGAACACAAGCAAAATGTTGAGGATGCAAGTCGAGTAAAACATAACTTTTCCACTGCTTCAAATATAATCCTCAAAGGAAGAGTTTCCATATGTAGTGGTTTTTGTTTTTTTCTTTTAGATGCTTTATTTCCTTCAGACCCAAAAAAGCCACAAATGCATTTTTAATTACAGGTCATTGGATTCTCTTATCATGCGACTTAAGGATTTACATCCTGCCACTAAAGTGTTAACAAAAGGGCAAACCCAGCGTTTCATATTTCCCTATTAATTTCCATGCCCTGAATATGGCATTTATTGGTGCTTTTTTGAGAACATCAATTATAAATCGAGCATTAGAGAAGTATCCCTGAGAGGTTTGGACCAAGAGCCTAAGATGCTTTGATCTCCCTGTTCCACAGCATCTTCAGGGATACATTAATAAGGGCCATCTAAGGAAAAGATACCATATACAGAACAGATTTTGGATTGCGCTTAGATAAGTATTTTGTTTGGACCCTTGAACAAGTGGTAAGGATTTCATACACTGTTGATTTTACAAGCTTTCCTACCTACAAAGAATGGAGAGGTACACTTCAACTTTCAGTTGAAGCATCTTGAAGCTCTGTATGGAGGAGGTGAAGAAAAACGCTGCTGCAGTGTCTGCAATCTTGTAACTACTGGAAACGTCTGACCTCTGTAATAGGTTTCTGTATCAAATATTAAGTTCTGTTTTTCTATTGTAGCAAATACTTCATGCAATTAAATGCCAATTATTTAAAAATCTTCTCACGCTTAATAAAAGGATGGTGGTTTTGTTTTTTGTAAGGGACTTTTTTTTTTTTTTTTTTTTTTTTTTTTTTTTTAAAATTTTCAGTGCTGTAAGCATTCCCCATGTAGACCAATGGGAGCGGTTTGGGGTTTTTGTGCCTGTGTGAACATAACTTCACACAGGCACAAGCACTAATGGTGATCAGCTGATCTTCTAAAAACAGTAGGAGATAATTTAACAGATTGCCTCTCCTTTCTCCTACGGAGGGTAGGTCCATAAGCTAAGTCCAAAACAATAACCTAAATTATTGACCAAAATTGTGTGACACCAATCTTGAAAGATACTGGGAGCTTTTTAGATGCAGGCAGCTAGCAGACCAGATACTCATGATAGGGCCTCTCCCAGGTAGCCGTTAGATTCCCAATTGGGGATGGGTCTGTCGTAGCTTGAATTCTGTCCTAGCAGCAGAAAAAACCTTAATCCAGAATGCTGATGTGTGCAGAGCCTAGGTCAGTACTTACACATTGCTTGGGATAAATATTTGTAATGCCTCGAGTCACCACAAATGCATAAAATTACTTATATGTACGTCAGTTTAGCAATTGATTTTGCAGTCAGTCACCATGAACTTTAATGGGTCACAAACGCCGTTATTTCTTTTTTGAAATCTTTACTTTTTAACCCTCAAAGCTTTGTCACTTTCTCAGACTTCTATCTATGCACTAACAATATGTGCAATACTTAAAGGGCATCCATTAGCTGGGTTTTCGGATGAGGCCAGTTTTAGCTTTGTAGAGGAGGGGATTGGCTTTTTTTTTTTTTTCCTTTTATATTTATAGAATTTCATATAGAAAACTGCAACATTTTTGGCCGTCATGAACCACCGCTAAATAACTAATGCAATGCGTGAACATGGAGATGTGACATTTGTCAGCAGTTGTCTACATAAGAAAATGAGGTAGAATTTTTCATCTTGGTTTCAGTTATTGTAATGATTTCTTTGAGCTCAATTTATATTTAATGGCTACTCATTTTAGTAAACAATCTAGCGGTTGGCTATTCCTTATAGATGTGTGCAGCCAAGTAATCGCAATGTAACAGTTTTTAATTTTTTAGTAGATTAAAATGCAGGAGTTGTCTAGTCATGGGTCACTGGCTCCCTCTAAATGTCAGGCGGCTATTGCTTTGTCATTATCGTGCATGATACATTATTTATTATGTTAATACTCAAAGCTATAATGCATTGATAATGGACATTTTTAAAATGTATTTCTAGCTTTGGCCAGAGAAGCACATTATATATTAGAATGCAGCTACAGCAAGAAAAGCATTGCATAATTGTTTCCTAAATGCTGTATCATTCCTTGTCTGTCCTAGAGCTGTGGTATATGTGTGGTGCATTAGTGCAGTAGATGGGGGAGGGGGATGTGGATTATAGCAGCAATGCTTTAGTAGTGCAGCATCCGACTTTATTCATGGTTATGTTTTATAATTGTACAAATATGAAAGTGTGTATCATTTATACAGAAAAATATAAGTTTATAGAAAAAATGTTTTCCTTATCTATAAATCTCAGGTGCAATGAAAATGAGCTTTAGTAAACCTGTATTACAGATAGACATGCAAGACTGATAGGTAGACTTAAAGAAAGGAAATTAAATTACCAAGTGCATAACAGATGAAGCATAGATGCTTTGTATTTTGTTAACTATTTATAAAGCCCAATTGTCTTATCCACAAAACAAACATGAAGAGCATGCTGCTTTAGGCCCTATTCCACGGAACGATTATCGTCTGTATTCGGCCGATACGGACGATAATCGTCCCGTGGAAGAGTGCAACGATCAGCCGACATCGTTCATGTTGGCTGATCATTGCAGTCGCTTGTTTTTCAACATGAAAAACAAGCGACTGATACAGCAACGATCTGCTGCCGTCGCTACGTTGAATAAGAGCATCGGCAGCAGACTGCTGTATCCTATGGGCTGCCTGGACGATAAGCGATCACCTGGGCAGCCCTCCCCGCCGCCCCTCCTGCACTCACCCGCTCGCTGCAGCCGTGTTGAATAGCGGCGGCAGCAAGCGGGGAAGGAGGAGCAAACGAGCGCTGAGAGCGCTGGTTTGCTCCTCTAAAGTGACCCGTGAAATAGGGGCTTTAGTTCTAATACAAATTTGAATAAACCAATTTGTGTGTGTGGATAGATATAAAATTTTCTCTCTCTCCCCGGCACTGTACTGACACTGCAACGCGTCTAAGACCATTACAGTACTGAGGAGATTCAAACTCCCGGCATGGTATTGTTAAATCATGCCGTGCGGGGAAAGTCCAGGCGTTCACTGTCCGTGATTCATGGAGGGAACACTGAATGTGTGAATGCAGCCTTACCATATCAGTTGGCCAGCTTGCAATTTATTATACAAATTATACAAGGTCACAATGCTTGATGGTTTACATTGGTCTAGTAATAGATCCGCCGATGAAATGATAATCAGCTGATCGTTGCTTTAGGCCCAAACGTAAAATCATCGACTGCACATCGCTACATTTAATAGGGATGCATGGCTGGCAGCTAATACTGCAAACAGACGTTACCTATTCACGCTCCAGGGCTCCTCCTGTGGTCTGCTGCTTCCCAGGTCCCGCGTGCTGCAGCTTCAGCTTGGCCTGTCTAAGCTGACAGGCTGCTCAGACAATCGCTGGCTGGGACTGCAGCGGCCAGCTTGGTTAATATCTCACACAAGGGGTCATCCGCCGTGGGGCATAAGATGGCCACAATCCATATAGGGTAAAATGCAAACTATAGTGTATTGTTTTAGGCAACTCGTTTCTGCCTGACAAAAGGGGGGAATTGCTATTTTTGGGCACAGATGGGGGGATAAGTGCTGCTTGGAGGTCGAAAGAGGGGGGTATTGCTATTTCTGGGCACAAAAGGGGGCTTATCACTACTTGGAGGAGGGTGCTGGAAAATGTGTCAGATGCTACGGGCATAAGTCATGGCTAATAGAAGTACTCATGATGATCTTGATCGAATGGCAAAGAAAAGAGTTAACAACTCTAATAGACGTGAGTCACTGATTTTACTGGATGTAACTGCGCTGTAATCCCTATACTGTCACTATGTAGGTGTAATGCTTGACTCTGTATGGTGGTTTCTATTCAGTTGCCGTACTGGTGGTATTAGTTATGCTCAGAATGTGGAGGTATTTTTCCCTTGTGTAGTAACAGTGATAATATTTAGATAGTATGGGGTGATATGTGGTCATTGTGTGACTGTATTACTTGGTGTTTGTCAGTACACCTAGCTTTGTTCAGTAGCAGTATGGTGGTAATATGTATGGTGATATTCCACTCTTTTGGACACACTGCCCCACTTGCTGTGCTGAATGTACTGTGCCTGGCCCAGCAAGAGTGGGGTTGAGTCACTTAAACCCTTACTTTCTGGACCTGCTGCGCTAAAGGGCTGCTACGTGTGTTTGTGGACTGCAGGTGGGTTCAACATTTCCTCTTCTCCACTCCTGGGAAGGGGGTCGGTTTGGGGAAGCAGCATGAACTCCAAATAACCTACCATTAGTGATTTCGGATCAACAATATCTCTGGCTGTTTAACCCCCTAGGTGCTGCAGTCATCAACAACTCTGCAATTAGGTTAGGCAAAGGGGTGTTTTTTTTTTTTTTTTGTTTTTTTTTTGTCTCCCCATCAACTCTCCCCCCTCCTCCTCCACACAACAGGCTCACTAGGAAAAGTATTAAGGCCCAATATACTGCAGTCGAGTAGTATTGCAGTGTATTGTACAAGCAATGCAACTTGTCGCCTAAAGTCATTGCCTAAAAAAAAAAAAAAAAAAAGCTATTACCATCTACCCCATAATGGTACCAATAAAAAACAGCTAGAAAAACTAAACCCTCTCACAGCTCCATAGATCAAAAAATAAAATTATAGGGTCAGAATATAGAAATGCAAAGGAGTATATTTATATTTTAAAAACTGTCAAACATAAAATAAAAATAAAATCTTTATCAATAAGTATAAATTGTCCAGCAATAAAAAAAGAGGAGAAAAATTGGGATGAGAAAAAAAATTGACATGCAGTTGCCAGGAAGTGCTGCGCATTGACAGTCCAGTTAGTTACCCTGTGTCACCCTCCTTACACACGGCTTATCCTGAAGTGCCACCTGAAACCGCCTGAATTAAATGGGTCTGAAACAAGGTTCTCAATGATAAATAGAAACTGAAAACACTGGTCCGTTTTTGCTCACAGCAACCAATTGCAGCAAGCAATAAATTTCAGGTTTATATCTTATGGAGCCCTGTTGGGACACTTGAGCTGTGATTAGTTGCTGTTAAACTTTTTTTCTTTTATAAATCCCTACATCCCCATAGGTTCTTGGTGTACAGAGGATAAATAATGAAAATAGTATTGCTACCCAAAAACTTCTGCACCCAAATGTAGCGTTACCAATCAGGCTTCCACTCATCCAGTGTAGTGTATATAGTAAGCAGTGCAGTTGATATACGCCAGTCATTTCAAGGTACAGTATAATGGTCTACATTAGATATTGGCCAGTTTGAGAGGAAGGCAGATGGACCTGCAGTGTCTTACACATCATGTTTTGTTCCTTGTCACATGGCTCTTGCGTCATTTTATTAAATAGATTACGGTCTTACCACAAATAGGATTTGCTGGTTTTAAGAACCTCGACCATATGCTGCTTTCTAAATATAAAGGGAATGCACCTATTCCTGTCAACAAGTTGTGTACTTGCTGGGATTGGTGGTGAGAAAGTGGAAGTGTATTATACGCCGCCTGTATGCATGCAGCTATAGGTACTGCACAGTATAAATATAGTATGGCTTGCTCAGCAGAAGCGGCTCCCATAGAAAAGTAATAGAAAAATACACATTTAGTAGTTAATGTTTACCAGGAAATGACTACAGTATGCAGAATGTAGGCCTCAAATATACCCCACTATTAAGCAGTGCCCTATACAAAGGGGAAAAAGTGTGAATATCTATGCAAAGCTGCTCTATTGTAATTGGTTTCACTATCCAATACACAATTTTTTTTTGTTTACAAGCTGTGGTGTAAATGATGTGTGAAGGTAGTTGTCCTTTAACTAGACATAATCTTTTTTTTTTTTTTTTTTTTTTTTTTTTTTTTCCCGTCTTGCTGGTTTTGAGGGCATTGTCTTTATAAAAGTGTGATGGCAGAGAAGACGATCTTGCCTTTTATTTGATTATGAAGTTGCTAGTAAAACGACTTAATGTGTTTCTATTGAAATTCATCTGGAAACGAGAGGCCGTGCATGTGACATTATCAGTCTGCTGAATCAGACACTCCGCTGGCAGCTTTTGTTAGCATGTAAATAAATGAAACAGACCTTAGATCTCATTTCTAGAATATCCACTTAGGATCTGATTTAGCTTTTTTTCCTGCATTCATATTGAAGCGCATATCTGCAGTCATGCCAGGTGATATGTAATGTATTATAATGATTGGTATAATATCAAGTGAAATGGGACCACCAACACACCTAATATAATGTTAATAAATGACTTTGTGCAGGAGAATGACTTTCTGTCTGTATTCATTGAATTTCAATATTCTACACTGACTGACCTATCATGGTAATGGAACGGTTGGCTATTCATACTAGCAAATCATTAACTTGGGGTGTTTTAAAGAGGCACAGGAATATTCAATGCAATGCTGCTAGCCATATGTCGGCAAATGGACAAAGCAAACTAATATGCTGTATTCTTAACTGAGCTATGCCTATTGTCTGTGTGGATGGCCATTTACCACCTCCATCCACTTTCTGCATTTAGAATGGTCTATTCAGGAGAATTAACATTGAAATGTATATTAATGTATAATTTTAATGCCCTTTGCAGCTTGTGCCCTTCATGTCCACAAGACGGCATGTCCCCCTAAGGCAGGCACTGTCTGTCTGTATCGATTTACCTCCGCAGTAACCAGATTTGGCAGCTACTGTGGATAAAAGACACCTGCACTGCACCGATAATCATGTAAGATTATTGCTGGCTTATAAATGCTAAATTAGGCAAATGTAGCGTAAAAATGCCTATTTTATCAAACACCTTTTCATGTGGGTTTCTTGTTTTGGTTTGTGTCGTATGGTACATCACAGTAGACATTTACAATGTGTTTCCCTTTTAAACATAAGGCATATTCTGCCGCTTCTGCAGGATTTAATCTCCATTTATTTTATGTTTATTATAGGGAGAGTCAATCAGATTTTCATTTGACCCACTATCTCACTCGCTTGCGTGATTTTCCAGTGATTTCATTGATTCTGAGAATAGCACACGCTACACGCTTTTGTTTTAATGAACTGACTTCATTGACAGAACCATTTTTTACTTTAATTGGGAGAGAAGTGGGCATTCTTATGTTAGTAGTTGTATTTTTTATTTTTTTTGTCTTGTTTTTTTTTTTTTATTGAAAAATCTGGATGCTGTATGCCACTGTACATATCTATACAGTGCTTCATGTCTGTTACTAACTTCAAAAGCCCAAAAGCATTACCTCCGTGGCTTTACTTTCAATACTAGACTTGTTTACAATTGTTGTAGCGTCATAAGCAGACAATAGTAGTATGTCTGTACAAAACAGTGCAAGTTTCTTTTAGAAATAAGACTCATGTATACAATATTCCAACGCCACTCGGGCGCAACTCACCCTTCACTGAAAGCGGATGAGACGTGTAATCTTGCGTCTTATCAGCTTTCAGTGAAGGGTTGAGTTGTGCCACAGTGGCGTTAGAATATTGTATACATAACCTGTCTCTTCTTTCCAGTAGATTTATTTAGAATCGATTTGTGAATGGTTTGTGGGCTCCATTTGTTTCTCACTTTGTGCAGCACCACCTGTAAGGTAGTGGTGCTACTTGGTGCCAGTCTAAACCTAAATGGGAGACTATCAAATATATATATATTTTTTTAGAAACAGCAGCGCATTTGTCCTCAGTTTGAGTTTAGTTTTGCAGCTAGGTTTAAATGGTGTAAATGAAATCTTTATAGTCCTTTGCAGTGCCAAGAAAACGTCTGTTATGTGAGCTCAAAAGCCAAAGGGGTGTTTCCCAGCATGGCAAATGCTCAGGTAAGTATGTAGGCTAAACTTGCCTTTGCTTATGCCATGGTATGGAATGCCACCTGGGCTTTTGAGCCTTGCATATTAAAAAGGCTTATATTGAAAGTGCTCCAGGTTTATCACATTGACTTTTACTGTTTGGGGCGTCTTTAGATAGTCTAGTCCAGGGTGTCTCAACCTTTTTATACTAAGGTTTAAAGAGGATGTATCACCAGGTACATCCTCTTTAATCTGAACCGACGGATCGAACGGCGCCGTCACGGGGAAGGCGGTGCCGCGGTCCGTTTTTTAGTCTGCGGTCTGGTTCCCGTGCACGGCGCCGTTCTATGCACCAGAACCAGCCGGTGCTCAAGCACTGGAGGTAGGCATTCATTCTAATGGAGCCGCGTCATACAGGGGCGGCCCGGCCTACCTCCAGTGCTTGAGCACCGGCTAGTTCCGGTGCATAGAACGGCGCCGTGCACGAAAAACCAGACCGCGGTCTGAAAAACGAACCGCGGCACCGGCTTCCCCGGTATTCGGTTCAGATTAAAGAGGATGTACCTGGTACATCCTCTTTAAACTCAATAGAACAAATTGTCTTGATCTTATTGGACAGACCAAGGAGATTCCAGGCCTTACCATCTGTGCTGGAAATCCACGCAAAAATTACTAAATTTTGTCTATTTAACTTTAATTTGTCTCCTAGACACTGAATAACATTGAAATAAGTACAAAATTAGGCTGTGCCTCAACAAAATCTAAGGGGCATCTCACTGTTGAGGACTGTCTTCCCCATTTTGAGTTTAGATCACTATACAAATGTGTCCACATGACAAGCATGAGCATGGCCAGAGTGCAAGCATTTTAGGCTGTAACTTTTTATCTTTTTGTAACTTTAACCTCTTAAGAACCTATGGCATACTGATACATCACGGAAGCCTGTCTATAGCACACCAGTATGTCATGGGTCCTTAAAGGGGTTATCCTGGTAACAAAAACAATACTAAACACTTTTTTTTTTTTTTTTTTTCTTTCATTCTTATTTGCTCTGGATGTCTAAAATACTCTACTCTGGGTCCACTCTTACTACGCTCAGCTCCCCCCTCACTCTCTTTGTAGTCAAAGGACATGTGATCTCCCTTCTGGGGGCAGGGTTAGCTGTCTATTGACTTGGTAACCGACCCCCAGGAGACATTATCTGCATCATCTCCATGCACCTGTGCTGCTTCCATGGACTTACGTGTATCCCTGAGCCTAGGTTTCTGTAATATGAAAAGGTATAGTTCTATCTCTGCTTGCTACAGTGAATGCAGGCATATGTACCGGTCTTTGTGTCACAGATCTGTATATTGTAAGAGTTATAGATGTTCTTAGAGTCAGGAGGGAACTCGAATGTTTTCATTCACAGTAAGCAACCGGAAATCTAAACCTACACTACACCCCCCCACCCCTGGTAACAGATGCCAGTTATCCAGTCCATAGCTGCACTATGCATGCTCCAGCTTTGCTACATCATTAGCTAGTATGGAATACATACTGGGGTGATGTGATGTGAAAGAAAGCTAAGGGGGCAAGTACGCAAATGTACGAATCAGGGAAATGCATGATGGGAAATAGGAAACTATCTTGATAATAGATCAACTTTCAGAAAAACTTATAACTCAGGAATAGCAGCAGCTAGAAAGACCTAGTCAAAATACTCAGGCGGACTTGGTGAGTAAGACCAGATAGTATTTAATTTTTTTCACTCTTAAGTGGATAACGCTAAGTTTACAGGCTCTATAAAGCGAGCTCAGGTGCTGAGCTCTCTTAATTAGGAGGTGAGGACTGGCTGCTATCTGCATCCGGGTCCTTATCGTCAATGACTGGCAGTAGCAATTATGCTGCCACCTGTCATTAACCCCTTAAACGTTGCCGATAACTGTGTTTAAGTGTCTGCGACAAGAGCTGAGCTCCTGTCGCTGTCCAATTCAGACCTCCACAGCGTGACTGCCAGAGGTTTCATACTTGCCTCTGTGCAGTATGATCCTTGATCTTCTAAAAAAAAGTCTGCCTCAGGCAGACTCGAATGTGAAGATTGCAGATAACACTGATAAGTGCTATGCAATGGCATAGCATTGACCAGTGCATGCAATCTACTGATTGCTTCTAATAGTCCCCTAAGGGGCCTAAAGTTTAAATATTTTTAAAAATGACAAAACTTTCCACAAAAGTTAAAATCACCCCCTTTACCATACTTAAGCATATTTAATGTGTCCAATCTGTTGAGGGATAATATTATACCCATATAGTAAACGGCGTAAATGAAAAGGTGACAAATGTGCCAGGATTTCTCATTTTTAGTTAGAAAAAAAATTAATAATGTTTAACAATATCAGCAAACATAATAAAAACTAGAGATTGTGGTGCAAAAAATTGATGCCTGAAACAGTATTATACCCCCTCTTTCTTAGCTAAAACAAGAGATTCCCCGAAATGTGTAAGATGTGAGGGAAGCCCAAGAGACTGGATGCACTTAATGTGGGATTGTCCAAAAATAAAGAGTATTGGAGTGCAGTGATAGAGGAAATAGTAAGAGACGTCCAATTTGAGGTACCCTTTACACCAGGTCTAGTGCTGTTAGGGGAGGATTCCCAGGTAAAAAAGAAGAATAAATATGATTAAATAAATTACTTTTTATAGCAAGATTGCAAGTGGTTAAAAATTGGATATCCCCCAATATCCCGAGTGTGGCAAGCTGGAGGGAAGCATGCAGGTTATATGGAAGTTATGAAAAAGGAAGAGAAGGTAAATAGACCCAGTTAACTAGGCAATAGGAAAGAGATATAGATGAAATTGTTTGCGTTGAGTGTAATACTTAACTTATGTATTGTAATGACATTTGCTCAGGGGAGGAAGGGGAGGGGTATCTGGGGAGGTAGAGGAAGTATTGGGTATACTTTATTTATTTTCATATATAATAACATAAATATAAGACAAAAAAAAATATGAATAATGAGAAACACAGGCTTTTGTTTGAAATGGATTAAATCCTGTCTACTAATCTGTTAATCTGATAAACATTAAACATTGCATCAGTGGCAATCTATTGTTTATTTTACCTTCTCAAACACTGCATTAATATTTTATATGTATAGTGAACCCGGCATGTGCATAATTGGTATCAATGATCGGCACCACCTGCTGCTGTCTGCTTGCCAGCTCCTTCCTTCTGCACTTTACTATCACTGCTTTTATAGCAAATGTTAAATTGTATTTATTCTGTAACAGAGCTTTACAGGGAATTGTTGTTCAGAAAATTACCTATTTATATAATGCTTTTATGCTAAACAATGATTTCCCCCCCCCCTCTTCTCTCTTGGTGGAATCCACATGGATTTGAACTATAGAAAAATTCTGCTTCAGATGTTTTGCTGCTTGCTAACTATGTTGTGGATTTGTGATCCGCAGTGAATGCAGTTTTGTTTAAAAGATCTGAAATGACTCTGCCCATCTGCAGCAAGGCCATATGTATGTGCAAACTGCATGGGATTCTCATTAATGGGCTTTTCCTTTTGGTTTTCTGTATATGACATGGCATTTATTTGCTGTGGATTAAAAAATATTGAGAAAATGTATAATGCAATTGAGGCTCCTATTGGCCATACATCATAGTGTAGAGGGGTAGTCCGTCAAGTTTTATTAAAGGGGTTATTCAGCGCTACAAAAACATGGCCACTTTTCCCCCTACTATTGTCTCCAGTTCAGGTGCGGTTTGCAGTTAAGCTTCATTTGCTTCAATGGAACGGAGTTTCAAAACCCCGCCCAATCTGGAGACAAGAGAGGGGAAAAATGGTGATGTCACGAACCGACTCCCAGAGCTGTGCGGGCTGTGGCTGCTGGAGAGGATGATGACAGAGGGACACTAAGGGACACAGGGCATCCCTCTGTCATAATCCTCTCCGGCAGCCACAGCCTGCACCGCTCTGGGAGTCTGGTCGTGACACACCATGTTATCCAGGAAGTGAAGCCTTGATGCAGTAGTAAGTGCAGGGAAAAAAGAACTTTATGTGCATTTCCAGTAATAAAAAATATATTGGGGATTTGTATAACTTTTAGGGGGAAATGCAATACTTAATAAAAATTTTCACCTGACTTCTCCTTTTAAGTGTAAGGTTTTTTTTTTTGTTTTTTTTTTCCCCCCATAAATCAGTATGGTCATCTTTGGGGGGTTAGACTAGCGTCAGGTTATCTGGTTTTTCTAATAAATGCAATGATAGTAAGCTTCGATAGCAAGCAAAGTTAAGAAATCTGTACTCTCTGATCTGACTCATTGTTAAGTCAGTCTCTAAAATGTAGCCCTACCCCTAATAAACTGGCATCCCATAAACCTATGTAATGTTTTATGTGATACCATTTTAGCAGTGGAGTCACAGTAGTATGTAGTGGTCCTTTCTCTATTACTAGTGGCTAAAGATGTTGGATGCTGCCTATAGCTCTATCCCATGTTTTCCAGGCAGCCTTAGGGCTGCATCCAATTTCAGTTACCGGCAGGGCCGATTCTGGGGTCTCTCTCCGAATTCCTCCCCACTGCGCCCAAAGCAAGTCTAATATAACACCCACCCCCACGGAGACCAAATCACCATAGCGTGACCCCCGGACACTGACCACAGCCAGGAGGGAGATGAGAGCTGCTGGTGGACGTTATGGAACGTGGGGACGGCCGTGAGCATGGGCGGTGGGCCGGCTGCAGCGGGACAGGTGAGTAGCTGCTGGGCTGCTGCTGTTTTTGTTAAGTGAAACTTAACTAAAGGTCAGCAGGGGCAACATTGTGCCGCCCCATGCAGGACTGCAGGATCTGCCACCTGAGGCAGATTGCTCATTCCACCTCATGGCAGAAGCACCCTGGCCACCGTTAATCAAATGCCAAGAGTTTGGGTTGGGATGCACCAGAGTGTGCTCTAGGTTCACTCCTCTCAAGCAGATTCATGAACTGTTTTCATACTCAAGTTCTGGAAATTCTTAAGTGGTTGTCTAGTTTAGAAAACCCATTGTCATATTCTCTTTTTTTCCATACCTATATGATATCCCATTAGGGAGATAATAAAGGTTCCCTACTTGATAGAATCTCAATCCATTTTATAAATTGGCTGTGAAATCTGCCCACTAAAAAAAAATTATAATTTCCGAAGTCCAGCTCAGTATTATGTAGCTTACTTTACAAAATGTTGTGAGAGAATAGAAAGGGGACTGTCATAAGCCATTTCCTGATAGTTTGAGTTTTTTATGTTAAGTGTAATTTTATAACTGTTGGTGGTTTTTGAAATTTTGTATTATCTGTAATCTTGAAGTTTTCTCGTTTTCATACTTGCCACCAAGCTGATAAGCTGAGACTTCCTTTTCTGTGCATGTCACTTGCCAGCAGTGTCCTTATAATATACTGGATTAGTGTGAGGTGACACCAGTATAGAGAAAAGACAGGATTAAGCCATTCAGAATAGGTTCTGGTCACAGCTCACCTTCTCCCCCCCTCCCTGCACAATGACCTTTATAAGGTCACAGGGCATGCCTAGAAAACCCTCCCATAGAAGTTAATAGCATCTCCTCTAGTCTTGTGTCTTATGTACATGAGTCCTGCCTCTAAATGTGCAGAAGGCCCAGTCAAGATGGTTGTCCCCATAATGTAAAAAAAAAAATCAGAAAATAGATGTTTCAGTAAGACTGTAATCAAATTAAAAATCTAGGTGACACATTCCCTTTAATATATGTTGAAACTTTCTAGACCTCAATCTTGCCATGTTTGCATTTGTTGTATTACAATGTGCACAAAAAAATAGCCAAAAGAAAAATGGTCGATTGGATCAAATCATCAGGGAACATACATAGCACTCCAGAGGATGTGCTTGAACAAATTCCTGCTGTAAAATTGTCCTCTCATTACAAAGAATTCCTATGGACCTCTTACAAAAATGGTAAACCACAATAACGCAATGAATCGCTCAAAGTAAATGCGGTGACAGAGATCAGGTAAACCACCCATATAGATTCAACTAAATAAATAAAGCAGACTGGTTATACTTAGCTAAACAGATGCTGGATAGAGTAGTAGTGCCGATAGACATGATGGTTACCACGAGGATCCATGAGGATCGTTTATCACTCGTGATAAACGAGTACAGTTTATGAAGTATGTGCTGTACCTGTATATAAATATCTCTTGCTGTTTTGCTGTTTTTTAGGTGGTTTGAGTTGGCACGGTAATGCACTCTTTTCTGTCTTCTATTTTTTCCTCTTTGTTTCCTCCTGGGCACGTGTAATAGGAGAGGGACTGTCATCGTGGTTGGGGCCACCCTATTAAGGAGGTGGGTTCCCCAAAAGGCAGGGCAAGAAGGTATCTGGATTGAGAGTAGGGTACACCACTACCCCTCTTCTTTTCTCTCCTTCAGTTTCTTTTCTCTCCTTCCGTTTCCAACTCTATCTCCTTATCATAGGATCCGGTCTACAGTCCATATTTATTAGTACCCCCTGTATGTGTGGGACTATTAACTTCCTCATTTCCTAGTGCCCTTTAGGAAACTACACTGTAGATATAGAGTACACTATTGGGTGTTTATGTCTGTTTGTGTGGACCTTGTTTTTATAATGAATTATTATTAAAAGTTAAGTATTAGTCCCCAAGTGGTCTCTGTACGCCGGTGATTAGTTTATGGTTTTTCTGACCGCTGGACCTGATTCCATCATTGTGTAACGGCACTTTTATCTCCGTTAGTTGGATTTTCACGATTGGATCAAAGTAAAAAAAAAAAAAAGCATAAAGGATTGCAAATCAACTGTTATCTAGAGTTTACTTCTGAATAAGGTGATTGCAGGGCCACCTAGCAGTAAAAACACAGGCTATGAGCTGTAAATGATAGTGGAATATCTTCAAACAGCTTGGTGCATTTTAAAGGAGTCCGGCAGTGAGTAAAAAAAAAACTATGGGCAGGGGGTGGGGCATTGAAAAAGCCAATGGGGGAGATTTATCAAACATGGTGTAAAGTGAAACTGGCTCAGTTGCCCCTAGCAACCAATCAGATTCCACCTTTCATTCCTCACAGCCTCTTTGGAAAATGAAAGGTGGAATCTGGTTGCTAGGGGCAACTGGGCCAGTTTCACTTTACACCATGTTTGATCAATCTCCCCCAATATGCTTACCACTTCCAAGCCCACGCTGCGCTGCATCACCGAGCTCCTGGACCCCGCCAGCTGTCAGCTGTTATGGACCGCTTATGGACTCAGCTTATCCGTGACTACAGTGGTGTCCTGCCCTAGTCACTGACTGGCTGAGTGGGGCATCTGTCAGCCAGGTTGGGACTTAGCTGGCGAGGAGCTCCGAAGACAGCCGGGGGGGGGGGGGGTCGAGGAGCGGGATGCGGCTCTGCACAAGCATCAGGACAAGTGACTATAACTTGTTTATTTTCCCCACCACCACCTGCCCATATTGAGTTTTTAATTCCTAGCCAGACTTTTTCTTTAAGACTGCCCAGTCTAAAGCTGCCTTTACACAAAGATTTATCTGACAGTTTTGTGAAGCCAAAGCCAGTAATGGGTTTAAAAATAGGAGAAATCCCAGTCTTTTTTATGACCGGTTCTGTTTTAGTCTTTTCCTGGCTTTGGCTTCAAAGATCTGTCCGATAAATCTCTATGTAAATGGACCCTAAAGTTACACCAAGGCCTGATCCACAGGTTCCATGCATGGACCGTATTTACAGACGACTGTTCACATGGAACGTTCTGCGAATTTTTTGCGAGCAATCAACGACAATTTGAGAACATGTTCAAAGATCAAAATGAACGATTTCTCGCTCGTCGTTTGATCGCTGCATTTACACGTATGATTATCGTTCGAATTCGATCGTTATCGCGCAAATTTTCACGATAATCGTTGTGTAAACGCAGCATTATAGGCTTCAATCACCTATCTGCCCCTCTTCCCTATCTTTCCCTCCTCAACCTCCCACCAGGAATGAAGTAAACTCATTCTTTCCTAATGACTGTTGACTTCAGGCTTTTCTGTGGCAGCCATTTTGTGACCATGACATAAAGATTGAAACTGGTCTAAGCCCGATTAGGCCAGCCTCCCTTTGTCAGATGACTCGAGTTGCTCAGCTCTGATTGGCTGAACAAGCTGTAAGCCATCTAACAGTTTTATAGAGTCAGTTAGACATCACGGGAGACAAAATGCATCATGGGAAAGCCCAGACCAGGAAGTGAAGAAAAAATGAAGAAGCAAACTGGAGCTTCAGGGACCTGCACACAGCTGGAAATTCAAACCGAGACAGACTCTGGAGGGATGGTAAGTGTAAAAACTATGTTTGATTGTTGCTTTTTTTTTTTTTTTTATTATTATATCAGCGCCGGAGTACTCCAAAGATAGGAGGGGAAAAAAAGCCTCAATCACTGTGCAGTGTCTAAATCTGATTTCGGGTAAGGCGACTGGCCTGATGTCATGTAGCAGGGTTGATCAGCATGACAGTCCAATGGGGTGGACAGTGAGTAGGAAGGCGCGAAGCCCAGAACCTTTGGGCAGCATAATCCTGTATAGCAGCCCATGACAGCCACATTTGGGTGCTCATAAATGGATCCATAAAAAATGATTCAGATAGAAGTTTCCTTGATTCCAACAGATGACAAGGCCTCTTTTGATGTGTCATATAGATGTACAGTAAACCTTATATATTACAGTGGAATCTATGACAGCTCCATGCAAAATGAAATCCTTATTCTACCATGTACATGAGGCCATATTGAGAGTCCAGGGAGAAACATGTTTTTTCAGTATGCTTTATCATTTCATCAGGTTTCTAACCCTGTTGTATTAGAGTTAAAGTACACAATTTTGTGTCACCCCATCCCCGCTGCACACTGGTGTGTATTCTCACCTGCGATCGGTGTCCTGCAGTGCGGCTTCGTTCTGGACCTGTGGCACTGTTAATGTATTCACGTTACCGCTCCTGTGACCCCTCTTATGTCTCCTGTCCAATGTGAGAATGCATTGGAGATTGGACGTGATTTAGACTGCGCCGCAGGACCATAAGGAAGCCACGCTGTGGGGCACAGATCATCGCTGGTAAGTATACACACCTGTGCGTAGCTGCTTTAATGCCGTGCAATAGTATAGTACAGAGTGACCAGATTAAATCTCTAGAAGTATATTCCATATGGGCATATAATCTGCCTAGGATTCAGAAATGTGTGAAATAGACTGATTTTACAATCTTCTATAGTAACTATACATGGTGGCACATGTCCTGGATATGGTTATATAACAGCTCCTTTGCCACATCTAATAACTTGACAGACAAGAGAAGAGGTTTCTAAAATGAGCTTGCAGTTATTTATGGTAGCTATGGTTGCCAAAAAATCAGGTTGCCATGGTGACAAGGCGGTGAGTGTTTCCTCTTTTGCATTCAGCACTTACAGAAGCATCTTTATGCCATATGGCAGCTCTGGGTGGGTGTTTTATGGACTCCTCAGAGAGAGCTGGAATGCGGCTGTTAATAGTCTTCACATATTAACAATTACAATTTAATCTTTATTAAACCATAAAAACCTGGCATAGAATGGAACCTAGTCGGTGCCTAGAGGAAGACTAAGGGAAAGACTCCAGGATTAGGTTATGGTATCACAAGCCTTGTATGCTTATTATATATAATGGAGGGAATTGTTAGGTATCTTAGACAAGCTAAGGCTTTCTTCTATTACTTTAGTTTAATCCAGTAGATGTTTGGCTATATACAGTATATGTGTGTGTGTGTAAGCGTATCAGGGGGAGGATGGATGAAGACTTATAGCTGGCTGCTGAACTGTATACACAGTACCCATTGCGCACTGTGTATAGTCATCAAGAAGGCAGGCACAGTAATAAACAGTCTCTGCGTTGTCTCCAGAGAGCCTGGCTGACTCTCTTCTCCTGAAGTAGTACGATTTCATGCATCTTCAGAATTTTGCAAGGGTATTGCGGAACATATGCTACTATAGATGGCATGTGAGGAAAGTTGGTGTTACTGATGCACTGGGTTTGCAGGGTGAGCCAAAACTAAAGAAGCAGCATAGCAAGGATGTTACATAAAGTGATGTACTGCACAGTGAGGATTGACTGGCTCACAGGTGCTCGGTTTCAGTTGGCCCTTCAACTGCATGTAGCAGTATCTAATCCCACTGGTGTAGTTAGGATTCATGGAATCCCATGATAAAATGCTTACACCCCCTCCCACCATCCAATGGCTTCTTGCTGTGTCAGTCAGAGCGCTGCAGCATTTAGCTGTGAGTGTTCATCCTGAACTGTGCCAGATGCCAGCCTGAGCCTGCAGCCCACTTAGTGCACGAGCCACATAGCAGTGCAGTGATCTGCCTTCATGGTAGCTATGCCACTGTCTAAGCAATGGGTCTCTAAACTGCGGCCCTCCAGCTGTTGCGAAACCACAACTCCCATCATGCCTGGACAGCTAAAGAGTTGAATTTGACTGTCCAGGTATGATGGGAAATGTAGTTTTGCAACAGCTGGAGGGCCGCAGTTTGGAGACCCATGGTCTAAGCCAGTGATATTCAACCAGTGTGCCGTGACACATGGTAAGTTCCCCAAACTATGGTGCCCCTGTGAAACAGGAGAAAACAATGGGGGAGAGAAACCTGGGGATGGGGGAGAAACGGGGGGGGGGGGGGGGGGGAGGAAACATGGGGATGGGGGATAGAAACAGTGGAGAGAAGTATGGTGGAGAAAAGCAGGGGGGAGAGAAGTATGGTGGACAGAAGCACAGGAGAGAAGTAGGGGGGAGAAGTATGGTGGAGAAAAGCACAGGGGGGAGAAGAAAACAGGCCCAGGTTTCACACTGAGTGAGTATAAATACATTTAGAATCTATATTATTAACTATATGTATAATATGTACTGTTTTAGTGTCATTTTGTGCCATTTTGGTTGGTGGTGTGCCCCGGGATTTTTTAAGTATAAAAAGTGTGCCGCGGCTCAAAAAAGGTTGAAAATCACTGGTCTAAGCCATCCCCTACTTCCTGCGGCAGTGGACGGCAGATTGATAGTATTTAAGACACCTAGTGGATAAGTTTTTGAAGCTGTTTTCTGAGTAAGGGTGCTAACGCACATGACCGATGTGCAGCAGATTTGATGCCTTGTTCAGTTATTTACATCAAATCTGCTGCGTATCGCAGCAGAAAATTTACTGTGATACACTGTGTGTGAAGCTACCCTTAGGGTGCCTTCACACATACCGACTTGCAGCAAAAAACTCTCTCTGCGAGTTTCTGCTACGAGCCGAGGTCCTGGAAGGCCCCTATCACTACATACAAGCAGTGGTCTGAAAGACCGCTGCGTGTACTGTATGTAATGCAGCCGCCCCCTTAACCCCTTCGGCTCCCGCAGCGGTCCCGCACCGCTGTCTCCATACATTACCTGGCTCTGGCTGCACGGGGTCCTGCTCTGCCACCCCGCCCATCAGTGGCTGCAGCTGGGCAACACACTGATTGGCTGGGCGGCAGAGCAAGACGCCGGGACCCCGTGCAGCCAGAGCGAGGTAATGTATGGAGACAGCGGTGCGGTAGCCGAAGGGGTTAAGTGGGCGGCTGCATTACATAAACCAGCGGTCTTTCAGACTACTGCTTGTATGTAGTGATAGGGGCCTTCCAGGACCTCGGCTCGTAGCAGAAACTCGCAGCAAGTTTTTTGCTGCGAGTCAGTATGTGTGAAGGCACCTTTAGGGTGCGTTCACACCTACAGGATCTGCAGCAGATTTGATGCTGTGTTCAGTTATTTAAATGAAATCTGCTGCAGAAAATCAGCTGCAGATCCTGTAGGTGCGAACGCACCATTAAGGATTTTTTTTGTGCTCTGGGATAACAGGTCATAATATCTGTGTTGGGAACACAAGTAACTGATCAGGAAATGTAATCTATAAATGGGTTATGGATACTCTCTTCCTATTTCAGTGACCACTAAGAAGCTGCATTTAATCCGTATCGGGTATGTAACCTGGTAATTTAATTTTGTTGCAAGATAAATTAAATCTGAATAACGTGATGTTTTAGCTGCCTCAGTTACCTTCCTCCTCCAATCCCGGCTCCATGCCACTACCATTAGGTCTAAGAGAGGTTCATGTCTGTGATGCCTCTGAAGCATATCCTGTACATAATGGAAGGGCTGAGACAACTGAATTACACAGAAGTATATTACGAGAAATCTGAGGATGAGAGACTAGAGTGACAGTGACTTTGTAGATACTGTGCTGTAGATACTGTGCTTAAATCTTCCATATCCTATCACTCTTGAAGTTTTTGATTTCCATGTTATTGTACATTTTACCTATTAAGAAATTTTTCTTTAGAGGCTTCTCAAACTTTAAAAGCAATCCTCGCGTTTTTTTTTTTTGTTTTTTTTTTACAAATTAAGAAATGCAACCAAAAACTCATGTATAATAAGTGTTTCTAGCATGGAACTGCAGTATATGTATAGTTTCATAGGACCATATTTAAAAGGCTGCTGACGGAGACCAATTCCTATCATTTGGAAAGAAAAAAAATTACAGGAATCAAAAGTATGTCCTACTGCATATTGAATCCTTGCCAAATACAGTTTGATTAAATGAAGTAAAAATAACCACAAGTAGACTGTTTGGTCACTTTAAAGGGGTACTCCAGCCCCCCAAAAAATTTCAAATCAGCTGGTGCCTGAAAGTGCCAGAGATTTGTAATTTTACTTAAGTACTGAAGACTTTTTTTTTTTTTTTTTTTTTTTTTAAATCAGCTGCTGTTTCTCCTGCCTGAAGTGGTGTATTCTTTTCAGTATGGAAAGCAAGAGAAGTTTTCTATGGGGATTTGCTGATGCTCTGGACAGTTCCTGTCATGGACAGAGGGGGCAGCAGTGAGCACTGTAAGACTGGATAGAATACACCACTTCCTGCAGAACATATACAGAAGCTTATAAGTACTAGAAGACTGAAGATTTTTAATAGACGTAAATTACAAATCTCTGGCACTTTCTAAAACCAGTTGATACGAAAGAAGAAAGTTTGCTGGCGAGCCACTGAATGGGTGAAGATTTCAGTGGATCAGCATTCCCCTTTTCTAGTATGCTGATATATACCCTGAATGTGAACATGGCCTTACATGTGGTAGAAATTTCATTCCATATCTGAGACGGTTTCTTTCTGTAGAGAACTTATTTAGGGGAATAGAACAGTAAAAGGGTTTGTGTGGGAGTTTAGTATACTGGAGGTGTAATTCAACTGCAAGATTTTAGGTTCAGACAGGGAATTTGATTCTTTTTTGCTTTTTGCATTATAATGGTAAGCAGCCAGATGCTTCATGAAAAACCAAAAGGATGTTATGAATTGCCATGTACACTGTGCAGTAATACATTGCGGATTGCCAAGGTCATGTTGCCTTTGTTTTCCCACTAAATGAGTAATTAAGAATGAGGGTCCAACTTCTGGGACCCCCATTCCTCCTGTGGATGGTGACAGTGGCAGTGCCCACTTCATACAAGGCTAAGACTGATATGAAGAAATCATGGGAGCTAGAGGGTCCCTATTAGACACATGCCAATATTTTGTTTTCTTAACATGGATTGTGCGTCTTTAAATACCAAACAGTTATTTGTAATTTTTATTTTCCAAAAATGAGTGGTATTTTATCTTACAAAATATGTAGCTCAAGAAATGCATGGTTTCCTTTCATCTTCCGCACTGGCCTGTAGGTTCCGTACACAAAGGCTAGAACAATAAGATATCATTGAGTCTTTGCTATCTGCTCTTTTAATCCACTTGTTTTTTGTCATAAAAGGTTAATTTTAATTATGAAGAATATTTTTTTTTCCTTGGTGCAGTAATGTGTAAGCGCTCCAGGTTCATAATTTATTTTATTCATCCCTTTGTGGCGCTGCTTTCTGCGTGATGCCAAGCACTCTGATGATCTTTATGAAATGTTGTGATATCACAGAACTCCTCGAGGTGTTCTCTAACCAGCGTAATTTACAAAGCCTTCCCCAGGGATATAAATTAGTCTCAGACTAGGACTTTACTAGTAATTGCATTTGTAACCATTTGCTACCCTATCCATCTCCCTCAAAATTCACCAATTATGTGGTTTTGGTATTTTCCAGTCCATTGGGTTGGCTAAAATGTAATTCTGATTTCAAACAGCCAGTTTCTTGAATGCTCTCGGCATTAAGTAGGCAATGGAGAATACAGCCGACAGAAACCATTTTGTTCTGTTTATCTCTTGAGGAAAGAGGAAAATTCTGTATTGTTAAACTTGCGTATTATGGAGATTTGCAGCTGGGGATTGTTCTGTTTGATTAGGTCAGTTGACGTGGCTTATGATACAAATAGCTGGCTAATACAATTGCTATACTCACTTGTGCACGGATTGTCAGGCGTTATATAGAAGGGACACAACTGCATATCTATTAATTACCAGGCTGTTCTGTGAAGCGTCATGGAGAATTTAGAATGAATCTAGATCTTTAACTGCATGTACGATGAAGTGTTGTACAATAAAGCAATCAAGGCTTTTCTCTTTATGTGTAAAATATTCTTTACACTGCAATTTGTTGTATTGTCATTTTTTTGTGTTCTTAAAGGAACACTGTAGGCAGAACTGATAACCCATGTTATGCCTGGGAGGTTATTTTTTCAAAGAATTTTTTTTTTTTTTTTTGCAGTGTGACACATGTACATGAACATTTAAGGTGACATTCACACATTCCAACAAATTTAAAGTGAGGCTGTACCCCCAGTCTGCTCCCCCAAAGCTTGATGAGCAGATGATGCAGTTATTGTCTTAAAAAAAAAAATACTTTTAAACTTGCAGCCCTGTGTCAAATTAGCTTGGCCTTAAGTGTCTGTGTCCTAGGCCTGCACCACCTTTCCATCCCTCCTCCCTGCCCTCTCCAGCATTAGGAATGTCCCTGGACATGATTTTTCCTATTCATCACTTGTCTGAACACTGTACGTGGGCCTTAACAATCCAGTATATGTGCAGTGTTCAGACAAGTAATGAACAGAAGAAGTTCTGCCTGAGGCATTCCTAATGATGAAGAGGGTGGGGAGGAAGAAAGGAGAGGTGTTGTAGGCTTGGGGGACACACACTTAATTTGACACAAGGCTGCAATTTTAAGTTAAATTGGATTAAAAGTGACTATCCAAAGGTACAAGCGGGTTGGGGAAAGGCAGATTGTGAGTACATAGTTGCTTTAAGGCACATTGATTTCTTTTTGTCTATTCATTTTCCATAGCTTAACAGATCCAAAACCCATGCTGCAGAAAATAGTATGGGTTGTCATTGTTCACCCAAAGAAGTCTATGGGAGCATCTTTAATTTTTGCAGATCTGTAATTTTAACTGAAGAAACAGTCACTGTTAACTAAAGTCACATTGACTATTTTCAGATGTCCTCATCACATGAACACCATGTCAAGTCAACTGGGTCACACTTTCTACGGCCAGTGTACTGTATTGGTGTATAGCATGTGCGGTTATCAGTAAGGGCAGAGTCTAGGTAAATCTGCAGTCTCCTAAAACTGGTGTGCCCTTTACATGTGACAACAGACTTATATCTTGTGAAACAATAGTTAATTTAGCCTTTTCACTGTTATAGGTTTTTCTGTAACAGTATACCCTATTCTGGAAAGATTAAAAGCCCTCTCCCATAAAGTCACTTGTGTAATTATTGATGGTGGTATATGGACAGTAGATGTATCTCATCAATGGTGCCTGTTTCCACAGGAGTGTAGGTGTCAAACACCAGGCAACTCCAGACTGTTTAGGCTTTAGACAGATTGATAGATCTGGGCCTGTGTGTTTACCAACCTTTGGCTACATTAACTTGTTCCCTGCATGGGGAACGTGTGAATGCCCCCTTACTTATTCTTCCTCCTGCAAAAGAAAAACAATTTTTACTTCTAAGATTTGAATTCTAATTTCTTAAATTGACTTAACTCTGGCCAAGAAACACTTAGTGTAAAGCATATATTATAGATAGCTAAAAGCCTAAATTTCCATTACGCCCTTGAGTGTACAGTACGTTCCCCTATATTTATCACAACCAAATCCATACCTTACTGTTTGTCCAATTCCCGAACATATTTGTTTGGTCACCGGAATTTGCTAAAATGTAGCTATTAAAAAGGTTTCACCAAAGTACGGTGATATGGTTTTGCTTTCCTTCTCCACACTATTTCTTTGGGAATAAAGAACAGATAGCTGGAAGCCAGTGAGCTTCCATCTGCTCTACTGTCCATGTGTCTATAATTTTCGGCTGAATATCTGGCTGGACTGTACACCTGTTTGTGCCATAAATGTTTTATGCTGTACGGGAGGTGTGCATTACTACCAACAGTAGTAAGTGTTAGATCCTAGCATCTGCCTGGTTGGAATAGGCTCGCCACTATGCCAGCTGCCTGTTTACTGGCCAATAAGCAATCCTATATTAGCATTTTGTTGCCATAACATTAATTATTTGAAACCTTTTTTAATTACAACTTTTAATTGCAACAAAATATGGAGTACCTCAATCTGGCTGTAGTGTTGCCAAAATCTGCCAGAGCGCTAAATTGTCTGAGATTTCCAGAAACCTTTTTCCACAAGGAAAACCAAGCTTGTCGTCATATGTCTCTTTTCAGATTATTATTTTTCAATTTTCCCATAATCATTTGGGGAAATTAGAAATGGAACTCTCCATGAAAATGTAAGCATGTATTTCGATGGATTACTGTTTCTTTTAAGCATTTTTGTAAAGTATGGGCCAAATTTGTTTTGTTTTTTGAGAACAGGTCACATATGGATTCTTTAAAATGAGATGCAGCAAAATCCCCTATATCCTCGATGTGCATTACCTGTTCACAATATTTGTTGCATAGAGAATGTTGTAAGAGGCGAGGAGTTGTGGAATTGGAAAGGTGACTAGGATTGAGATGATCACACAAGTTTTATACAATAAATCCTAGCGAAAAACCATAGGGACCCATGATTGTTGGTTTAGGTCATTTTTATTTTTTTTGTCATTTACTGATCATCATGCATCTGTATTATATTGAGTCAACAGTCAGGATCTGAGTGATTTTTTATGTAAAGTGATTTAAGGAAGTACAAGAGTTGATGGCTATGGGTGCCCAAGGCTTATTAATGCAAGTAGGGACTTAGTCTAGACTTTAGACTCTGGTTTAAGTGACTCTGTACCCACAATCTGACCCCCGCCCCCCCCCAAACCACTTGTACCTTCCGATAGCTGATTTTAATCCAAGACCTGTCCTGCGGTCTGTTCGGCAGGTGATGCAGTTATTGTCGTAAAAAAATACTTTTAAACTTGCAGCCTGTGCAAAACGGGAGTATCTGTGCCCTAACTTTGCACCACCCTCTATCCCTCCTCCCCACCCTCTTCATTAGGAATACCACTGGAACATTTTCTCCATGCTGTGAACATGTGCTTAACGATGCAGCCCATGTGCCGGGCTGCCACAGGTGAGGAATAGGAGACAATCTGCCTGGAGCATTCCTAATGATGAGGAGGGTGGGGAGTGGGATGGTCCGAACAGAGTTCGGTTCGGGTTCGTACGAACCCGAACCCACGCTTATGATTCCCCCTGTCTGCCTGCTCCGTGGAGCGGGCGGATCCAGCGGGAGGACTGCCTGGAAAACTGGGATACAGCCATAGGCTGTATCCCATTTTTCCAGGCGTAACTCCCGCTGGATCCGCCCGCTCCACGGAGCGGGCAGATAGCGGGAATCTGCTGCCGAGCGTTTGGGTTCATATGAACCCGAACCTCGGCAGGTTCGGATCATCCCTAGTGGGGAGGAGGGACAGAGGAGTTGCGCCAGCCTAATGGATATACAATGTAAGGCCCAACCGTTGGCTCCCAGCATCTAATTACAGAAGCTGTCCAGGCGCGGGGGGACTCCGGTACATGCATTCCACGTCCGTGATCCGTCAGGACAATAACTGCACCTGCCGAACGGACCCCAGGACAGATCTTGGATTGAAAGCAGCTATCTGAAAGTACAAGTGGTTGGGGGGGGGGGGGAGAGTCAGATTGTGGGTACAGAGTCACTTTAAATTCCAGGTATGAGCTCTGGATCCACAAGTTACCAAAAAATAAAAAAATAAAAAAAATAAAATATATAATAGATATATATATAATATATATTATAGATAGAGATATATATATATATCTATCTCTAATATATATATATATATATATATATATATATATATATATATATATATATATATATATATATATATATATATATATATATATATATATATATATATATTATAAATATATATATTATATATATATTATATATATATATTATATATATAATATATATAATATATATCTGTATATAATATATATAATATATATCTATATCTATCTCTCTATCCTCTGCCAAAAGCACCTGCATTGAGCATTAGATGGATGCCTGGCTTTAGTAATCCCTTGTCATGTCGCAAAACTTGCAGCTGAGTTAGACTTAGATGCAAAATGTGCCACTCTGGTATTTCCTTAGTGTCCCAATACTCGCAACTGAGTGGGACTAAAGGGGCTACGTATCAGTGTAGTTTGGTAATTGGTTGAGCGGCTTGTCACTTCAGAGACTAGTTCTGAACTTCCAGTGGCAGCTTCGGGCAGAAGATAGAACACTGGAGAGTGGACAGGTATGTATAAACTTTATTTTTATGCATCTCTTACACAGTCATCGGCCATGCAACACCAATACACACAGTGATGCGCAGCCGGCAGACAATTTTTCAGCGCGTTAAAGACAGCTGGTTAAAATTAAAACTAAAACTATCAGGTGTATGTTAGGGGCATTAGGTCCTTGATGATGATTTTTTTTTTTTTTTTTGTTCAATGAAGACCATGAGTGCCTCTCAAAAATTGTCCTTTCCCTTGTCAAAAGCAATCTGTTAGGTTCCTTTTACAGGAACCTTCCTTTTAGGTTTTCTCTACAGATTAGAGAACAGTTTACTACAGTTTGTATTCTAGTGTGATATGCTGCGTTTACACAGAAAGATTTATCTGACAGATTTTGAAAGACAAAGCCAGGAATGGATTTGAAAAGAGAAATCTTTCCTTTTTATGACCCGTTCTGTTTATAGTCTGTTCCTGGCTTTGGCTTCAAAGATCTGACAAACAAATCTTTCTGTGTAAACGCACCATTATACACCCCAATCAGCCATGACCCACTATCACACAAAGATTTCACATTTATCACATAGCAAGTGGGCCTATATTCTGTCAAATGCCTGGATTGAATTATAGTCCCTGTCTGGCCCCCCTTGTTAACGGCTACAGTAGGGTGAGGGGGTTTTTAAGTAAAATTGGCATAAAGTTTACAGGATGCAGTTTGTGTTTGTGTTTTGTTTTCACTGCATGGTGTGAGTAATGTTGACTTTATTCTGTGAGTTGTAACAATTGCAGCGATGTCAACTTTTTTTTTTTTTTTTTTTTCCCCCCAATAAGTGGGTTCACACCACGGAATCTGCACAGAAGTTCCGGTGGATTCCAGCACATGTACCCGCTCACTGCAGCGTGACACCATTTTATGGTTGTCAGTTCTTTCATAGACACAGAATGGTGTCTATGGCACGAGCGGAGACGCGTGCCGCAGTGAGTGGGTATGAGCGACGGAATCCGCCAGAACTTATCTGTGCGGATTCCGTAGTGACAACCCACCCTTAAACATTTAAAATGGGAATAAATTGGGGGGGGGGGGGAATTATACTAATTATACTAATTGAGATTGGTAGTGTCTACCTACCTATGTTTCTGTTGTGTGCTGTTTTATTGTCAGACTCACTGCTTCTGTACAGTACTAAGTGGTAAAATCACTTTGCTTTCACTTGGCCAAGTGCAAAAGTATCTGGCCTGACTAATATACAGTAGTAATATTTGTACTGTAGACATTGCCACTTATGTACAGATTTGCCCAGCCCTGAGCAGCACTAGGCAGGTGTGAGGGCTGTATATCAATGTGCTACCATAATGTAGGCCCCCAGTCCAGTCACACCTGCTTGTGGTAGCTAAGAAGAGAAAACGTCTGGATGGACTATTTCACGCAGGGCGATAACATGACATGAAGTTAAAATAGGACATTAGCTTTAATTTTTTAATTTCGATGCATACATAAAAAAGACATGCAGTTAAAAAGGCAGCCAGTGTTGCTGGATGCTTATTTCTAATGAGCGGTTCTGAATTTCTAGAAGTTGACCCTTTTATTTCTGGCTTGACACCATAAGCCCTGAGATGGTCTGCTGTGTATCATAGTGTGTGTGTGTGTGTGTGTGTGTGTGTACGCCATAAGATAATGTGAGCCTGTTCTGTGTTGTGCACCGTGGGGGGTGACGCTTGAAGCGAGCAGGGTGTGAAATTTGGTAGATAAGAGATGTCTGGAAGTAGGGTCACTGAGCTTACAGGCTGTATTGGAAAGATATCTACAATATGTCAACTGATCAATAAGATCAATCTTTTTCATTACAATTTTCTTTCATTACATCTGAGCGACAGTCATATTGATTTTTCATTGGAATGTCATGTCTACAGAAAACTAGTGCGGGGGAGCGGAGACCTTGTCTGACACACAGAATATAACTAGGTCTGTTAATTGTATAGAGAAGCATTGTGACTGCAGCTGCTCAGTATTACAGGTACAGCAATGGGGATTTGTTTCATCTATCACAAGTAATTGCTGATATTTACTAAATGTAAGAGTATAATTGAGTTACCGCTAAGACTGTTCTATGGAGTGAATCACCATTTTATAGTATAGGCCATATCAGATTAGATTCTAATGAATAATTTTCAGGCTGTGCTGTTTTGGCGGCTGCTAGGCAACACGGGCTGCATCTGGAGGCTGACACTGCTGAAACTCCTCCACCACATTATATGTCATATAGCTTTTCCTATGGGGTATGTGTATGTTATATAGGTGGGAAGGGGGTAAAGATTACCGTAGGTCACTCTTTTGTATGTGCACGCCATTGGTCAAATGTGCCCGTTTCTAATGGGAATAACATATAAATGGTGAAAATAATTTGAAATGTGTAGATCTATATTGGGGTTCACATAGCTATATACCAGGGGTAGGAAACCTTGGCTCTCCAGCTGTTGAAAACTACAACGCCCAACATGCCTGAACAGCCAAAACTTTAGCTTTGGCTTCCCAGGCATGATGGGAAATGTAGTTTTGCATCAGCTAAAGAGCCATGGTTCCCTACCTCTGCTATATATGATCAGCCATAAAACTTAAAGGGGTTGTCCAGCAAAAAATAAAAATAAAAAAATTCTTTCAAATCAACTGATGTCAGAAAGTTATCAAGATGTGTAATTTACTTCTATTTAGAAATCTCAATACTTTCCACGCTTATAAGCTGCTATATATCCTGCAGGAAGTGTTTTTATTTACATTCATACACAATGCTCTCTGCTGCCACCTCTGGCAGAGATAGGGGCTGTCCTGAGCAGGAGAGGTTTTCTATGGGGATTTGCTACTGCTGTGGACAGTTCCTGACATTGACAGAGGTGGCAGCAGAGAGCACTGTTTCTGAATGTTAATAAAACACAACTTCTTGCAGGACATATAGAAGCCAATAAGTATGGGAAGACTTGAGATTTTTAAATAGAAGTAAATTACAAATCACTAACTTTCTGACACCAGTTGATTTGAAAGATTTTTTTTTTTCTTCTTTTAGCTGGACAACCCCTTTAAGGCCCCTGGTGCAGCAGCCAAGAGGGAGGTATAAGGGGGAGAGACCTCTGGAAGAGTAATGAATGTAGTTCTAATGCTGCTCATTGTCTGGATCACAGTGGTCAGTGGCCAGAGGGGTTTTACTGATGGGGGGGGGGGGGGAGATTAGGTGGCTGTTCATGTATTAAAAAAGTCAGACCGCATCCCCCCTCCTCCCCTTAAGGCGGGCTGTAATGGAAGTATCGACTCATGGCAGAGCTCAAAGGTAGGAAAACACATTCACTTGTCTCATTGGTACTGCAATTGTGGGTTGCAGATCTTAAAGATGCATGGCTTGAAAAACAGACTGTAGTGTAGGCCATATGGATCCTACATTAGGACTGACACAGACCTCACAATCTAGTGTATGATCCCAGATCAGGCACTCCCCTGACTCCTCTCCCTTATGTCCTCACATTAGGACTGGATTGGTGTAGAGGGGCTTGTTGAACACTTCACTGTTAAGCACTAGGTGGTATTGGTGGCTTTATAAAGGATGGAGCAGTGGCCTTACAGGTGTGCTGAGCACTTCATTCATTGCAGAAACAATTGCATCCCCTTTCTTGGGATCAGTGAGGGTCTCGGCGCTCACTGTATAAATAAAAACTTCTACAACTTTCTACATTTGTTTTGATTCCTGATTTGTAACATACTAGTCTTTCAGTGAAACACTCTATAACTGGTACATAGCTAATCCTGCTCTTAGTGGATACTGTTGTATCCAGCCATGACTGCAGGCGAAGGACACGATTATACGGGACAATTATTGGCTGAACAGATATTACCTTTTTTTTTTTTTTTTTTTTTTTTTTATTAATTACCTCCAATTTAATTTAAAATAACGGCCATTGTTTTCAGCTGTCAATTTATTCCCATTTGAAGTTTGTCGAAAAAAAGGCAGTTCACACAATAGAATTCTATGGGATGTAAGATGGATTCAGTATTTGAGCATTAGGGGCATATTTTCTCAGACTTTCCAATATCTAAGCACAAGTCCCAAATGTTACCAGCATCTGCGTTTGTGATGCCACCTTAGCACTACAGCTTCAGACAGTTGAAGCAGAAGACTCTGCGTTTTGCATTTCTGGGAGAAGTGCCAGAGTCCCTGAAATAAGTTGATTCATCATACCCTGCCATGTACACATCAAAACTGTACATAGAAATAACATCTAAACACTGACTTGAGGGACTTGAAAACACATTCGAAGGGTGATGTCTTGCGATACTTTACATTAGCTAAAGGCTTAGACTGATTTTTATATTGCAAAAGTCATAGAATAAATTCTGATGTACTGGTGCTAAACAGTGATGTAAGAACCGAACCCATAGAACTTGGTGAGAACTTGAACTTCAGGTGACTTGTTGTGGCCTATCTGGCCACATGGCAGAAAGAAAAAGGAGAATAATTACATGACCTCTGTATAGCTCATAACTAGAGATGAGCGAACCGGGTTCGAGTCAATCCGAACCCGAACGTTCGGTATTTGATTAGCGGGGGCTGCTGAACTTGGATAAAGCTCTAAGGCTGTCTGGAAAAAATGGATACAGCCAATGACTATATCCATGTTTTCCACATAGCCTTAGGGCTTTATCCAACTTCAGCAGCCACCGCTAATCAAATGCCGAATGTTTGGGTTCGGATCGACTGGAGCATGCTCGAGGTTCGCTCATCTCTACTCATAACTTACTCATACTCACAACTGTTCTCCCAATCAGAAGGGTGATGATAGAGCCAGTATAAAAGCCTATGCACAGAGTCATATCATTTTAGAAATAGCAGGTCTATAGAAGAACTGTGATCAGTGAACAACAAAGGAGTGGGACCACACAAACACATGAGTTAAAGCAGCAAAGAGCATCTGTTCTGTCTGTGCACAATCGGGTAACTTTGAACTTGTATTGAAAGTCTTTTCAGGTGACACTTCAGGATGAGCTGTCCATTATTCATTTTGTATATGCCATTTTTTAGTCTATTTTTTTTTTTTTTTCCCCTCTGTAAGTTGTCTTTTAGCAGTCTTTCTCTGCACTTCATCATCTTCCTCCTCCCCCTCCAATAGACTTGTTGTGGCTGGTTCAGGGAGATGTAACCAGTACACAACAGTTTGTTGGTAAGTTGATTTTGCGAGTTGATAGCCATTTAGTATGGCAGAGAAGATACTGGATAACAAATAGGAAGATTTTTTTTTTTTCTGATAAAATAAACTTTGCAATATATCTTAAGACTGATCTATGAAAAGTTTACTGAAACAGTGCTGATTAAGTTAAATTTTTCCCTATAATACACAAATTGTGAAAGATCCGTGCACAAAGAAATTGGTCACTCTTTTCTGTTTCAAGTGTGCCATTTTGTCTTTGTTTTCTAGGCTCTCAATGCATTGCTACTTCCCTTTCCAAGGAAAACCTATTGCTACTCAAAAGGATTTTTTTGGACTGCTTAGAAAAAGCAATTGCTTCTTCCAATACCTCCATGTGCTAAATGCCAGCAGGCATCTGCCACCGAAAAGGTTCACCAAACCTTTTACCAAAACTAGGCAAATTGGTCAAACTGAAGTTTTGAAAAGTTTTGCCCATCTTTATGGCTATGTTCACACGCTGTACATTCCGCCTTTCATGTTTGTTAATTCTTGCTGTAAGCAGCGTTAAATATTGGCCGTTCATGGCTGGTCGTTTGTGTAGTGTGTGAACATGGCCTAGTACTGACTTTTCGCGCTACAACTTCTACGCGCAAAAAAGAAAAGCTGCATAACTAAGGAAGCTTAAATGATGTAAGAATGCTGAGGCCATGCAGACTAAAATCAGTAGTGTCTGTCATTTCACAGGTCCTCATATTACCCAGATTTAATTTAAGAAACCTTGCCAACATTTAGAGAGATACTGCCAGCGGGCCCATCCACTAGTTGGCTATATTAGATCCATGTTCTATATGTACACTCATTTTAGAGTACTGAAGAGCCTGCTAAGCTGCACCTTTTTATATAAATGTGTGTTCAGAATAGGCCAAACATACTCACTGGTTGACTACGTTTGACGATAGGCCCATTGAGTTTATTAAATCCGTTTGTTGCAGTATACCTTTTTTGACATATTGCTGATGTGTATACCCTGAACGATGGAGGTGGAGAATATTGCCATAATATATTGATCTTTGTGATAACCCAACATGTCCATAAAATTACAATAACCTACTCCAGAGAATACCTTTTTAAATGGGTATTCCAAAAAAAAAGTCTAGATCGGATATCAGAAAGTTTTAGAAATCAGGCCTTCCAGTACCTATCAGCTGCTGTATGCCCTTGGGGAATTTGTATATTATTTCCAGTCTGGCAAAGTGCTCTCTGATGCCACCTCTGTCTGTGTTAGGAACTGTCCAGAGAAGTAGCAAATCCCCCAGAGGTGGCAAGAGAGAGCACTATGAGACTAGAAAGAATACACCACTTCCTGCAGGACATCCAGCAGCTAATACCTACTGGAAGACTTGAGGTTTTTTTTTAATAGAAAAAATTCAAATCTGATTCCTGAAGGCTGTACAGATTTGTTGAGTATCCCTTTAAAGGGAAACCCTTTTTGTTCTCAGTGAAGTTTTTGTGCTATTAACAGTTTAACCCCTAAGCTAATAAGTCATTTTGTTGCACTGGGGGCAGGACTTCTACCTCCAGTGTACTGGCCCACCTCTCGTAACGAATATCCGAATATCAGGAGAACAGACTGGCCATGTGTGGATCGGTGCACTTGGGGGCATTAGTCCCATCCACAGTGCACCAAAATTTATTAGCATAAGGATTAAACTGCTGATAGCATGAAAAGATTCAAAGACTGAGATTTCTCCTCTTTTCAAATCCACTCCTGGCTATGGCTTCAATAATATGTCAGATAAATCTGACTGAGTAAACGCACCATAAGTCTGGCCTGATTACCGCTCCCCCCCCCCCCTCCCCAAACACCCCTTTTTTAAATTAGTTTTCACCCACCTGACTATTTAGGGGGAACGTGCACATTGAAAACAGGAATGGGGTAGCACCAAAAGTGTTGGAATCTGGGTATTTGTGGCCAAACTACTGTGGCCAAACTACTGACTACATGTTCTTTGTGTGGAACCATATGACTTGATAAAAAGGCTCAAGGGATCAGCCTCAACCTCTGTACCTTTCCCCTGCATAGCTCTCATAGTGAACATGCTTTATACTATGTGTGATGTGTATATGTAGTGACCCCTTATTGCATGGGTAGTGGTCTGCAGGGCTTCTCTAGTAGTTTGCAGACAGCTGCACTTATACCTGCTTTTAGTTTGAGCAGTAATGAACAATTGTCCTCCTTGACATGGATTTGTTCTACAATGTTCCATCTACAGATACAATGTTACACTGGTAACACTATGACAGGTTGTTATAGGTTTGGGGAGCCCTTGGTGACTGTATAGAGGCTCCTCTGGGTCTGTGCCCGGCCTGCTGAGGATGGTGGTGCTGGATGGTAGTGCTGGTGTATGTGCCTGGGCTGCTGAGGATGGCAGGGCTGGACCTTAGTGACTGTATAGGGGGCTCCTCTGGGTGTAGGTGCCCCCTGTGCCCAGGCTGCTGAGGATGGCAGTGCTGGACCTTAGTGACTGTATAGGGGGCTCCTCTGGGTGTAGGTGCCCCCTGTGCCCAGGCTGCTGAGGATGGCAGTGCTGGACCTTAGTGACTGTATAGGGGGCTCCTCTGGGTGTAGGTGCCCCCTGTGCCCAGGCTGCTGAGGATGGCAGTGCTGGACCTTAGTGACTGTATAGGAGGCTCCTCTGGGTGTAGGTGCCCCCTGTGCCCGGGCTGCTGAGGATGGCAGTGCTGGACCTTAGTGACTGTATAGGGGGCTCCTCTGGGTGTAGGTGCCCCCTGTGCCCAGGCTGCTGAGGATGGCAGTGCTGGACCTTAGTGACTGTATAGGGGGCTCCTCTGGGTGTAGGTGCCCCCTGTGCCCAGGCTGCTGAGGATGGCAGGGCAGTGCTGGATGTGGCAGCAGCCCCCACACTGCAGTAGTGCTGGGAGATGGGGGAGAGGAGCAGGCTGTGCTGACGCAGAGAACAAGCTGTAGAGGAGGAGCCTGAGCCCAATGCAGCATCTGACTGTATCCAGGCACCAGCATCTCCCCGGCTCAGCCAGGTACAGACCAAGGCACGATCGGGCACCGGGCATCTTCCGATCAGCTCACCCGCCGGGCACCGCTCACTAATTGTAGGAGGCAGCCGGCTGTCAGACGTGCAGACTCCGCAGCGACTCTCCTGCCCGCCGCACAGCCGCCACCCTCGGCGGATCCGCTGGCAGCTTCTCCCGGGCTCAGACCTGTGGCTGCGGGGTGCCGGGCGGCAGTGGGCGCGGTGACCTGTGGGAGCAGCATGTGCTAGAGGTGGCGCCCATCCCCTGGCATCACCCGCTCCTCTGCCCTCTATAGCGCATTCTGTCTCCGGAGAGCCGTATCGGGCTGTGGCATGGCGTGCCCGGGGCAGCTCCCTCACCGCTCCTGCTAGAGGCTGCTGGAAGCATCATGGATACTGCGCTTATTCTGTCTGTCGTCCAGAGAAGTAAACAGGCTGTAAATGGAGGAGGACATTGATACCCGCAAGATTAACAACAGTTTCCTGCGGGATCACAGCTATGCAACAGAAGGTGAGGGTGCCCTATGGGTGAGTGTGCTCTATGGGTGAGTGTGCGCTGTGGTTGTGTGTGCCATGATTGTGTGCTAGAGTTGGAGTGCGTGCTATGGTTGTGTGCCAGAGGGGGAGTGTTCACTATGGCCCTGTGTGCCGGAGTGTTAGTATGTACCAGGGCTGTGCATGGCATCCCATAGGATGAGTGTGCACTAGTGCTGTGCAATGCATTGGATAAGGTTTCCTGTTTGCTAGGGTTGTGCATCGTGTTCCAGGTGGTGAGTGTGCTTTAGGATTGTGCAGTCCTTTCCAGAAAGTCTGTGTACCCTGGGCCTGTGCAGCACATTCCTGTGCACTCTGCCCCTGCCTGGCAACCTAGTACAGTACTTGCTTCATTCTCCTCATACAGTCCCCAGAGCTCCTGGATACATCCCACCTTCTCTGGTCCCATATAGTTCTCCCTTATGACTATGGACATAAATCCGTGCTCTTCCCTGTAAGACATGCCTGTAGAAACTTGGCATTGCATAGCCTACAAAAATCTTTCAGGTTATAAAGGAGGCCCTGCAGATGTCTCACCTATACCTTTTAATAGGTACGACTCCTCCAGGGCCTACGGATGGTCTAGGGAGGGTCTACGGATGAACATGCCAATTCTTTGGGCGGAGGGCGCTTGAGACATCCTATTGAATCCATGGGACAAGCAGAACTTCAAGCGGAGTCCACAGTGCGATATTTGCTTGAAATTCTGCGCTGATTCCGTATTGTGAACATACCCTAGCGCTGAGCCCTTAGAATTATTAAGCCAATTCTACAATGATTTGTTATAACAAAATTGTGGATGTGCATTCTGTTGCTGATTTCACACATATATACTTGTGTGTATTTATATATAATTTATATATATTTATATTCATATTTTTTTAATATAATCTGCACCTTGTGAACTTGGCCCCATTTTATAGCAGCTTCCAATAGCCCTCTTGGTTCTCAGCCCATAATACACCATAGCCCTGCACCAGCAGTAACCCTGCAGCATTTATAGTGGGGGCAGCATGGAAGGCTGCCTGTCTTATGGGTCTTACTGTAGGAACTTGAAATATTTGCTTTGGGCAGACGGTGACAGCCATAAGAGGCTTTAATCGGCACATTCCCATTCATCTAGTAGGATTACCAGAACGTGTTTGGATGAGGGTTGAGCCACAGTTTTATAATTGACTGTATAACTACTCTTCAGTGTGGCTTCAGGTATTGCAGGCTTGTATTTGGCTTAGAGCTTTGACTGGTCATCCATTTATCTGTATAATAGAACTGGATAGTTTACTGCCACCATCTTTTATATAAGGTTCTTCACTATATCCTGCAGTCTTATAAATGCACACACAGGGTCAATCCTATTGAGACTAGTAATGACTTGCGTCTCGGGAATCATGAAGATTATATGTTTCATGATGGGTTACTGCTGACCGATAAGACATTAAAAAGAATGAGACCTAGTTGTGAAAGGTTTTTGGGTGGTGGTCTACAGAAGGTTCTCGGATCTCACATAGCTGATGACTTCATGTTAGACTTAAGGTTTGTGGGTGGTGTCTTGCGTCTGGTAATGGGCTTTGTTCATGGAGTGAGTACAGAAGTGGTTAATGGTAGGCAGCGATACTCACAAGTCAGGGAAAAGAGAGAACTATAGCGTTACTATGGGAAACCAGTAAGATTCTGTTTCACCAATGTAACATTTCCCAGCTAGGATACGTTCAGGATGCACTGGGTGACTAAGCCAGGTAGGTCTAGGTTATGCACTGGTACAGAAGCTTAAGAGGTTGTGGCATAAAAGAACACTTGAAGCTTCTTCATAAATACAGCAAAACCTAAAGTACTCAGCTGCTTCCACCCTAGTGAAGAGGATATTGACGGCTAATGGTGGCCCCCATCTCTGCTGACCCTTATGTAGGCTCCATGGAAATTGCATGTTCTCAGCTTCCAGGGAAGATCGGCTTACGGGAAGGGTCTGCTGGTGTTAATAAGCTAAAGCCATAATAGCGATGCATTATTGTAATGAATGCAGACGTTGTCCCTTTCATTAACCTTTGCCCTGAATTCTGTTCACTGGAGGAAATAATTTCTTTCTGGAGTCCCAGAAAATCCTTTCCAAGTCTGGGCATTTTACAGGGTGTGGTGAACAGATGGATGCCAGGGCAACCATCCACACACTATCTCTACTCCACCCCATAGTATTCAGAGGAACTCCCATTGTACTACTGAATATGGTGGATTTTCCATATTTTCCCCCTTTTTTTTTTTTTATATAGTTTTAGCAAATAAATAAAGTACAATGAGCATATAAATGCATTTACCACCATTGCAACATAGTCTATTGATAATGCATAGTGTAATCTATTTCCACTGGTACAATGAAAGGCTTGTGTGTAACATCAGGTGGTTGTCTTGCATGCTACTGCTCACTGTGTATATGGTCACCTGGCATTTTGCCAGATATTTTCTATAAATGATCTAACAAGGATGCTATATATACTTTTATATGAAAAATAAAGGTATAGCCAGAGAAGAGGGCCACATAGAGACTAATACATATTCCTAGTCTATGGTGGGTCTCCCTTATGTATGAAGTCTTCATATCAAGTGCATATGCCATTTCTTTATCATTCTAAGGGTGTGGTTATGGTGCAAGAGTACTCAAAGTGTTAATTTTTCTTGCTGGCACGGCCATGTATTTCTTAGCAGTGCTCGGCTGATGACTATAAATCTGGTAGCTTTATGCTCTCCTTAGAGGTTGAACAAGCCAGTAACCACTGCAACATGCCTTGACTATAGTGATGGGTGCCAGGGGAGCGGAGTGTGTTCTATACTTAGCCGTGGCATGTAGTGCAAGGAATGCTGCTGCTGCCTTCATCTGACTGGCATCCGTTTGTCTTGTCTGTGAGAGACAACAGTGTCTTGCTGATTTACTCATCAGTACAGTGTCTGCCTCTTACTCCTGTATAATCTAGTACTGCAGTCATTTCTAATATGGAGAAGGAGCAGCGAGCTGCTAATGGAAGCAGGCATTCTACATAAGCTGTAATTCATGACATTGACTTACATTGTATAGAATCAGCAAGAAGGTAACATTCTCTTCTCTGCTTTAATATATATATATATATATATATATATATATATATATATATATATATTATATATATTATTGTGAGTGTGTGTACATGTATATGAGGCAATCTCTTTGTGTAGAGAAGTCAGCAGGAAGCCACGTGTTGGCAAGATAAATCAGAATGATGCAAATTCACACCCATGCTGTTTGGACTGACACTTTGCTTTCTCTGTTTTACTATAGCTCATTAGTAAAGGGAAGGCCCCCACAGGATTCATGTAACATGTATGTGAATGGAACGGATCTGTTCCTCACCACAGTCAGCTGTAATTCAAATCTTATTTTACAATGGGACTTTATGGTGGGTGATAGTAGGGCACAGTGTAGTGGCATCTGTTGTCTTTACATTGGTTGTGTCATTGGCATTTCATTGTGGTGCCAATTGAACAGTTATTTCATTTTTGAAGTGGTCCTAGAGAGTATTTGCCTATATGACCTCAGTCAGTGTTAGTGACTTACTCAATCCAATTTTTTGGGGTTCAGTAAAAGGCATTATTCTACTATAAAGAAAACCTGCACTTTGTTATAACATATGGGGGGGGGGGGGCAAGAATTGATGACTATATAAAGCCCACAAATAATGGCTGAAAGAATACCAGGTCATACGTTTTCTAACTTGACATTGGGATTGCTGTGGTTCTGATACCAGATTCAGGTTTGGACTCTTTTGCTCTCTTCTGAAATTAATGCGCTTTCACAAAGTTACGCATTGTTTTCAGTCATTTTTCTCATTTGGTGTAGGCTAGTATGGCATCAGTGTATACTCTGTAAAAAGGGAAAAACCTTATAATGGGGCAACTGATGACACTTCAGTAAACTGTTGAAACATAACGGCAACATTTTTTTTTACTCCCGCGTGCCAGTACCTGTCAGGTTCCCTTCACAGCGTATAGGAAGACTTACCTTTCTGGAACCCTGAGAATATGGGTGATTAAAACCCTTAAGGATTTGTAAGAATTTCTTCACATGTTTTGGTTGTGTTGTGCTGCAAAAACCACAAAATGACTGCAGTGTGATTAAACTCTGAAGGCAACCACATTGGGACAGCTGAATTATTACTAAGGAAGAAGGGGTTGCTCTCTGAAGGACTGTGTGAGGAGTACAAGTGAGCCCCTGAGCATCTTCATGTTGCAAAGCTGTTTGGAAGGGGAAGGACCAGAGGTACTCATACATTGGCTTTCCTTCCTTAGTTCAGAGGTCAGTCACATGACAGCACCTATTGCTTTCAGCTTTACCATGACCTCGGGTTGCTGAAAATGCACTGGACTAAACAGACTGGCACTGTGCTGGGGGATAACACTGCTATAAAAGGCACGTGGTGGAAGAAAGGGTTACTGATGCAATGGCTCAAACACAGGGTTACACTAAGGCTGGGCGCACATATCGGGCAGTCAAGAATCCTCCTTTTACCGGAAACAGAAACTGCACAGAAACACAAACATTATCAGGCATCCTATGCTCCCTTCTTACTTTTTTTTTTCTTCTATTGACCTAATTTGTTGGAAATTTAAGAAATGGAAGAATGTTGCAAGATTGGTAGATTACATTTTGGAGGCAGCACTGTGGACATATAGCAATAGGGACTAAGGAATAGCTGTCCAGAATCTTATAGATGATCCCAGATAAGGGAAAAAGCCGTGATGATCAGGCACAGCCTGGATCCTCTGGAGAGGCTAACTGGTGCTTAGATTGCAGTTACACAGCTCAGGCCCTCTCCTGTGCTTAGCTATAGCTTCCTTTGTTCTGTCCTAAAAAAACAAAACAAAAACAACAAATAGCAAGAAAGTGGCCAAGACTTAAAAGCTGCTTTTTTTGTAGTGGTAATTTCTTAACTGACAAATTGTTTGAAACTTTATTGCCCATTTAAAATAGGTTGTGTTGCCTAGCTGAGTTTTTATGTTTCTGGCACAACCATTGTTGTGCTTTCATGTAACTTTTTTTTTTTTTTTTTTGTAAGAGTTTTTTATTCTGCCATTGACCAATGCATGTGGAAACTGCAATAGAAAAAGTACCCTTTTAGAGTTAAGTCTGCGGTGCCTTTGTTGAGCTGCAAGAATGTAGTTCTATGTACTAGAAGGAAGTGTAAGCGGTAAGATTACTGAAAGGACACTGTCATTGGTAAATCTCCTTTTTAATTTTCCCCAGACTGTAGCTTTGTATGAGTCTACTGGTTATTGCTCCAGAGAGCTGACACATTGGTGCAGTCAGCTTGTGTTATCACGCAGTGCTACATATAAACACAGCAGACTTTGTAGTTTCTCTATGGTCTCATGATGGGAGCGTCCATGTTATATGCCAGGCCTCTTGTATGCTTGTTTCTCTTTGCTGTGCAGAACTTTCTGTCCTTTGTGGGTTGGAAATGCCAGCTGTCGGAGTTCAACAACTTGTTGGCCTAGAGGCTTCTTTCCGGGAACATTCTAATATAATGCAAATTCTCCCATTGATCCAGAGTCCTTCATTTTGGCTACAATGGAATTTTCATTAATGAACATGCCCTGAATGGTCACTTTGGATGGGAACAATTCTCCATGGCCAGGAACTAATTACAGTTGCCTTTAGCTGACACTTATTAGAATACTAGATATGCTGCAGGATTTTGCTTGTGTATTTTCTGTACCCAAATGCTATAGACAGAAATCATCGATGTCTATAAAATCAGCTTGTCATGTGGAACAGTCTATTGTCACAAGCTCATGTAGATTGCTTTTCGGAGTATTACATAAACAGTGTGAAGCTTACCAGTCTATTTCTCAATAAATCCACCATGTTATACCAATTAATTACACTGCACCTTGTAATTGGGGTCAGAGCTTCTGTTCTACAATGCCTGCCTGCCACGGTTTGCTAAGTATCCTTTTCAATTGGCATGTGTCTACCACAAGAGTTAGCTAGGCCAAAGTATACCTATTAAACTCCAATAAAGGTTTTAAAACTGAAAATTTGCCCCTTGGAAAACAAAAGCAGTAACTTGAATAGTTGCCATGGACATCTAAAAATTGAGAGGTAAAATCTTATTTTATCAGAGCTCATTAACATGATGTGTTGCGATGGACAACAAAGTCATACCATTATACAGCTTAAAGGGGTTGACCAGGGAGCAGAAAACTCTAAAGCATTCTGCTCCCTGGCACTCGCTTTCTGTGATTCCACATCTTAAAGGGCCTCTCTTCCTGTCACTCATCCCCGTGGAGCGTGCTGATTGGTTCCCTTTTAAGCCCCATTACATGGACCGATCTGGAGGAGCAAGTGAGCGACGACCTGTCAGGTCAGCACTCGCTCCTCATTCCCCGCTCGCTGCCATCGCCATTACCCACGCTTATAGAGCGGGTAAGAGCGGGGAGCTTGGGAGGGGCTTTGAGGACGATCTTTAGGTTGTCTGGGGAGCCCATAGGAGATAGCAGTAGTCTCATATTGTGCTCCTATTGCACAGGGCGCCAGCCAGCAAACTGTCGCTATTCTAGTTTTGTTTTCTTTTGTTGTTTTTTTTCTGCATGTTGAGAGACAAGGATCAGCCAACTTTTAACAGGAACTATTACATCAAACGATTATCGGCCAAGCCCGGCAGGTAATCACTTGGTGTAATAGGGCCTTTTGAAGTAGTCTTTCTTAGGGTCCATTTACACAGAAAGATTATCTGCCAAAGCCAGAAACAGACTATAAACAGAGATAAGGTCATAAAGGAAAGACAGAGATTTCTCCTCTCTTCAAATCCTTTCCTGGCTTTTGGCTTTAAGTCTTTGGCAGATAATCTGTCAGATAATCTTTCTGTGTAAATGGACCCCTAGACATGGATGGGATTGGTGTGTATCCTGATCTGTGTGCGTTGTCTGATTATTGACCTAGTGCAGATATTGGACATAGCTGTGGGGGTGATTTCATAAGCAATAAGGATATTAGGGGCCTTGTCAGTCCCTAAATATAGGTTTCACACAGTATTTTAATACCCAGAAGTGGTTCCACAAAGGTGCAGTTATTCTATACTTGACACTAATTCTTATATAATTTTTGTTGGACTGTATTGACCTCATTTTATTCAATGTCCTTGCTAGTCTTCAGCTTCTGTGTTATTCTGACAGTGCTTTTGTATGTAAGCACTACGGATGGTCCGAACCTGCCGAGGTTCGGGTTCATACGAACCCGGACTCTCGGCAATGATTCCCGCTGTCTTAAACCTTCGTGCAGAGGGTGGATACAGCAGGAGGACCGCCTGGAAAACTGGGATACAGCCACAGCCATGGGCTGTATCCCAGTTTTCCAGGCGGTCTTCCCGCTGTATCCACCCTCTGCACGGAGGTTAAAGACAGCGGGAATCATTGCCGAGAGTCCGGGTTCGTACGAACCCGAACCTCTGCAGGTTCGGACCATCCCTAAATTAAGCACATTGGCCTTCATAAAACGTAAAAAAAAAAACTAATTTCTGGGGTTTTTTTTTATCAGTTAAGATGCCAGTAAAATGAGATTCTGTTAGGGAAAAGGGGGCTTTGTATCTCACTTTATACTGGTACATAGGACCTTGCCCCTGTACATTCCCATGCACTGGACTTGAGTTATGGTTCAGTGTGTGCAGAAATGCATGTAGGGATGGAAATTGTGGATAATGTAATATATCAAGGTCATGGGGAGAAACACTACTTATACATATTTGCAGATATGTTAACTAAGAAAAACACTTTTGTACATAGGTCACCAACCCTAAAAGAGAGACATTATATTTTAGGATACATTGTAATCTCCATCTGTGTATGAGTTAACATCTGACTGTTGTAAAATAGATTATAGTGACCAATACCCAACAAGCTGGAGAGTTAGACCCAACCAAAATGTAGGGAGTTGGCCATTGTTTTGTGAATCAATCTGCAATCTTAGTTGTGCCCTTAGTTTGGTAAATGTTCACAAGCAATATTTTTTGGAAGTATCTAGTTTTTTTTTAGTTTTTTTTTTTTTTTTGGGGGGGGGGATATTTGTTAATGCATTTATAAAAATACCAGTTTTTATACCAGGATTTGCTTTACTTGGCCAACCAACTTAGATTTAGCAGCTAATTCTGATTTTTACAAGGAGCAGATTCCTAAAATAAAATTACAGGTTGGCGGTAGATAAACATAATAAAGTAGACTTACTCAGCCTTATGCCTCCATTACCCACTCTTGCCTCTCTTGGACATCTGCTGGAAGTCCTTTTCGGCCAGCTTCTCTATACATCACGGCATTGGGTCCTACTGCTGGAATGTCCCAGCCCTGCTGATGGATTATCCACTCAGCCAGTCAGTGGCTGCAGTACTGTCCTGCCCCAATCACTGATTGGGTGAGTGGGCATTCCATCATCAGGGTACTTGATGTTGCAGCATGAGCTGCTGGACTGTCCTGTATCGTTCATATAGCGCTATTGGGGCACGAGGGTAGGCAAGTATAGTGTTTTTTTTTTTTTTTTTCTTTTTTGGGACTTCTCCTTTTAGACGGGAGTCCCTTCTTTTGTACACTGTGCTGGGAGGTCTGCGGGAGCGACAGAAAGTACATACAGGAGCAGGAATCCCTGCTCCTGTACACTGAGTGATGGCGCATACATTGTGTACCTCATCAGTCAGATAAGCATTACTGCTTACTTCCAGACAAGAAAACACCCTTGACACAACATTGAATGCAATGTACGGATTTTTTATTTATTTTTTTAATCGTAAATCAAAAACTTTGACAAACCTATTTGCTCATTGTTGTCTATGATCCATTAAACAGTGTATAGCAGTGCGCTTAGTAGGAAGTAAAAGAGACCGCAGGAAGTGTTAAGAGTTGGACTCCAACCTATCACGTGTTGTTCTATACTAAGGATAGGCCATCAATAAAGAGAAATCCTGGAAAACCCACTTAAAGTAGCTTTTGCCCTGTACATACAAATATAGGATCATGCTCGTAATGACATTATAGATATTTTAGGAATGTACCAAGTAATTTAGAGGGACAATCTTGAGAGAACCTTGCATGACATTGCAGAAACTACTAGGTACCATACTGAATCTATTTGTCAAGGCTTGAGCAATAGCTGTAAAGGAATTAATCCTGATTAGTCACATAACCTGATGCAAGTTTCTCTATATGTGTTTAGGACTTGAGAAAAATGAGAAATTTTGATAGCTGAACATGATGGCTCCCTGGTGAGAAAGGAATAGGAATGCATTAAAGACACAAGCACTTCGGGGAGGATAAACATAAAGAAGTAGCGGTTGGCTTTTAACTGTATTTTAATGAAGGTGTCTCATGCATATTGAGCAAGTGCGTGCAAGTTGGATTTATGCACGGTGATATTTTTAGCTCCATTGTGCGATCAAGTCATAATGTAATTGCTTTGATAATTGTAAACGATAATGGCTCTCGAGTAGCTGGACTTTCTAAAGAATAATCTACACTTGTTTCATTTTAATAACTGATGTAATAACCATTGCTTCCCTATAGTGAGCAACCTGATAGCCGTGAGTAGTAGGATTACGATTCCAGAGGAACAAAATAAATTAAATGACTGTGTCTTCATAGCAAAGTGACCCAACTTTTTTTTTTTTTTACCTTATCAGATATGTGCAGTACACATTTTTCAAGCAATTTTTTTTATTATTTCATTGTGACTAAAATAGTCAGTTTTAAGAATATACTACACTAACATCAGAACTTTTTTGGGGGAGGATTTATCATGCACCCCTGGCCTATGCACATTCGCCCCTTCTCCGTGGCGTATCCCCTGCTCGCCTGATGGATGGGTGGGTAGGGCACAACAAGGAGGGGAGGAGGCATGGCCTCCTCTAGCACCTGATTTATTAAGGTTTATGCCTGGAATCAGGCGTAAACTAGGCAAAAATCTACACCTGCTGTAGAACAGGTGTAAATTCTTGCGCAATGCCTGTGCAGGGCTGGCCGGCTGTACTAAGAGGCCTCTTGGTAAGTCCTGCCGGGGAAAAAGGGTGGAACTTTAAAGAGGATGTAACACCAGGTACATCCTCTTTAATGAGAACCGACAGATCGAACGGCGCAGTCACGGGGAACCCATTAGAATGAATGGAGCCACGTCATACAGGGGAGGGAATTCCCTCCCACTGGGGGCGGGCCGGCCTTCCTCCAGTGCTTGAGCACCGGCCGGTTCCGGTGCATAGAATGGCGCCGTGCACGGGCAACGGGCCGCGGGCTGAAAAACGGACAGCGGCACCGGCTTCCCTGTGACGGCACCGTTAGATCCGTCGGTTCAGATTAAAGAGGATGTACCTGGTGGTACATCCTCTAAGACTGGCGTCTTGATGAATGTATGCCTTTTGAGCTCTTGTGCAGACCTATGTGACTTCATGGTAACATCTGCAGAGAAAGTGTGTTCCTGCAGTCTTAAAGTAATCTGTCCCCTACTTCTTGCTAACCTGGGCTTGTGACTGATGCCACAGTCACCATTTACAATGGCCATTAGCCACATGGTTTTGCATATCTGGTATTACAGGGGAAGTTGTGTTGCTTCTGTTGGCATATGCAATAATGCATACAACATGGTTTCATCCACACCACACAGTGTGGAAATATGGCCTTACATTGTCTAACAAGGAGTTAGTCTTAACACAACTTAGGTGTTGACACCTCCAAACCTGTCAGCAGCACTCTACACTATTGGTGATGTGCACCAAAGGAAAGTTTGCACAGGAACACCTGTCTTTTGCCAGATTTCCTGCTCCTGTAGGTACAATACTGTTTTTTGAGTGGCAATGCATACTTTTTGCAGTGCTGTTTACTTCCTATATTTGCTGTAGAAGATTTGTGTGTGGCATGTAGGATATTTCACATGGGTCTTACTGTGTGGAATGTATCGATTTAACCTAGTACGTGCAGGAAGAGAAGCCCATATGCTATCCTAGTATATGGATATTTCGTATCTATTGGACTCTCTAGAGTTAATAAACTAATGACTGGTTAATAAAATATTACACATCAATAATTTTACCTTTACATTATCAGAAGGATCAGTTTAGTGGTGCTGTTTCTTTACTTATTCTTGGATGGCAGTGTGACCCCTATTGAGAGGTATGCAGATTTCAGGACCACGGACAGCAGCACATTGTTCTACATTTGGCTTTCTTCTCCAGTCTACATTATGATGATTCTTTGTTTTCTTCCACATGCAATGTTATATCCTACCAAATGTTCTGCTGTTCAGCCAGTGTTCTGCCATTATGTGTATTCTGATGGTGGGCACCGGGGACTGGGACATCACAGCAGACTGAGGCTAAGCTTATTCAGAGAACATTATGGTCTCTCTATGAAGTCTCACGTTGGTTTTCACAGCAGAATAAAAGGAAGTTATCAGAAAATGAAAGCACTAGGTCATTTTACTCTCCTCCCAACCAGCATAGCTGAATGTGATGCAAACCAGATCTTGTGTATGCTGATGCGACTAGTAAATCTCCATGTTACTCTTAGCTGCCTAATATATGATTGTATGAAAACAAAAATGGTAAAACTACTGGCACGTTTTGTTGTTCTAGGTTCCAAAAATGTATACATATTTAATAGTGTTCACTGATGCAGAGACAATGGGAGGATTGCTGTGTCCGGAACTGGTGGGCTATGTCATATAAATATTTCATTTGATGCTACTGTACAGTTCACAAATGTAGACTGCAATATTCGTCTGCTAGTCTAATGTGTCTGATTCCCAATCCTCAGGGCACAAACCTTTTGATTCATTCTGTGCAATTTCAGTTCAGTGCTGCCCCTGCCCTGCTTAGGAAAGCATGTAGGCTGCAGTTGTTTTTCCACACAATTGTGGAATGAAAATGAAGTGGAGTCAGTCTGTTGCCTAAGGCCACAGTGTAAGCGTTTCCTAAGCTATCTCAAGATGGTTAACTGCTGTGCCAATAAATTTTGCAGCTAGACTTTGCAATTGTTCTGCAGGAGAAAGAATCGTAAAAAGGATTATGGACCTTCTTAATCTGTCATTATTTTTCATCTGGAATCTGGTTAACTGTTTGTGTTTAACATAATGGGCTGATATACGAAAAAGGTAAAGGGACATTGTTGGGGTGTTGTCTGCAGTAGCTATACTATGAAATAGTGGTAAACAAAGGACTGTTCTAAAAAATTCCTTTTACAGGCTTAAAGGGGGTCACACAGGATTTAAAAATTGATGGCGTAGCCTTGGGATATGTCATCAAGATTATATTGGTAGGAGTCTGACTTGCCCCAGTCAGCTGTTTTTGAAGGGGATGCAGTGGTCCTGCAGGTGTTGTACCCTCTCTTTATTTTGCAGTGCTTGTACCTGCAATTGACATTACTATTTCTAGCTATGCTCTGTGACCCAGTTATTTGCACTGGGATAGAATAAATTTGACTTCAGAGATTTATCAAAAGTGAAGTGTTCCTGACACTACTTTTAAGGGATTCATTTTGATGCCTGGATTTAGAGCTTTTATAGAGTTTGAGCTCTACGGTTTGTCTTAAAGGAATATTCTGATCTAAAACCTTTTTATGATCTGCTTAGACTATTCCTTGAATGTCTGATTAATATGTTCATGGGGTGGGACAGGATCCATCAGCATTTTAGACATGGGTGTATATGGCGGAGGTGGGATTCTGTTGATATGCCATACATGTCTGAGATGGGACTCAATACTGATGGTGTTGGACTCTGTTGTGTTGGGTTACGTTTATTTAAAAAATTCTGAGTTTTGAAGAGGTTGTCAACAGATACCAATGATTAGAAATTTGGTTTATTTGGAGTGAACATATATTGGATGAATCACACTGTTACAGAAAGTCTTCATCAAATCTCCTGTGTAAATTAAAGTTTGTTCAGGCAAAATTAACTTTTGCCCTATGCATTAGAGATTGCAGGGGGTCCGACCTCCATATCAGGTCCCCGGCTTCTTTGTTATGAATACAGCCACGGGTATGGGGGCTCTGTTCATTCCTATGGAGCTGCCAGGAAGAGCCAAGAAAGTACTTTACGGCTTATTTGGCTCTTTTTGGTTGCTCCATAAAAATAAATAGAGCTGTGGTTTACATTCTGTTGGACCCCCCACAATGCCTTTTGTCCCCCATGTTTTGCTTGCCTCTTTAACCCTTAGGTTGCAAACACACAGGGCGGCTCCACGTCGGGGCAGCGCACTGATTGGCTGAGCAGGATGTCCAGTCGGGAACCTCTGAAGCAAGCTGGATCGCGGAGCAGGTAATGTATATGCTCCATCCGGTGGGTGTTACTGGGGAGGTCTCCCTACATACTGGCAGCAGGATGTCAATCCCACTGCGAGTATGTCTTCCCATTGCCTCTACAGGCCAGGGATCTGCAGCGGATCTCGCTGCGATTTCACAGCGAGAAATGCGCTGCTGACCCGCCCTGTGTGTTTGCAGCCTTAAGCTATGTTCGAACAAGGGTTTTTTGAGGTTAAAAACTTCCTTTTTTAATACTCATGGCAGTTAGTAATGATCATTACCATGATTTTAATGGCCCCTCATCCACCACCACCACCACCACCACATACTATGGGTAATTTTATGCTTGTGCTGCAGTGTGTGTGTGTGTGTGTGTGTGTGTGTGCCTTTTGCATCGTTCTAGTTGACAGAATTGGCATTAATTGATGTAGTCACAAAGCAGAGCTATGAAATGGTTTTCTGACACCAGGAGCAGCCAATTTTCATCTCTAGTACACTGTGCGTGTCATTGCAGCATCACAACAATGTATCTGATTTATTGTCTCTGCCTTCTATTTGGTGGTTGGAGTACTCCTTTTTGTCTGATATTAAAGGACACCTTTGGGTAGTTGCAGGGAAAAATCCTTCTAGGCTACCTTCAGACACAAGTTTTTAATGGCTTTTTTTTGTCTTAAAGTGTCAATGATGTGTCAATATCACGCCGGCAGCGGGGAAAATCTTTGAATTGCTGTAGCACTGTAGTGAAAGAACCTTTGATTTGACATGTCCTTGGTTGCCTGAAATCTGTCAAAAGTTTTGATCAGTCAGATTTTTAGTGTTCAGATCCCCAGCAATCTTTAGATATAACTGGGAGTAGCACACGGCTCAGAGCTCCCCTCCCTGGCTTCCTGTGATCTACAGTATCTCACTTGACACTACTTATAATGGAGTGAGTCTTGTATAGCAGGACGGAGAATGAAGGAAACGAGGAGAGAAACGCTCAGCCACACGCTTCTCCCAGCTATTTCCAAACATCTGTGGGAGTCGTAATATGCAGACCCAGACCGATTAAAACCTTTGACAAGACATTACTGCAAATTTTTATTCTTTTAATGTCAGCACTTTCATGTTGCCTGAACCATGTGTCATTAGGGCACAACTGCTGGCCGTAAATGATAGAACTCTTGTGTTTGAGTATAGGGAAGAGATTTATCAATCAAGGTTGGTTGGTCGGTCAGGGGGAAGCCAACAGGGACCACCCCAATGACTTATACATTAAAGAGAAATTGTCAGTTTCATGCTACATTTTGCTATTTGCTAACATTGACCTTGCAGTTTATGCTGCAAAACATGAAGAGCATTGACAGGCTTTCCTCTAAGCCAGTTCACATGTCTTTACTTCATGTATACATTTTTTTTTTTTCAAACAGAAATTTCCAGGTCAGCCAGTGGGTGTGGACATTTCCTGCATGATTAGTGGCAAATGGGCACTACAGAGTAATGTTGCGTGTTTTTGTTTTTTTTTTTTTTTTTCCTTCTGCTTCCATCTGCTTTTACAAACTGAAATTTTGGAATAGTTGAGTCAACCTCATTTTGAGTCCACCATTTGCTTCACTTTAAAAGAAAAAAAGCGAAAAAAAAAGTCTCAAGGCAGTTTCACAGGGAGAATGTTTAATACATGAAAGTAAAATATTGATTGCTATTTTTGCTCATATTGTTCCTGTAGTGAGGGCTTTTCCCATTAGACCTGTCTTGGCACTGTACATATATTAAGAAACTCATTTTTGCATTCTGTTGCCTTAAGGATTTTTAAAGATTAATAAAAATTCATAGGATGCCGGCTTTAAAGGGGTAGTCCACCAAAAATTTTTTTCTTTCATATCAACTGCTACCATGAAGTGCCAGAGATTTGTAATTTACTTCTATTAAAAAATCTCAAGCCTTCCAGTACTTATCAGCTGCTGTATGCCCAACAGGAAGTTGTATTATTTCCAGTCTGGAGAGCAGGAGAGGTTTTCTATGGGGATTTGCTCCTGCTTTGGACAGTTCCTGACATGGACAGAGGAGGCAACAGAGAGCACTGGGTCAGACAGGAAAGAAAACACCACTTCCTGCTGGACACACAGCAGCTAATAAGTACTGGAAGACTTAAGATTTTTTAATAGAAGTGAATTACAAATCTCTGGCACTTTATGGCACCAGTTGATTTGAAAGAAATTTTTTTTGGGTGGACTACCCCTTTAAATTACTCCACAGGACGGCCTTTCCAATTTCCCTAGCATTGCCCAGGAGATGTGAAATGCACCAAACAGCATTTTCCCATATTTTTTCTAAATACTTAACGTGCTAACTGAACAGTCCCTTGTCCATCCTCAAAGTAAGGTTTACCTATGTAATATATTTTTGAAGAATACAATGAACAGACATGGCTATGAATTGTGTAAAGCTTGGCGCTGGATAAGGTAACATGCTTTGGTGATTTATACGAAGTATAGTTTAAAAAGAATCTATCAGCTGTATACAATGGTGGGATTGAAGAAAGGGGAGAAAGAGGATTGAATCATTTGGCAAGTGCCATCTTTATATCATGATTTCCTTCTGTTCACCAAAAGTAGAGAACATGATGATTTCCCCCTTATTTAACCACATGGTTTAAGAGCTCCCTGTACTGTGGGGGAGGGGCATGGCCTGCACAGAGGGGTCTACAGCACTGTACTCTAAGGGCCCTATTCCACCGGACGATTATCGTTTGCATAATCGTTAACTATTAACGATCTCAAACGACCGCTATTGCGAAAGACCTGAAAACGTTCAGTTATTTCCATGGAACGAGAATCGTTACTTATGATCGTAGTTGCGATCATTTTTTCTTCGCTATTTATTCGCTATTGCGTTTGTATCTATTGCGAACGACCGAACGATGTCTTATTCAATGCGAACGATTTGCGAACGTGCAACGATAAAAATAGGTCCAGGTCTTATAAAGCGATCAACGATTTCTCGTTTGGTCGTTAATCATTAACTGCATTTTAACTGAACGATTATCGTTTAGATTCAAACGATTTAACGATAATCTGAACGATAATCGTCCGGTGGAATAGGGCCCTAACCCAGGAAGTCTCCCTCATCTTCCAAAAAATAGCAGATCCGCTCCAGGCTGGGGCTTACATTAGGGGACAGGACTGTGGAGGTAATCTTTTCATAGCTGTAACCCCTTTCTCCCTGGACAGTGAGTGCTGCTATACTGTGCCCACATATGCCCTGCTCATTCCTTCATACTCCTTGTAGTCTCAGTCAACCTTGTGTCCCCTTCCTCTCCATTCCTGCTATAATGCGCCTGCATTCACTCAGCTATACATACTGCTGCTATAATGTGCCTGCACTTACACTCAGCCACTCACACTACTGTATAGAGAAGTCTGTCTCTGTCCTCCTGCACAGCTCTGATTCTCACTTCGACTGGTCCATGCTGAACACACATCCCTTCCCCATTGCTGTCATGTGACCGCACAGACCTCTGACAGCAGCCCTGCTTCTCTATTCTAGTCTGTTGTACTACACTACTGCATTGTGGGGATCTACAGTTCCATCCTGTATATACAAACTGCAGCTGTTTTTTCAGGTTTATGAACTTACTATACATTATACTCCACATGCTGATTGCTATACTGTGCAGTAACTTATTATGACATATTCAGCTGTTTCTCATTGTTTTATCTGTTCTACATGTTCAGAATGAAAAATAATTATTTTTGGGGTGTGGAACCAATTGTCTGCAAATCAGTGATTACTTATGGGAAAATTTGGTTTGGTTTAAGAGTGATTTGGATTACAAGCACGGTCCCGGAATAGGTTGTGCTCCTAATCCAAGGCACCACTGTAATTTTATTGTGATCTTCTTTAAGGCCCAGTTCACACTGAGTAAACACTGCGTAATTCCGCAGTGGACCCCCGCTGTGCTCAGTGTGCTGCTGTAAGTGAATAAGAGGGCACATGCTCGTCTGCACCCTCTCCTCTTCGCTCAAAGAAGTAACATGTTACTACTTTAAGCGGAGAGAAAGCGGACGAGCGTGCGCCCTCTCATTCACTTACAGCAGCACACTGAGCACGGTGGGAATTACGCAGTGTTTACTCAGTATGAAAGGGGGCTAATAGTGTAATACATACTATATGCAGGTACCTAACTGAAAAATCCAACAAAAGTCTAAAAACCGTTTGATATGGTATGAATTATGACAGATAAAATATATAGGAAATAACACACCCTAGAGAATAATAAAATCTGAGCTCACGGACACAGCATGTTAGTACAGTAGCATGAACATTTTAAAGCTGAGGGCATCATAATAAACGATGATGCCAGGAGTTCCGAAGTCCATTTTGTAGCACGTAGTCTGCATATAGGCACTTCGTATAGAACGTGTGAATACCCCCTCTGTGTATGCAGTCAGGCTTTGAAGTCTGCTCTGCTTGATGCCTCTTCTCCCCAGGTGCTGGGGAGAAGAGAGATCCAGTTCTGGGGAACTGGGAGAAGTTTCCCAGGAGTGGATCCATCTTTTCCAGCAGACTTTAAAGCTTGCAGCCTGACTGGCAGAATGCAGATAGAAACAAAGCAATTCACTTCGTTCCCACTGTAGATTTGCTCATCTCTAGTGGCCACAACCACTCCCTCATTTTTTTCCCAACAGCCATGTGGGGATGCTGGGATTATTTGGCTGCGCTTAGAAACGTAACTTTCTATTTTTAGAAATGTTACGTTTATGCAGAACATCAAAGTCTAGAGCCTTTTCAGCGGTCATAGTGCAGTTGTCAGTGAATGATGGTCAGAGCCTGACCTTAAAGGGGTGAAGCGGGGTTTAGAAAGCAAAAATAAATACATTACCTACCTTTTTTTTTGTTTTTTTTCTCTTAAAAACATCCCATTAGACAGCTCTTTAAATGGGGATTTCACACTTGATGCTTTGAACCAGTTTAATTCCGTTTTTGATTTTATATAGCTGTATGTAGGTTAAAAGGTAAAATCTCCGTCCCTTTACTATCTCTATTTCTTTCTAAATCAAATATCTGAAACTTCTCCAGAGTCTTCACTTAGCATACAATATTTTCCCCACAGATTTGCATGTGATAATTGTGGTGGTTGGAAAACGGGTAACAGTTATATTGAGACCGTTATTCTTGAAATAGGAAGACCACTTTTTTAAAAACCTTTCTCAAGTTTAAGTGAGTTCCATAAGTTTAAATGAAAAAAAAAAAATGACCAAAATGAAACTACTTAAATGTTATATATTTTTGCTCATAGAAAACACAAATGTATTAACCCAGAAAGGTTTACCTTGTACAGTGCTTACCCAGATGTTGAATGGTATGCACCTGATCATAGCATCTGGTCTCCCGGCTGCTCTTGGGATGATGCATCAACTTTATGTAATGCAGTGAACCTGACAATGCATCCCTAAGTGATATGTGTATTTACTTACATCTGGAAGCAGATCTTGTAGTCACAGGACACTGTTAGAGAGGATTCTTTGCAGGTGTGAATTGTAACATTTGTCTGTCATTAAAATCTATAGAGTATATATTATTATTAATAAACTTTCTGTTGAAAAATTGACTCCTAAGGGTGCCTTCACACCTACTGACTCGCAGCGTTAATAACTAATTATTACATACACGCAGTGGTCTGAACGACCGCTGCGTGTATGTAAATCTGCCGGCCGCTTAACCCCTTCTGATGCCGCCCGCCTCCTGCTCCAGCTCTGTATACATTACCTGTCCTCGCTCCACCGGGTCCCGGCGTCCTGCTCTCCCGCCCGGCCAATCAGTGGCTGCGGCTGGGCAACACACTGATTGGCCGGGCGCAAGATATGCCGGGACCCCGTGCAGCGAGGAGGTATGTATAGAGAGCGGAGCGGGAGGTGGCCGGCCGGCATCAGAAGGGGTATATTAAATCAGTTCAGCTGAGAGATCTGGGTGACGACCAATGGCAAGTGATTACCCACCATATAACTGATATTGTAGGTGTAAAGCTGTAAGACTACATAATGGGACAGGATTTTTTTTCCGCATACCCGTTGAATGACAACCATTCTTGGCCCTGACCCAGCTTTTAAAAAAAAAATCGAACAAATGTTATAATAACTTGACATAAGAGCCCTGTTCTTCTGAAGCCATATACTGAACGACAGTGGGCAAAAGCTGTTTTTACTTCCAGAAATCTGCTGTCAATAGGTATAACCAAGTATTTACTCTGTCCGCTATAAATGGAGCAATCGGTGTGCCAACTGTCCTTTATGGGCAGCGGTTATTTTGCCAAGCCAACTGTCCCTTGAATAGTCTTCCAACTGTTCCAATATGTCTCTAAGCAATGTGTCCTCAAAACCTCCTTGAAGACCACATCTGAACAATGGGGAGATAACTAAGGAGTAATTTTGCTGTGCCTATAATCATCTCTTAAACAGCTTGAAGAGCAAGATATTAAATAGATGAAAGCTTTACTGATCTGTGTGACCAGCAGCTAAGCCAGACAGAGGTTCGGATCTTTGACAGTATTGGTCTGAGCTTCTTGATGTCATATCTACTGAACAGGCAGTAGCTTCAGAGTCCTAGCAGGGAATCAATGAAGAGGACCCTTGAACTCTTATTACTCCAAACAAAATCTGGTATAATTTGCTCGTAGAAACCAATCGCAGCTCGGGTTTTATCTCCGATTAAAAATGGGCACATAGGCCCAACCTGTATCAAACATGCTTCTTCAGCCAATTTTTTCACATAGGACAATTTTTTGGGCAATATTTTAGCAAAAACCTGCAGCCAAAAAATGGCTGTTTGCAATTGGAATGTTTTTTTGGGCCATTTACATCCCAAAATATGGCAGTGTTTTCAGACCCACTTTGACTTTGGTATTGTGTTTTCAAACAGTCCTGTTGGATTTAATAGAATTACAGTGGAAAAATTGCTCCCCCCCCCCCCCCTCCAAAAAAAAAAAAAAGTAATTTACCAGCAATCAATGTAATAACCATAAAGTTGGCTCATGTTCTGTCTTTGTTACATAGGTGGCATCACACCTAATAAGAGGCTTATGATAAGCAAATTATGGAGTGAAGCCGGTAGCAAATATAAATTCTGGAGCGGGAATACTTCCTCTTTTGATATTCTTTTAGAAGGTTTAGACAAAGCAAGTGGTTTAATACTGATTAGACTGTGATGTTAGAATACATTTAATCTAGTAGGGTAATAGGAGAAGTGGCGGTATAGCAATGTATTTGTTTTTTTTTTTTTTTTGGTTTTATTTACCTGATATAGTTTATAGGCTTTTCTTTATTTGATGTTGCCTTTTCATCTTACACCAATGTAAACCATGGTAATTAATGCAGAGCTTCCAAACTTCTAAAGGCCCCATGATATAGATGTAATGTGTCTGAAGCTAGAAAGCAGTTTTGAGTGGCAGAGATTGGGAGCTATTGCAGTAGTGGAGAATTGGGGCGGGTAAATATGGTTTCTCTTTTAGCTTCACTTGATGACTGTGTGCGACTATTCTAATGTGGGTTGGTGTTTATTTTGTTTCAGTATACAGTTGTGATTTATGGAAAAGTCGCACTTTTCATAGTAAATGTCGCAAACCTATTCACCTGATATTGACCAGATGTAGACCTGAACCTGTTTTTGCGCCTTTTTAAAAAGTCACAAATTAGTTGCAAATTTTTGGGGTGGATACTAGAGATGAGTGAACCTAAAGCATGCTCGAGTCGATCCGAACCCGAACTTTCGGCATTTGATAAGCAGTGGCTGCTGAACTTGGATAAAGCCCTAAGACTATGTGGAAAACATGGACATAGTCATTGGCTGTATCCATGTTTTCCAGACAACCTTAAAGCTTTATACAAGTTCAGCAGCCCCCGCTAATCAAATGCCGAAAGTTTGGGTTCGGATGGACTGGAACCTGAACCCGGTTCGCTCATCTCTAGTGAATACTCATAACAGGCTGATCTAAAAATATTTATCAAATACTAGTTCATAAATAGAGCATAGCCCAAAAAATGGATGAAAAATCCAATTATTTACCCAAAAATACTCCCCATAGTTTTTTTTTTTTTCACTAGTGTTGTACTTATTTACATTTTTCGCTCCTTCACTTTTTCCTCTGCTGTATGTAATATAAATAGTTTGGCAAAATACATTTAAATTGGCCTATAAGAGCCTAAGCCTATGCGCTATAATCTATACATATCCCTGTTTTTGCTTATACCTCATTACCTTAGTTTCTTTTTTTTTTTTTTTTATTGCCTTTTCTATGGAGAGGTGGCAATATTTAATATGTGCCAAGTAAAGTGTGAAAGGGCATATGAAGCCTTTTATTTGCATCTTTCTTTTCCTTACCTAATTACTGAATGGCTTCTACCCTTCAGAGTGCACTGCACCCCTTATTCCTGAACAGCTTTCATTACAGCTATATTTTCTGCTTCACAATTTTTATGTTTGCAAAGTAATAACGGGAGATGAAACTTAGTACTTGAATATTCTGTAAATGGAGATTAATGGCACATGCCAGTGCAGAAATTACTGGCTGATTGGGAGGTAATGTAAGACTGGCACCCTGACATTGGCAACTTTTAATGTGCCTAATTCACAGTATTCATCAAAAAGTAGTTCCGGAACCACCTTTTTTTTGTGCAGCATTAATTGTTCTGAGACCATTGTCTTTGTACAGTCACCTTAACTGCCAACTAGTTAGGTACAGTTAGATGTTCCTTGGTCAATGTACACAGACTTGGTCTTCAGTATAATCTTCAGTGGACATCACTCTTAAACACAATTATATGTCAGCCCAACCTGACATTGAAATCTTGTGTGTTGTCTACAGTGCTCTCCTCTAGGTACTGTATGTGACAAGGCATGCATAGACCTTACAGGTGTTCCTGTGGGGCACTAGGCTACCAGCATGGATCACCATTGAATCTATGTATATACAGTAGGACAGGGGCTCCATGTACCCTTAGCATATTCTTAGTAAATTCTCTCTGCTGGGTGCTCTGTGCCTGACCTCTTTCCTATGCACCACATTAAGCCAGAACAGGGTTATACAGCCAGGTATGTGCAGGCTTTTTGTAATGATTCTCTGCATCTTCATTATGATTATACTTTGAAGAAATAAAGATTAGGTCCAGCACATGTGTTCCATGAAGTGGGTATTTTAACCTGGATACGTAGACAGGGTTGCGACGTCTGGTAAAAATGCCGTAGAGCATGAAACCGCTGTCACGTGGTGGAGGAGGAACTGGCGTTCCCGCTGCCTGCATGCTACATTAATGGATTTTACACGTTGAACGAATGAAGTCTTTTTAAGGGTGCTCTTTGTCTTTCTCATTGGAACTGTTTATATGGTCTTACACTTGTGAGAGAAGCACCACGATACACTGAATTTTACAGCACCTGTGTTGGCAACTAAATCCATTTATACCTATATACCCCGTAGTGCCGGTTGCAGTTTCTGATATAGCTATTTGGGGTAATTTAAACTGTCAAAGACTCCATCCCCTCCAGAAGAGGAGAACACAAGTAGTCTCAAAATGTAGGGGCAATTAACTAGTTTTCTGCTATTCCTTATCGGTTATGGTTTCTTTACCTTTTTTTCCATTATGAATGCATTTGTCTAAAGAGACCAAAAATGTATCATGGTCACCATACTAGCATCATACTTGCTCCATTTTCTGGAAAATTAAAGCCCTGTTGAAAGTGTTTAGTCTGTTTGCCTGCACCCAACCAACAGAGCATGAAAGGGACACATGGCCCAGGATGTGCGGGGCAATTCCTTCACTGTTCATTTCATTTGCCTTGGAAACCATGGTTAACAGAGAATAGGGAACAGCCTAGACATGTGCCCTGCTTGTAGATGCATTCACAGATTATTCATGGCCTGTAAGTTTTTGTTTCTAGTAATGACCCTTGAACATTCTCATGTCCATATGTCTAGGGACACCAGGCTTGTGTGTTTCTTGCATAGAATGGTAAAACCATATTGAAATAAGACATCATAGTCTGGGTCCTTCATACTGTATGGTGGTAATGTATTGATGTATATATTATGCTAAGAACTGTTACAAATAGTTCCCTCCATCTTATTTTTCCATAGTTTCATGTACTGTAGTTGATTTTTTATTTTTTTGTATTGAGCTCTATAAAGAGATGTAGATACATAGGAAAGGTTTCGAGACAAAGCTATTCATTTTCACAGTAAGGTCAATAAAGTAGTTTCTCCAGCACTGTAAACCTAAAAAAACAAAACTTCTAGAATGTTACGCTGGGGCCTAGCATTGGGCCATCTAATAAGGCCTATAGTAGAACACTAAACCACCTATTAGTTGGCCTAATATCCACTAGCAGAATTCTGCTCCAATTTTGCCACTCAGTCATACCACATGTCAGTCGAGACAAAAGGGTCGGTCTTAGCGTAAATACTGAAATTCTGATGTGTTAACAAAGAAGATCCATTTATTTGCCCTACAAAATTCACTTTAACATTTGCTGAAAAACTGCTCCAAAATCCGCCAAATACTGTGCAGCTTTGACACTACAAAATTACCTGCAGGAACGCTGTGGCTTTTCCAATGCGAAAATCCACAGTGTCTGAATCCCATATGAATGGGAACCTGTTAATTTTCATCCCCTCTCCTCCCCAACCATCCATGATTAATAGATTTTTGTTAACATGGGGAGAGAACTATCAATCATGGGTGGTGGGACAGGGAAAAGCTGCTGAGGGCTTCCTTGATGACTCTTCGCTCAGGCAGCATGAAAGTGATGACCATCCCTTTTTAAAGAAATGCAGTGGAAACATTCAGTAATGCACTTTCCCAGTTCCGCATGCTAATGTGTTGACATACCCAGTCTTTGTATAAAACACCATTGAAGCACCAAATCGCTTTCTAAGACCTATCAGTAGGTTAGTTGAATCTAACCTGCTGATAGCCCCCTAGGGCCAGGGACGCTGAGGAGGAAGGTATGTGTCTTACCTTCCTCCTCAGCGCCGATCCTACGCTGTTAGTTGGCTTAACGTTCAGCCAGGAGCACTGCCCCGCCCCCACAGCATCATCCGGCCCACCCACTCCATTCATAATTAAAGAGGGCAGGCTAGATGACCCTGTAGGGGCAGGGCAGTGCTAACAGTCAAAGATTACACTGACAGAGCAGGGATGGCACCGAGGAGGAAGGTAAGAGATACTTTCCTCCTCAGCATCCCATGTGTCTTACCTTCCTCTTCAGTGCCAGTCCCACGCTGTTACTTGGCATAATCTTTGGCTGGGAGCACTGTTTGCAATGCCCTGCCCCCACAGGGTCAACTGGCCGCTTCTTTGATTATGAATGGAGCAGGTGGGCTGAATGACTCTGTGGGGGAGGGACAGTGCTCTTGGCCAAACAGCACGGGACCGGTGCTGAGGAGGAAGCAAAGACACATACCTTCCTCCTCTGCGTCCCTGGTGCTATAAGGGGCTATCAGCAGGTTAGATTTATCTAGGTCTGTCACCCTTTTAAATGTTTGCAGCATTGTAGACAGTGACTAAAGGCCCTTTTACACACAGATTTATCTGACAAATTATTGAAGCCAAAGCCAGGAACAGACTATCAACAGAGAACAGGCCATAAAGAAAAGACTGGGATTTCCTGGCTTTGGCTTGAAAATTCAGTCAGATAAATCTGTGTAATAGGGCTTTAAAGAGTATAGATTTTCATTGTTCTAGATCAAAGCTGGTTCCAGCTACTCGTCTAATTTCCTAATGCAATTATCTGTGCTGAATGCTAATGACAACTTTTGACGTTGATGGATGTTATCAGGCAAGGTAACAAGATGCTTGCAAGCTATGTTTACTGGGTGAAATGGGCCAGAAATGCATATATTTGTCACCTGTATTATGTTGCTGAATGTTGTCATGGGACAGCTGGTTTTCTGTATAGGTATGTGCTCTAATTCTTTATAGTCTTACACTCACATTCTGTCATACTTGCGTTGGATGTAAGAGTACAATAGGCATGGTAGCACTGCACCTCTGTATGTTTTTCATTTATTTATATGGATTAGCCCAGTTACCATTTTCTATTGGTTAATGAACCTTCATTAGAAAGCAAAGGAAATGAGTGCGGGCTCTCAACCATTCCTGAATGGCTAATGACTAGTGCTATGGTGAAATGAAGCATTAATGTTGCTGGGACCAAGGAAATCATTGAGTACGGATCATTGAATGCCTCTCCTCTAGATTTAATGGCCTATGGTCAGTTAATCCTACACAGAAATTATTTGGGGTTCCCCTGGTACTCCATCCTTGCAGTAAAATTCTGAGCTTACAGCATGGCAGGTATAAAATTCATGAAAGTCACCTTTTTGTTTAATGAATATTACCTTTTTTTTTTTTTTTTTTTTTTTTTTGGGCCTAATTACTTTTTATGGAAACATGATCTTCACTAGTTTCAGTTTTTTTCTATTACAAATATCTCTTAACATTAGGAATTCCAGCAGTATTTTCTAGAATAAAAATCAAATTTCACATATTTAATAATAATAGTCTTATTTTCAGATGCAAAGTTTTATTTAGAATAAAAGAATAAAGTAAATAATCTAAAAACTACATTTGTGGCCAGAGGTTACATTCAGCCAGTTCTGGCAAATGGTTTTTCAGCCATTTATTCGTACATTTTTTTTTTTCAGCAGTTTTTTTTTGCTTTTAATGTAATTTCTAGTAAATATTCAAAAAAATGTTGTGTAAACATAGCATCAAGCTGTGCAGTCTTTCAGTATTTATATATTTTTTTAATCAAAACAGTGTTTGTGTGAGTTGAGGTCTTTATAACAGGGCAATAAAGTGCAAATTGGTTTCAAAGCCATGAATAATGTAAGTGGTATACAAAAATGTGCATATTATCTGCTGTATGTCATGCACATGAGTGTCCGTAAGGTCTTAAAGAGGTTATTCAGGCAAATCTAACTTGTCCTCCGGCTCCTTTGTTATGAATACAGCCGCGGCTACAGCACATTACCTGTGGCTCTATTCATTCCTATGGAGCCGCCAGAGAAAGCAGAGTACAGCACTCTATTTATTCATATGGAGCTACCATGAACAGCAAAGTGCTGTACTTTCTCTGGCGGCTCCATAGAAATTAATAGAGCCTCGGGTCACGTGCCATAGCCACGGCTGTATTCATAACACAGGAGCCGGGGGCTGATACAGACATCGGTGGGGAGACGGAAGTCTGTCCCCCACAGATTTCTTACATGTCGCCTATCCTGTAAATAGGGGACAAGTTAGGGTCCTATTACACTTTAGTGTATACTAATAATGTGTTTACTTACCTTACAATGTTTCCTTCCTTGGTCTCTGCAGCTCTTTCTTCCGTTCCAGTCTCTTCTCTCACAGGCCGCTCATCCAATTACTGGGTGTAGTCATGTCTGCCAGTGATTGACTGAGCAGCCTGTCAGTGCAGAGACTGGAACAGAATGCAGAGCTGCAGCTGCAGAGACCGGGGAGAGCCTGAGGACAACAGGGAACATGGTAAGGTAAGTAAATACTAAGTGTTGCTTTTATACTTCAATCGTCGGTCAGCTAATGATGGTTTCATTGGCTGATCGTTCTCTCTATTACATGGATCGACAATGAACCGATTCAATCGATTATAGCTCCATGTAATAGGGCCCTTAGTTTTGTCTGGACGACCTCTTTGTGACAGGGAAGGTTGCCTGGTGCTGTCCATTGCATAGAGGTGCTGAATTGTCTTCACAGTTAGAGAGCTTATTCAGGCTTATAAAAACATTGCTGCTTTCCTCCAGAAACAGCACCACTCTGGCCCCCAGATTGGTTGTGGTTTTGCAGCTCTGTTCCATTGAAGTAGACTGAGCTGAATTGTAATACGAGAGACAACCTGGGGACAGGGGTGGCGTGTTTTTTTTTTTTTTTTGTTGTTTGTTTTTTTGCAAAGCTACTTTCTTGCAAAAAAACAATTTCTTATTCTGAAAAAAACCTTTTGACACCCAACTCTTATATCTTTTTATGATAGAAAAACTTGAGTAATATATTTTAAGGCATTTAGCCGTGTAGATATGTTAAGTACTTTAGTATGTAACAGATAAATTAAATACACTACAGTAATGAAGGCTATACAGGCCACCTACACTACTCTCTAGTGCACATTATGGGCATACAGCGTTTTCATGGTCTTCCTACCCTCCTGATCACTCATACAGTACATATAGTAATAGTCTTGCGTTCTATCACATCACATGCCACATTTCCCAGGGTCTAATAGCACATTTTTAGAAAATGTAGAAAAATGTACTTGTGCATACTATGCTCCTTTACAAAATAACTCTTTGGTTAATGTTCTCAGTTGGAGGTCTAGAAGTTGGGAGAGTTTGCAGGGAGTAACATGATAGTTTCTCTTTAATAATCCATAATTTAGACAAATTTAACTTGCTGATGTCTTCCTATTACGCACTGAGCGCTGAGGTTGAAGGAAAGTCTGTTACCTTCACCCTATGTGCCTTTTAGGGATTCTGGTGCACTGGGAGCTGGACCACCATCTCCAGAGCACCGAACCACCCCCAGCCTGCCTGACCCTTGTAATTATCAGTGGAGTCAGTTGGCCGGATCGGTGCTTAGTGGCCTGTAGCCCCGCCTCCAGTGCCCCACATGGCCTTTCTAGAGGCAGGGTTAAACTACAAATGACTACGGAAATGACACAGAGAAATGAAGGTAAGAGACTTGCCATAATCCTCAGCGCTCTGTGTGCAGTAGGAAGATATCAGCAGGTTAGATTCTTAGTTTCCCTTTTAATGTTGCTTGTCTATAAACTGTCAAATGTTACAGATACAGTATTCCTAAACAATTTTTATGAGAATCCATTGCCTTACCTGAAACATGGGTTGCTAAACGCCTTGATAACCCCTTTAGTACATTTTTTCTGCAGGTTAAGGATAGGGAAAACATGGCCTCTTTTTTTTTTCCCCCCTAGAAACAGTATAACTGCTTTTTCCAATCCTGGAGTAACTCCCTTTTAAAATTAGACCAACACCATCCCCCACCTTTAAAAAATTTAAACGTTTTAATACCACCTTCTTGCAAACAATCCCTTGTACATTCTCATCCTCAGGAATGTTCTACCAAAACTGGGTGAGTGCTTGAATATCCAGACTTTAGATTCTTACATGATTGTAACCTTTTATACGGTGCCATTTATTGTATTCATTGTAATATACCTTGTTTTAAATTTTATATTTTGTGTTTGCTATTACAATGCATGAATAGTTTATTGCTTTGGTTGAAGTACGTACTTATACTGTACAGAATGTGGGTGAGGATCAGTCACATGACTGGCTGATGTCCAAGAATAAGCAAACCATTGCACATTGGAGTTTACTCTGGTCTGTATTTCCCTCTTAACAACCAGACCAAAACACACATTTGTGTCATCTCTACAATGATCTATTTTTATCTGATACCAGAAGGTCAGCTTCATTCTCTTCATTGAGCATATAATGTGCAATTGAGTCACTAATCTTTAGTTCATGCCTTGCAGACTGAGACCTTGCTGCTTGATGCCTGTCTTCTCCTGCCACATTGAATTTATTTCAGCCTCTCCTAAAATATATGCTTAGTTACAGTCTAAAGCATCCTTGATGCCAAGGCATCCTTGTGATAAATGGAATCCAAAGGAGCGGTTATTTCACAAAATCTAATATTAGCTGTATATTTTTGTGCTACGCGGGCAGCAACACATGGTACATTGTCTCCTCTAGAATAGCAAGAATATTTCTAATTTAAAAAAAAAATTTAAATGTGAAAATTAGTGTGTGTGCTGGTAGGTGGATATACCTCCTCTTGTTGCTGTTACGATTGGTAGAGCTGGAATACAACCTCTTAGTGTAGAGTTAGACAGGGCAAGCTGTCAAATTGCAAACCGCAACCACTGTATCTGGGCATGGCTTTGACTAAATGCGGCTGGCCGCTCCATGTGGCTCTACCCTCTAGGTAAATACAGTCTTATTTACTTGTACTCCAGAAAAAAAAAGACTTGCAAAGTCACAATTTTTGGCTTTTCCATGTAATAAGTGTGTGTGTGTGTGTGTGTGTGTATGTGTATGCATGTGTGTGTGTATGTATGTGTATATATATATATATATATATATATATATATATATATATATATATATATATATATATATAATTATATAATGTGCGAAGAGACAGCACATCCAAAGTGAAGTGGAATTTTTAATATCACACCAATTTGCGATGTTTTGGCATAAACAAGCCTTTCTCAGGCAGTGTGAGATTTTATATATTTATATTTATGCATTTAAACGATAAATGGACCAAGGGTTATATTAATCATATTTTAGATCCTGTGTTGCAGTCAAATAGGGCAGCTTGGTGGATAGATTGACTGTGTGTGTTTGTATGTATGTGTGATATATGCATATTCTTACATAAATTCTCAGCTTGGAATTGCATTTATTTATCAGATCATCACAAAGCTAAAAGAACCCCCAGTCCTGTAACTACATCCATTATTTATCTGTAAATGTTATTGATGGATCTGTCAACATCCTATACATTTTACTAGCTGGAAGATGTATAACTTGTAGCTAGAGATTTATGCTTCATTATCTAGGGAAGACTATATTTTCTTTGGACAGAGCTTTGTCTATCAGAGTTTCCCACATATACTGTGCAAGTGTGTTTTCTACCCGGATATAAGAGATTACCGGTGGCGTTGAACATATATAATATTGATATGTTTCTCAGTAAGCTGTATAACTAGTATAAAGCACTAAAGTTATGTGCGTTTTGTTATATACGTAAACATTTCTGGATGTTATAGTATATCTACTACTTTTTGAATATTTTTAATTAATAAAGCAATTTATCCCTGCACCACCACCAGAAAAGGAAATCTTATTAACTCTCCTCTCATCCTGCAGTTAGCATCTGCTGTGCCATAAATTGTGTTTATTGCCCCAGTACATAAAAATCATTGCAAGTAATCACACAGAACATAATCTCCAGAGAACACATGTAGCGACTCATATATATACAAGGGAGAAGGGAAAAGGTCTTCTCCAAGCTAACATTTAGGGAGGCTGCTCTGGCATCTGGTAATTATCAGTACTGATGGCATGTACCGCTGCCTGGCCATAAATACAATAAATATTGCTTAGCATGGCTTCACCAGCTTATATTATGTGCTTCAATTTATAAAGCGTGGTATTGGAAAGATTGGGCAGCTATATTTTACTGCAAAAGGGAGAAATAAATAATGTGTTAGTACTGTGGTTAGATCCATATATTACTACTTAATATTTAATTTTAAGCCTCATCCTGTGGTTTCATTATCTGCTTTGTATATTGCTAAATAAATTACTATTATGTACCTGTAATCCATCATACCTGTGAGTGCTGAAATCATGTAGTTTTCAGTCTGGCCACTAGACCTAAACTAAACGGAGACTTTCTGTCCGGTCTGTGATAATATAGAGGAGGTTGCTGGAAAGTGGAAATCTGCAGAATTATAGTGAAAGGTGACAACAGTATATAGACAAGACAATAGGAGCTCAGTCTCTCCCTCCCTCTGGATTGACCTCCGCACAGGTCACCGAATGTGCTTACAAATATGTCCCGTACAAAGAATAGGGTCTGGTGATGTCCGATGCTTGCTGTAAAGCTATCCCTATACTTATATTACAGCTGTACCAATACGTAATCTTTTAGGACATGAAAAAAACAAGTTTTTTTTTTCCCAAATGCAGCATGTTGCAAAAAAGTCTGTGAAGACACCCTAATGTTATATTGTTTATATCTATCAATGAATTTTACCTGAAGGAATAGAAACCTTAATTATGTTGGGTCTCCACATTACTGGGACAGTTTCCTCCAGTTACTGTCTCAAAGGTATGAATTGTAAAGGAAATATCTTAAAGGGGTACTCCGCGAAGCTTGCTTTGAACTGCACCTCATGTCATGGCACAGAATGGCGGCACTGGAACGCAGTTAGACTTCCAGCAGCTGAGCTCCATTCAAAGTAAGCTTCGCTGGTTTACCCTTTAAGTGAACAGAAGTATTTAAATAGGTTACTGCAAGACACATTGTAGGGGAACCAAGACACCATCTGATCTGCTGAGCATGGAGAATCTGGTTGGTTAAGTTTCCCATTGATTTTAGTTGGGTTCTTTTACTCTAGTCGAGCACTGACAAACAAGTAACAAGCACTGAACACTAGTGAAGCTCATTCACCATTTTTTATTTAACATCTGTATTAATTCCATATTTAGCAGTCCATATTAGTTCCATATTAGTGGTTGGTTTTCATATTCCCTTTTAAATATGCAGATGCCAGGTTTTTCCAATACGTATCATGTTGTAAAGATCTCTGAGCTGTGATTGGTCGCCATTAGGCAAAAGCAGATCCTTCAGCACAGGAAATAGGCATATGCAATTGTTACCAGTATACCCAGGTACTGGTTATCTGTACTTCTGTAATGTAACCATTGCAAGCGTGCCTTTTTATGCTCATATGTATTAGTGATGTAAATGGTTTGGATCATAAAAGAATACCAATGAAGGTAAATTTTACGGCTCTGCCTAGCTTTAGACCTATTCCCACATGTATATGGATAAATGTCTGTAATACGGCTCCGCAATGCAGGCATATTGATGAGATCAAAATGCATTTATAACATCAGTGTTGCATTACTCATCAGTAATACCGATTGGCTGTGCTCCCGGCAGGAAATGGAACTACTTTTTGAAAAATTAGGTGAAATAAGGATGGTGTATGGATTACATTTGAATGTGTCTGTATTTTAATCTCCTGTATTTGAAAACCAGTTGAAATATTGATAAAATCATACTTGTGTGAAAGTAGCTATACTCCGTATATAGCATAAACAATGATGTATATCCATTAGAATATTCAGTAGGAAGATGAAAAGGCTAGTTAAATTCATAGCTTGTCTAATTTATCACTTCCTATAGGGGGAGGGACCATATATTTCTCTGGCCACATGATGAAGTGACCTGCCATCTTCTGGAGAAGTGATTAACTATTTGTGTTGCTAACAGAACCCAGCTATGTAGTCCTGAGCAGTTTTATGGGTCCTAGACGGCAAGACTTACACCAGTCTGTCATTGCCTATGTTTGTATTAATAATGGTTTTTCTCCAGGCAACAATCAAGAAGAAATTTTTCACACCCTTTAACAGCCTCTGGGTGAGCCAGACAGGCTGCAAACAAGCTCTTATTTGCTGCTAGGAAACCTCTGTAAAAGAAAAGGGAAAATGTGTATATATGTATATGTATATATATATATATATATATATATATATATATATATATATATATATATATATATATATATATATATATATATATATATATATATATATATTATATATATTATATATATTATATATATTATATATATTATATATATATTTTTTTTTTTTTATGGTTTTATTCTTGTTTTCAATTTCAGTATACATACACTAAGCATTTCTTTATTACACTCAGTGGCTCACATGTTTACATACACATGGTTGCTAGTTTTGGCCTATTTGACCAGACAACTGGTGTATTGGAGTCTGTTTTGTGTTGTACTTTTTAAAAGAGCCTGTGGTTTGTCCAAAGAGAGAAGATTTTTGTGTTTATAACTTGTGGTGCCCTCAGTGGTTTGTTTACTGACTAGCTACATCTGCCGTTCCTGAGATATAGGGGTTTACTACCTTATTTGGCCGACTATGTACTTTGCATTGAATATTCAAGTGGACGGGAACGTTATTGCGAAATGGGTTGTAAATAGGCGGCTGATGGGGCTTGTTTTTTTTTTTTACACGTATGGATAAATCGCTTGAGCTCTCATTTAGCGTATCGCTAGGGATTTTTATTTTTTAAACATAGGCCCAGATTTATCAAAGGGTGTAGCATATACATTGGTGCAAACTGCCCATAGCAACAAATTACAGCTCCGCTTTCAGCTCTGGTAAAATGAAAGCTGAGCTGTGATTGGTTGCTGTGGGCAGTTTACACCAGTCTATATTTACACCCTTTGATAAATCTCCCCATAGTGTTTAGACAAAAGGATAAATCGCTATGGAAAGTCGTTAATGCAATCTGAATTATTATTGCAAATATGATAGTAATTGCATTCATATATAGTGGTAATCATTATTGTGTTTGTATCTATATACTGGGAATGATGAGGGTTTACTCTGAAAGACTTGAACGATTAACAAGATTATTATCACTTAAATTCAAACAATTAAATTTTTTTAGGAGCGATAATCTGCCTGTGTTAAAGGCCCTTTAGAGGGGGTTGGTTATAAACACCTTCCCAAGCCCACCTTTGTTAATACTAACTTGTAAACTTATAGTGCTTATCTATAATATGACATTATAGGCATCAACCTTATGGCCTGTGCACTGGTCACTTCCTACTAGATCTATTAAGTTTCCATTTTTTCTTTGTTCTGCTGCTCCTTCTCCTCCCCCCCCCCCCCCCCCTTTTCTGCCTAGCGGTATGACACTTGTCCTATTCTATGATTTTGTGATTTCACCTTGGGATGTTTTGCTGTGCTGATGACTTTAAATTTCTTCAGTGGGCTCCTGGCACTGGTGTTAGCATGTAGTTAATCTTTTGTGACGCTTAAACAGAAGCATCAATTTTTGCAGCTCTATACGAAGATTGTCAGTACCTGTAACCAAACTGAGCTCATGCTTTTCCAATGACAATACATGTTTAAGTTGATATGAATTCTATGACGTTGGCCCATCAGTATGTTTTTGGAATGGAGGGGGAAACTGGAATTTCTCTGAGGTAGGAAAGAGTTTTTGCCAGAGTTTTTTCAGTTTTGTCAGTGAAAATGATGCCAAAACCATGAACAAAATTAAATCTCATTACTAACACTTACTGTACCATGAAACCCCGAAGTATGGTATTGCCCCCCAAAAGTTATACAAATCACCAATATACACTTACTACGGGAAATACACAAAGTGCTTTTTTTCTGCACTTATTACTGCCTGAAATCTTCACTTCCTTGATAAAATGGTGATTTCATGACCGACTCTGGGCTGCTGGAGAGGATTATGGCAGGGGGATGCTCTGTCCCCCTCCTGGTCTCCCTTGTCCAGTGCTCCCCCAGCTCCCCACCCAGCGGGACCTGCTTAAATGTCTCCCGGGCAGCAAATTCAAACTAGCTGTCACCCAGTGCTGTCTTTCTCCAGGCAGTGCTGCTGCTGTCGTGTTTTTTTTTTTTGTCCACCGCTCGGGACGCCACCCCTCACATTCCGCCTGCAGCAGGGGGAAGGTGTCCCTAATCTGGGGGACAGCAGGCAGAGTCCCGACACAACTGGGGTGAACTGTGGTGGGGAGACAGAGCCGACAATGAACATCTCTGCCATCATCCTCTCCAGCAGCCACAGCCGGCCCAGCTCTGGGAATCGGGTCATGACATCACCATGTTATCCAGGAAGTGAAGCCTTGATGCAGTAGTAACTGCAGGGGAAAAAAGCACTTTATGTGAATTTCCCATAATAAGTGTATATTGGTGATTTTGTATAACATTTGGGGGGGCAATACAATACTTTTCGCCGGACTTCGCATTTAACAGACCTCAACGATGCGTGACCTGTGACCTCTCATTTCAGTCACTTAGCCTGGATTTACCACCTTCACCAATAAAGAGTCATTGCTTTGACTGGATATTTCCATTTATGAAACTTTCAGTATTGACCTTTTTGCTCCTCTTAAACCACACTTGGGAGTCTGTTCATCACACTTTTTCTTTTCTCCTTTTTTTTTGTATACACAAATTATTGGCTGTTGGCCATGCATTATTAATTATAATAGCAATGCATGGCTGATGAATGTGTAAAGAAAATAGCAAAATTAATACTTGCCTGTCTGTGCTCCCCGGTGTCGCCCTAGCTTCTCACTGCAGCTGCTGCAGACCCTTCTGAGCTGGTCTCTAAAGTGACAGGCTGGTCAGCCAATCACTGACCGAGACTGTACAGTGCTGCAGCCAATCACTGACCGAGACTATACAGTGATGCAGCCAATGATAGGCTGAGCGGCCTGACACTTCAGAGTCCAGCTCAGAAGTGCCAGTGGCAGCTGAATCTGGGCAGAATCTAGAAGGAGACACTGGGTACCGTGGACAGGTAAGTATAAAGTGTATATAACATTTTTAAAGCAAGGGCTGCATGGACATTGCGATCTGTGTACATGCAGCCCTTGCTACATGATTGTCGCGCCATCTAAAAGGTTTAGTAAGCGAGCAATCGACATATGGTCACACTAGTAATCAGTAGGGATGAGTGAACTGGTTGAGGTTTGGGTTCGTATGAAGCTGAACTATCGGCTTCTGATTCCCGCTGTCTGCCTGCTCCGTGGAGCGGGTGGATACAGCCTGAGGACCACCTAGAAAACTGAGATACAGCCTATGGCTATGGCTGTATCCCAGTTTTCCAGGAGGTCCTCAAGGTTGTATCCACTCTCACCACGGAGCAGGCAGAAAGCGGAAATCAGAAGCCGATAGTTTAGGTTCATATGAACCCGAACCTCAGCCAGTTCGCTCATCCCTAGTAGTCAGCCGTATAATACAGCCCTTACACTGCAATACTAGAATGGAACAGCATAAAAGACCGCTATTCCATTCTATGTAGAACTTTTTTTAAATGAATGAAAAATGCCATTATATGGAATTAGTCACTGGCGTTTTGTTAAACCAGGTATGTTGTGAGCTTGTCGTATCCATTAAATAAATTTCCAAAATAGCCCTTGGGTGACAGTTGCATAATACAGATGTCAAACAGTGGCATAGGTCACCCATAGGCAAAAATAGCATACATATAATGAAAAGGTCATGACCTGTACATTAAATGGATTAAAGCCTATAGGTGATAGATGCCCCTGTTAAGCATTTGTGCAAAAAAAAAAAAAAAAAATTGGGTACTCTTCCCAGCACTGGTTAAATGTAACAGTATCTTGAATTTTTGACCAGCCAGGTGATCTAACCATGATGGCATATTATAAAAGGGAAAAAGTTGTGTTTCAGGAGGCAATTTGTTTATTTTATTAGTTTAGTTCAGTGACTAAACATTCCATAATAGAAATAAAACCTGTGGATAGTTTGATGAGCTGTCCTTATAGTGAAGGCGTCCAGCCCCCATGTTCCACATATATGACCATGATGAACTGGGGATTTACAGATACCTTCTGTCAAGCAGATTCAGCATAATATTTATACACTCTGATCTTTAGCAGTGGTCATCATGACCCACTAAGAAAATTGTGTGTGGAACAATTTGCTGTAAAGTTCCTACACGTTGCATCATTTTATTTGAGTTTCCAGGTGTCTCATGGCAACCACTACCCAGGACAGGTAAGTATACCCCAGCAAGTCCCTGCACTAGGTATCACAATGTGTGTTCATTTTGTCCACAATGTTTTTGAAAGCTCTAGTTTAGTTTTTGTGAAGATTTTTTTTTTGCCCATATGATACATTTGCAAAGTATGAACCAAAAATATTTTTTTGAAGGAAGTGATCTTTTCATCTCTTATAAGGGCAAAATAAGTAGATAAAAATATAGAAGTACAAATCCGATTGTATTTTAAACCTGTGCATTACCCATCGATGAAATGGCAGACTGCTCCAAGTGTTGGCGTCAGTCCCGTTGTAATTACACAGCATGCATTTAATTGAAAACCTGGCATTGGACACCAAGGTCAGCAACTCCTAAATCAGGCCTCAGTGTGCACCATTGTAAGATCAATAAGTGAGAACATTATAGTTAAAGGGCCACTAATCTGAAAGCTGAAATATATATGAATAAAACATAAAATATTCTGTAATGCCCACACTTTGTATATGGTTCAGTTTACATTTTGTTTATGGCCACATTGAATGAATTTTTGAGGTGTATTCCCTAGTGTATATCACTGATTAAAAAAAAAAATCTGACATGGCAGACACGTTCCCATCTCGCATAGTTATGACCTATCCACCTGCTCATTGGTGGAATTCAACCTCTTGCTTTGACCAATTTGAAGAATCTGGGGAAATTACATCCTAGGGTGATTGGAGGGCAACCAGTGCTCAGTGTATCCTCTAAGGCTTCTGAATATTGCTAAGTGCCTATGTCCAGTGGGTGGCACTAGTACAGAAGTGGCACCAACTCTTATTAGTGGATACTTGCTGTAATACAGCTTACTTCCTGGTGCAACAATTGGAACGAAAGATGACATTGATTTTGGCAGTTTAATAACCTAGATGCAATGGGTACCCTGACATCTAGGTAATAGACTGCCATAGGCCACTGTGCTCTGCGTTTTTGGTCCGTGGCGTGGTTTTAATTTCTCTTAACTCCAGTTTTGCAGCATGTAGGTATGGAGTCTTGCAGAGTGGTGGGGGCTCTGTGGTTGGCCTCCGCGCCAATCTATCTCCTGTCCAATAGATGGAATAATAAGTGTATTCCAGCCTGAAGTGTTATAAAGTGCACCAACCTGTAATAGAATCAATGGATGTTGATTTTTTTAAAGTTAGCCTCTTCGTTTGCATGAGTAATTTTTTTATTTAATTTCTGATCTCTAATTTTAGCTTAGAATAATAGAAAGTGTCAGAACAGTCAAGAAGGATCCTGGCCCACTATCAAACAGAGCTAATTTACTTGTCAAGTACCTTACTGGAGAGATTAAAAAAAAAGTTATGAAGAAAGGCATGCGCCATTCTATTACTCTCACAATGCACACTGTCAAGCTGTCACTTCAGTAGTCAAGAAGGTGTTTTGAGTTCTCTGAGAATGACTTCTTCCATTTACAGAGAGCGATTCTGAAAGGAATACATTAACTGCAATTACCAATGCCGTTCGTTTGCATTTGACATTTTAAAATTGCATTAAGGTAAATCATGGTTCTAACACAGTTTGTCTCATGGGTTAAGCCTAGATAGTTGCAGCATTTTGATTAGTTCACACCTTCATATTAATTGCTTCCACTATTGCAGTATCCGTGTATGGAAAGCATTGGACTGTGTGTTTGCGAAGTCAAAAGCAAAGTAGCAACCATTGTAATGGTGGTATACAAATATGTAGGCTGTATCCATGTTTTCCTTGACTCCCTAGGGTTCCATCTGACTTTAGCAATCACCGATATTCAAATGCCAAGCGATCTGACTACAGCATGCTCCAGTTGGGCTAATCTCAAATGTGAACGGTAAAATGGAAAGGTGGGGGAAAAAAATCCTAAATGTTTAATTTTAATTTTAAATTTAAAAAAAAAACTTCAAAAGCAAGAAGTAATTTTCCAATGAAATGTTTCCATCAATTGTAGTGGCATTTGGTAAAGGGCCTTTGTAGTCCTGTCAGTCTTGAGGAACAAACTTGGGTCCTAGTTACTGCTGAAAAGGAGGTGGTGCTTGGGTGGCTCCTAGTAGAGATGAGCTTATCTGTATCTCCTACATTGCAGTATAATGTTTTTTATGAATATTAAAGAGGCGGCCCGGTGTTAACCATTTTGGAACATGTTGCTGTTGGTGCATATAAGACTATAAACAGTTTGTGCTTACCTGTCCACACTCCCTCAGTGTTGTCCTCTAGTGTCCCCAGTCGCCAGTGTCCCCTGCTGACTGCAAAGCCTCCACTTTAAAAATGTCCCTGTTTTTGGAGTGACTGCCTGCTAAGCCAATCACGAGCTGCATCGCTGTCCCATCTGTCAGTGATTGGCTGAGAGGGCTATCACTCCCAAGGTGAAGTAATCTCAAAGTAGAGGCTATGCAGTCAGCGGGGGTCATCGGCGACACCAGACACCGGTTACCATTTTATATGCACTAGTAGCAATATGTACTATATATACAGACATCCAATTAATTTGAATGGGAGCTGTGTATTACTGGTGGTGGTGCTGTTGCAGCAATTGTGAGCACTGAGATGCAGGATTTCCCACGGATGACAACAGATTTTCCGGTAGCCCCAGCAGGCAGATGCCTTGCAACTAGTTTAGGCTGTGCCTACAGTGTTTTTAAACAATAAACAACATTTTTTTTTTTTAATTAAAAACTCTTTTTATTCAAATAGTTAGAAATTTAAAGGCTTATTTTGAGTCTATTAAACAGTTCCTGAGCATTTTAGCAGCTTTTTGGTCTGTAACAAAAGCTATAGCCCTAAAGAATTACAACCAAATATTACATTCCAAAAAAAGCTGGTGAAATTCCTAGTTTTGGAATGTAAACGGTGAAAAAAATACCTGACAATGTTGTGGCCATTAAAGTGTGTGGAAAACCCTTTTCCTATTGGATGGAGTCCACAAGGAAAACTGTGTGGCCTTGTTTTCCTGTGGTTTGTGCTGTAAAATGATTGTTTTGTGGCTCAAAAGTGAGGGAACAAAGCTTTATTAAGGGCCCCTTCTATCCAGTAGGAATTGACCAAAGCAGAACACCCCTTTACAAACTTTTAGGTTACTGATGCCCTTTTTTAAAACGTGCAAGAATAACATCTCTTTTTATGGGAGCTTTTTTTTTCCGTCTTTCAGAAATGCTGAAGATTTCAATCTCATGAGTATAAATCTGTTAGGATTACTATCTGTTTGTCAGCTGTAAGCGTTCTGGTTATAATAATGTTCAGCCGACCATCTCTTAATACAGCTGATTATTTGTAATGAGAGCCTTGGGTCTATGTGGCATATGCTGGTATTATACATCCGTATAGTAATGTGGTAAGCTAGTCTATCATGAGAAGGTTAATATTTAGTTTAGAGGCACATGAAGCTTTAGGCATTGCTTGGTAGACATAAGACACTCTGCCTGATAAGCATCGGTCTCTGGGCTGTGGCTGCAGATCTTTCTGAAGGCGGCCTGCACATTCAGCAACTTGTCTGACAAAATGCTGACAATTAGGGCACAGTGCTGCCTTTAATAATGTCCCATATTCACAGATGCTGCTTCATTCTACCATTGATGATCTATACCACTTAGTGGTAATTGTGCCATGGTACCTAGTGCAGTGATTTGATGCACCGTGGAACAGCTGTTACCTTTCGCTCAAAGTGAGAAGGATTAGTCTTGGAAGGCATCTCGAGACTCCGACACTTCTCGCCGTAATTAACCTGCTGTTGCGTTACCACAGGTGTAAAATGTAATAGCTTTTTATAAGAATTCATGGATGGACCAGTCACATTTCCCATTAATTTGAAGCCTAATGAGCTGTGGGTTCCATCCTGGAATCTATCGTGAGGAATTATCAGGCAGCCCACTGAGAGGTCTTCATTTGTATCTGTATTGGTTACCTTCTTCTCTTATACAGAACATATTTCCAGGCTCTTAAGTTCTCAATAAGTGGTGATCTTAAAAGGATTTGGGCCTCATTCACAAATTCAGTAGTTTTTCAGGACTGCATAAAATCTGCAAAAAATGTGTCTGTAGTACATCCTTAATCCATTTTTTTTTTTTTTTTTTTTTGTTCCGCAAAAAAATTGGATGGTGAAGTTTGAGGACATTACACGTTTTTACGGACTTTCCCATAGAATTCTATGTGTGAATCTATTCCGCAGTCTTATTTTGTTGATCTGTAAAACTACGGACAGTATGAATAGCCAGATAGAAATCAATGTGCCCTAAATTTTGTCTGTAATTGCAGATATATATGAAGCGTGTGACTAAGGCCTTATACTTCAACTAATATTGCATTTCATGATCCTTGATAGAATGGAATCCAGTTTATAATTTTATTTCTGTGAAAATAAAAAGGGAGTTGAGTTGCTGGAGAGAGACAGAAAATGTACTATGAACCTCAGCTATAAGCCTGTATCTCCAGGACCACTTTTGTGGTATAACCCCTGCTTATATGATTGAACCCCTACCTTGCTGTGATACTGTTGATGCTTTTCCTATTTGTAGGGCCTTCCTTACAACCCCCCCCCCCCCAATGCCATCTACAGTAGTGTTTTGTAAATCATCCCCTCAGCATAGTGCCAGCTTGTTCAGTAAAATGCAGTTTCTCCAGCACTGTGCCATGCTGTCCTGAGAATGCCGGAGGAGGGAAAGGTTGAGTAGGAGTGAATTCTGTTGGCACTATACTGGGCTTTTGGGAGAGGGGGACTTGGGAGCTTAGTAACAGCATTAGTAGCATGGGCACCTCTCCTGTCCCCAGTTTGGGTGTGGGTGTGGTTTTTCAGCTCAGTTCCATTGAAAGGGAATATAGCTGAATTGGGATACCATACGCAAACTGCAAGAAAGTAGCGGTGCTGTTTTTAAAACTGGATAAACCCTTTAATCTAGCGGAACCATGCAGATTTTTAAAATCCTTTTGAAAGTACAGGCACTATAACATTGTTTATACCCAGACCACAAATAACTGGGTAGCCTACTTCTCCAACCATTGTGTTTCTCTATTTCCTGTGCCCACTCATCTTGCTAACATACAGACATTAGAAACAGGAAAAGATGGAAGAAAGGTGTACCATCTGTATATACATAGGATTGTACATACATATTCTATACATTGATTACTGATAAGCACAAGTGGTAAAAGCTCTTGTGACAGTGCTGATCCTACACTATTAGAAGCTACACCTTCATGATTGTGACATTTACAGGATCCGGTAATTGGTGCATAAAAGGTGGACAAGTAGTTGTTTGTTCTGCTCTTCAGTTACCTCGGTGTCCAAAATGAAGCCTCTAATTGAGGTCTCTCAATTTATTCGTATGAAGGATGTGTACAATCCAACAATGCAAACCATGGACATTGCTGACCTATTGTGAATGTCATGGCACATTCCGGCATTGCATATAATCAATAGCTATATGTGTCCTCATTGTGGTCTATGGAAGAGTAAGTGAACTTGATGTTCCGTCCATTTTATACCCCCTTGTGTATTTTCCCTGGCGTGGATGAATTATCTAATGAGGAGAAAGGGCGTTAATTGGACTGAAATATGGGGCTATAGATTTGTCTCCTGGTCGGTTAACCTTCCAACCTTTTCAGGAATGAGTACGTGTTTGTTTAATGAAGGGGCACTTTTATCCCCCATAGGTATTTACATCAATAAGTAGAACTGCATAATACACTTAACATTAATGGAGAATGTGTAACCCTTGATGAGCCAGCCATGCATATCCATCTGTTAAGCTTACCTAGAAGTGATTTGTTTTGGGCCTGCATGGCTGGAAGAAACATGCTTGCGTTACCTATAGACCCAAGAGCTGTACTTGTATTCTGTAGCTGGTAGATTTAAAGTCATTATGGGAGGGTTCATATCCATTGTTTTGTGTATAATTTATATCTTTCCATTATAACAGGAAGTGAAAATTGTAAAAAGCATTAACACTTTTTATTTTTCCATTGTTTACCAAAAATAGCTAAATTCAATAAACAGGGCGGTAGGGGTTAATGTTGATCCCAAAATGAGGATCCAAAGCCCCTGGGATGTATAAAGGACAATTTGAGAACAAAGGCCAAAAAATAGAAGAATTGTAAGGGGGACAAAAGAGAAATACAAATAGAGATGACAGTACTATAGATGAAGATGATAAATGTACAGGGTGAGGGTATGTGCGTACTAATCAATTCTTGTGGAATCCCACAGCAAAATCGTGCGGAATTCTGCCCGTTTAAATGCAACATTGCTCCTTTCCATAGAGCAAAATGGGATTTTCGTCTGTCCGCGCACACAGTGGAAATTTAAGAACGTAATCTGTGCAGAATCTGTGTTCCGCCCGAATAATTTACATGTCAATTCTTTGGGCGGATTGCGCTGCCAGAATTTCATAGAACTCTATAGGAGTTCATTTTTCGCGTGGAGTTCCGCAGGAATTCTGCGAGTGCTATAAAATGTGCAGAATTCGAGCAGAATCAGTCAGTGGAAATTATGTGTGCACATACCCTGACTCAAAAAGGATGGTGCAGAATCCTCTTTACTGTCTCCTCCATAGTCTTTGGTCAGCCCAGACACTTTCCATGGCATAAACACCCGGCGCTTTGGAATGGCTTTACCCAACCCCAAATGCAGTTTCTGTTCTTTACATTGATATGCTGGGTCTTTCAAAATGACTTTGTAGCCAAAAAGCACATTTAAGTAGACACAATAGACGCCGTTAAGGAGTACCTTGCATTCTGCTTTATTCTATGCTATGCTGTATAGAATCCGCATACACTATAAAAATGTATTTCTACATTAAGGACAGTCTTGCATCTGTATATCAATATACTATTACCAGAGAACAAAATTCTTTGCTCGCTTATTGCAGAGAAGCCTATGACATGTCCCCACCCCCACCCTACATTAGCAGCCTGGATGCAATTGCAACTTGTGTTCTGTCTTGCCACCATATTGTCAATATAATGGCAAATTGTTCTGCTTTCTGTGTTTTAAAGTCATTTCTAATGTGCCGCTAAAGCATAACCTGAACGTAATTTGCAATATATATTTTTAATGTAAATCCATATTCTGCGCATGGTTCAGTGCTCAGGAGGAACATTTTATGGTTGTTTACGACAGGTCTTGCTGTGTGTAATGCGGCAGAACTGTTCTCACCACTTATTTCTTTAGGTGGAAGTAAGCAATCAATGTTGATCAATAAAGTGTGATTTTGTGTTGCTGAATCTTGCCTTAATCTTGGCTTCAAATTGCACATAGTGTTAGGTATGGTATTTTCTAATCAATTTCCATCAGCCCAGTGTCTAAGTACTAAAGATATAGATTACAAAGTGAAGGGTGTAACATTATAAATGGCATCCTATTTGCATAGAGGCATTATCACATGGCTATAATTTTGCAGGTGTATGACATCCATATCCCTGGTACAAATGATGACGAGACTAATCCCCCAATCTAGGCCCTGTAGTTTGATGCTGCAGTCATACTGTAATGTATCCCCCTAATGCCTAAACTGATCAGTCATGCTCTTTTTATGGGTAAAATGTATACAGTATGATTTTAAGGTCATGTTACAGTTGCCCATGGAAGCCTATAGAAAAGGGAGAGAATGGAGGCAGCAAAAGAAAAATACTAGATGCCATTATGTCCTCCATTCACAGAAGAAAATAAACAAATCCTGCTCCTGTAATAAGATATATCGTAAAGATCCTGGTCTTTGTACTGTTTTATGGGACGTTCCTAATTTCAGATGTTTAGATGGTATATGCATTAGAGCAATAAAAACAGTTAGAAAATTGCACAAAGCCTTTTAATGTTAATCATTTAGCCCTGGAATCCACTCCATCTGTAGTGCTGTAGAGATGATGTGCATAGAATCCTCAGTAGTTTATTGTTAATGAGCTGAACATTACCCAGCATTTGCTCCTGTATGACTCCTCTGGGTCTCTACATTGTATTACAATCTCAATTTTATTACATGAAGGTCTTTTACTTTGTCTTTTTTCTGGTTTCATATTGCATGCCTCCCACCCCCTTCAAGCCGTAAACCTGGCCGACGTGTCTGAGGGTTATAATATTACTGTATATTCCCCTATAAGTTAATTGAAGACCATTCTTCCATTTCCATAAATGTTTGGCTTTAGCTTTCCTCTTGCGGCTTGTGACACCTTGGCACATGTTCACACCTTTTTGATAAGGTGATGATTGTTCTACTTAGTCGCTTTTTAAGCTTTTGTGGATAAACTTTTATGACCATCATTAGGCTAGGCCATCAATATCATGATGGTCTGATCATCAAGCCACAGGCCTTTCAGTGCTACTCTGCTCCCTGCCACTCCTCCCTGGGTGCCAGAAAAGCTGGATCCAATCTTGGGAAATTTCTCCCAGTTTCCCAGGATTGGATCCAGCTTTTCCCAGCACCCAGGGAGGAGTGTCAGGAAGCTGAGCAGCGCTGAAAGGCCGGCGCCTTGATCAAATGAAGTGAGTCGCTTCATTTAGATGAGCGATTTTGCTCATCTCTACTGCTGTTTCCCTCCCATTGTTGATGGTGGGTTGCAATGGTGTAGCTACCATAGAGGCAGGGTAGGCAGCTGCTATGGGGCCCATGCAGGAGGGGGACCCAGGGATGCACAGTGAAGATAAGTCTCCTGTGTCCTTCTGCTTAATCCCTTATGTAGTGCAGTGTGTCCCGGTGTTCACTAACATGCTGCAACATAAAAAAGGGTTAATATGCAGAGGACAAGGAGATCTCTGCTTCACTGCTCTGATAACCTCTGACCAAGCTTCGAGGTCAGGGGTTATCAGTACAGGAGCAGTGAAGCAGAGATCTCCTTGTATTCCTTTTTAACTTTTTTTTTTTTGTTTGCCAAAAATAGGACCTCTAATAACCAATATCCATATACATCAGGATAATATATATAACCTACAACTAAAAGATGCTGGACAAAATACTACATTTTATCAAAAAATACTTTATTACATACAGAAAATATATTTTAAAAACATATTAAAAAAGGGAGCAGAAAATCATACAACACATACATCAGATGGTATACAAGGCAGAAAAAGTTGATATATGTTCTATGGTATATCACTTGACCCACAGAGGTGCGGAAAGTGCACACAAAAAAAAGTAGTATTAGTATTTTGTCCAGCATCTTTTAGTTGTAGGTTATATATATATTTTTTTTGTGTTGCAGCATGTAAGTAAACTTTGGGTCACTTAAACACTGCAGTACATAATGGGTAAAGCAGAAGGTAGTCTGCTCCTGTACCTATGTATTTAACCATAAGGGCTCCTAATGGGCCTTTTTATAGATAGAGTGGACTGACAGAGCAAGCAGCCATTGGCTCTCTGCTCTGCCAGTCACTTTTGTAGCTGCAGCGAGATTCTGCCTCTGGTCACAAGAGATTTTACATTTCCATCCTAGCTATGCCCCTGGTGGGTTGTTTAATTTACAGACCACCACTCTGCTATAAAAGAAAAAAAAAAAAGTCTGAACTGGTGTGATTACATGATATATTGTATAGCTCTATAAATTTACATTATAGCTATATATACACCAGCCAGATCACTGCTATCATAGCAGAGTGGTGTTCTGTAACCTAGGGGCTGTCAACAATGGAAGGAAAACAGCAGCATGTAAGGAGGAGGAGATGCATGTGCTAAATGAATGAATGTATTTGCAAAAAAAAAAATTAAATTGACGAGTTCTACAAGTATAACTATGTTGGTTAGGATGAGACTACCCCTTTTAATATGTGAATCTCCAGAGCATAGATTTCCTCTGTATGGTGTTGAGCTTGATAAAGGTACAGAAACAGACATTTCCTGCAGTATTCTAGACAATGAACATGAGCTGGTGATGTTTTAAAGGAACATGTTGCAGGTATTGACAGTTTTTACACTGTGCCAAACCAGTAGTCAGTGACCGTGTTGATGAAGCTGCTCCCGTGTGTCTGGTGTAAGGAACTGAAAGCTAATTTTCAATTTATTCATCATAGCACGCCATTGACACACTTTGAGAAGCATGGTGAAGCCAGATCCTCAGAGGGCCTGGTCACTATGGCAACACCAGAAATTGTGCTGCGCTCCACAGGCAGCAGGCCTCCATTCCCTGCGCTGGTTGCTAGGCCCTCCAGCAGTACAGGGGTTAAGACTCTCTGGAGATCATTAGATAAAAATAAACATTTCTGTTCCTGTCAGAAGGTTTTCTCAGTAGAAATAAGTGGTTAATGTTGGGAATTCTTAATGTGCGGCAATATAGAAATATTCCAGTTAGAGCGGCAGCAGTTCTCCTTCTCTACTGATGGTGAGAAGTGTTTGCCGCAGTCTGTGTGTATGTATGTATGTATTTGTGTGTGTATGTATAATTTTTTACGTCTACAGTATATCATTCCTGAAGTATACCCCCAGTGCTTGTGATATTTAATGTGTGAATATCACCACCTGGTACGAAGGGCCAGAACTGTATTAGGGAACACTTGAGAGGTCTGCTGCATATATATCTCTCTATATCTCAATATATCTCTCTATATCTCTATCTGTCTGTGTGTGTGTGTGTGTATATATATATATATATATATATTATATATATAATATATATTTTTTTCAGTGTGGGGGACACACTAAAATGAGGTGACAAGTCAATGATGGCAGGGGGTTTTGATTTCTTCATATTACAATCGACTCTGTTTAGTCCCCCAGTTTAGTCCCCCAGTTTTCCATCTTCCTCTTGCTTCCAAGAAGAGAGCACTGCGGCCAATGATTTGCCTTAAACCTATCTCAGAAGCAGGAAGAAGACAGAAGATGGGGGAGTTGATGGAGCTAAACAGGAGCTAAGGGGGAATGGGTTGGTAAATATGGCTTACTCAGCTCTCCTCTCCTCCTCCCCTTCCTTCCCCTCCCCCCCTCCCCCGTGGCTAGGAAAAGCCCAATGAGAGGACCACAAAAGTATATAAAAGTTTATGTGCAAACGTATTTAATATATAGTATAGTAGTATATAAATTTTATATATAAAAGTCTATAGTTATGTATTGTGTCTATGTAAAATCTATGGTGGTACATGTTGAGGAGGGGCTGTCAGTGGAGCTATTTGCATACATTCTCCAATTTTGCAATACAACAATGTATTAGAACATTTTATAGCAAGCATAGAACAGTATTTTCTGCAATGGACAGACAGACTTGTACCATTGTGTTCATTCGACAACTGACAAGTCCTGCGACCATTGGACCAAATCTGTTTGGCTCTTGCTCCAGTAACCCCTTCTACTCAGTGATTATCTAAAAAGTCATCAAACTCTTCTTTATTCTACAAGAAGACTGAGATTTGGTAATTTATGTAAAATAGTAAATTGCTATTAACCGATCATAGCGCAAACTGGTGAATGCTCCTGTGCTGGTAGATTCATTATCTCTTATTAGGTACCATATTTGTAGGGGGAACAACGTGCATGTGTACAAATACACATTATAATTTCTGAGTGCTAAAAGAGTGGTGGGTTTTTGCCTCTGCAGCTGGTAAATAAGCCAGCCTGCACATAGTAAAAATATACTGTGCGTTGTGTAAATCTCTTCACGCTACATTTGTTTCTTATTCATGCCATTTGGTGGAAGGCAGCAGCAGATGGGAAATACTTATTTTAGACAGATTTAAAATGCCAAAGTGAAGAAATCGCCCATCTGAAAGCACCTTGTGGCCCGTAAGTTGTTAAAGGAATAGAAATCTGCTCATATTAACAATGGTCTTGTTTTATATAAATGGCAAACTATCTAATTACAGATGATGCAACGTTAGTCCCGTATGGACCATACGCCATTTTATCATTGTAGACATTTATATTTCTCAACAGTTTGCTCACCAGTCTCAGGGTATTGGTTTACTACAGATTGTAAAGCTAAATTGATTAACTCTGTGACAGTAGAGCTAAGCCGCATATCCTATTGCTATCAGAATGTGTTTTTTTTATAAATATACACATTGATACATTGAGTTTTTAGTCTTTTCCGTCTGGCCTAACATAACTTTTTATATTGCCCATAAAATGTGTGATCTGTGCACATCAAGCTGACATTCTCTACAGCAGTGCTTCTCAAACTATTTCTACTGGAGCCTCACCCAACCGACCAAGGCAATGCCTGGGCCTCACCAGACTGACAAAGAGGGTGCCTGGGCCTCACTATCTGTGGTAAAAGCTCAAAATAATGCTAGGACTACCTTTCATCCATCTCCCAAGCTCTATATACTAATAAAGCAAGTACAAAATCAATTAATGTTGCTAAAATGGAGATTTTAGAGGACTGTGCAGATCATAGTTAGTTTTGTAAAAAACTGGCTCCTTAGCTGGGCCTCACCAACAACTAGGGGGCGCCTCCCTGGTGAGGCCTGCCTCATGGTTTGAGAAGCACTGCTCTACAGCACTCCTCTGTAAAATGACAAGTGTAATTCTGGGCTGTTTCATGGTTCAATTAATAGTTTATTTTGTCACACAGACCCCATGTCATTTAAAAAATAACTTTTTAATGTGTCCTAGAGACATGTTTATGTGAAAGTTTTGATCCGTCAGGATCTTGTTCATATCCCCACCAATCACTGGAACGAGCTGGGCAAGGATAAAGCTAGGTACTATTCTCCCTGTATCCTAAGGGTTGTTTAACATTGAGGAATCTGTGTGGAGAAGTTCTGGCGGATTCAGTCGCTTGTCCCCACTCGCACCTCTGCCCGTCCCATAGACTCAATTCTATGGGCAGGCAAATTCCGCCATCCGCCGAAAGAATTGACTTGTCAATTTTTTCATCGGATGGCAGAATCTGCCTGTGCATACA